>NW_010972620.1:1349615-1390615 GCF_000737465.1 Haliaeetus leucocephalus
TCCCGCCGGTCCCGGGCGGAAAGGGGAGGGGGAAGGAAGGGGGGAACGGGGCGCGCGCTCCCGTGAGGCGAACGCGGGTGCTCGCCGCTGCCGCAGGGAGCCTGGCGGGTCCCGGCGGGAGAGCGCTTCCTCAGCCGGGCGCGAGCTCGGGCTCGGGTTCCGGCCCCGCTGTTGCTACTGCTGCTGCTGCCGCCGCCGCACGTGACGCTGCCAATCAGCCCCTCGCCGCGCTCTTAAAGGTGCAGCGCGGCGCTGGGCGGGGCTTAGCGGAGCGCGAAGGGGCGGGGCTCCGGT
Organism: Haliaeetus leucocephalus; assembly: GCF_000737465.1. Classification (NCBI taxonomy): domain Eukaryota; kingdom Metazoa; phylum Chordata; class Aves; order Accipitriformes; family Accipitridae; genus Haliaeetus; species Haliaeetus leucocephalus. The sequence continues at coordinate 1,349,910 of NW_010972620.1, forward strand.
TACCCGCTCCCGCCCGCCGGTCTCTGGCCGGTCTCCTCAGCCACCCGCCGAGGGAGGGAGACGGCCCGAGGCCCGCAGAGACAGTGAGGAGCGGGGAGGGCACCGGGCTGAGGCGTCGCGACCGGGAGGGTCGGTCGGCAGGCAGGCAGCGGGACGCCCTGCCCTCCGCGGCGGGGATAACGGGCGATGAGCCCCCCCCCCACCCCCCAGCCCCTCTCCCGGGGCCCGGCTGGGTCTGAGGGAGGGGCGCGCGCCCGCCCCTCAGCGCCGGCGCTGCCCGGCCTCGGCGCTCTCCCGCCGGGGAGGAGGGCAGCCCGGCCTGGCTCCCGGGTGGCCCCGGCTCTCGCCGGCCCGTCGTCGCCGACTCTTGGTGCCTGGAGGGCCACCGGGCCCTCGCAGGGCCTGGAAGGCTTCAGCAGCACAAGCCGCAGGAGGTCGTGGCCAGCCACCAGAGACGAGTTGTTAACAACCCAGCCCGTGTCCCCCAAGCTTTTTCAGCTTTTCCCCAGAGGGAGCAACTTTAATAATTGGTGGAAGCAGGCAGGAGTTGATACAGTGTATCAGCCAGTGGTGAAGGAAATAGCGCAGGACTGATGACGATTTTAAATATTTATACAGAAAGGAGCACCTCCTGATATAAGGGTAATTATAGCCTCTCTCTCCTCTCCAGGCAACGCTGGAAAACGTACTAGCACACTCCTCACTGCTGCAGACCCTTCCCAGCCTTACCAGCCACAGGTTTCCAGAGCTTTTGTTTGTTTACAGAAGCCAAAGTCCCACTCCCTATAAAATTGAAGCAGAAATGGACATAGACAAAAAGCATCCCATCGTGCATACAGCCATTTGGGAGCAGCTCGGTTTGTTGAAAGAACATCTTCAGTATATCTTGAAAATTAACAGTGCATGCAAGTAAGTAGTTTTACATAGTACTGGAAAACCAATTTTCTCATCTTTTTATTTATTTCCATCTACGCTTCTTTATTAAAAGAATGATCTTGGTTTTTTAAAATGTCTCTAGACAGCCTTTATATTATTTTGAATGCAGGTTAAAATTTTTCTTTCAAATATAAGGTCTGACCTCTGATGTTGCTTTTTTCTTTTAAGTACACTTAAATAGTATAGGAACAATGTGAATTGAACTGAACTCTATTTGATTTGATAATAGATGCTAGTATCAATTAACATTTTCCCCAGGACAGCTATGCAAAAGGACGCACTATGCTTTCCTGGCTACAGATCCCAGTTTTGAAAATGCTATACCTTGTGAATGGCCTACAGCTTCCAGTGTAGCACTGTCCTGCCTAATTCTTGTATGTAGCAGTCAATGCCATTGGCAGAATGCTAGTAATGCTAGTAATTCAGATCACTCCTGCAGGTACTGGGCAAGAGAAGGGTTTAAATGGTTTCTCAGCATTTTAATAAATGTATCTCTTTTGAATTATTTTCTCCTTGATTTTCCCATAAGCACAATGTCACATATTTTCAAAGGCATATCAAACATAGACAGAAATGCAGTACAGACATGGATTGGTCCACGGCTTGTTTCCTAGCAGAACAACGTAGTGCTGTTTTCTCACTCATAAATGAAATACATTTATAGTGCCATAAAATGAAGCCGAGCCCAAGTAGAGAAGGCATTGTGAAATTTCAGGTAGAATGAATGGACAGCAGAGCTGTGATTGCAATAGGACATGTTTTGTGTCTCTGTTGAAAGCTCCTGGTGTGCAAAGAAAGTTGTGTCTTTCTTTCAGTTTTACCTGCCTAAAGGGAAGGGTGAGGAGCAGTAAGAGCCTCAGGTTTTTCAAATGCTCAGCTCAGTAAAATCCTTGCTGCGCTTTCTCCTGGAGAGACGTCACTCTGTGACCCTGCAAGAAAGCTGGCAATTGACAGCTAAAAGTGATTCCTGAGTTTTGCTCTCCTCTGTCTCTTCCCTGCCTTGCAGTAGGAGCAGGGCAGAGGGACAGTAGTTAGATAAAGCATTACAAGCAGCAGGCATCTTAGTGGCAGTAGCTGCAGCATTCCTCTTTTCACAGAGAAATGTGTGAAGCCTTAAGGAAAAGAGAAATTTGAGAATTATTTGGGGCCAAGATTTGCTAAGATGGGAGGTGAGACAGATTTTTGACAAGTTAACCCTCCTTAGGTCGAAGGATCTCTTTTAGCTTTCAGTTGTGCACACCTGCCTGCCTGAAATATTTTGTCGTTGTTTTCTGGACAGTGCAAATGAATGCCTCAGGCAGTGCTACCATTCCTTCATTTCATTGTGTAAATGTAAGCATTTGACTTTTATATATACATTGACTTAATTATCTGAGAAACCCATAAAGATTTTAACTAAGATGATTAATATTGTCTTGTAAGAACAAATTATAATCAATATGAAAATGCCAGTAAGAAAGATGTCCTGCCCCTTGCTATGGACTCCACCCACTCAGAATGGTTCCATGAACAATTTACTTGGCATTTGTCACACAACAGGAGAGTGAGAATCTCTAGCTGGGGTGTGTGAACTAGCAGCTGAGGGCAGAGATTTCTAGAATGGGTCTGTTCTGTCAGTGGCACATCCATTTTAGGAATTTCCCTCCCCTGCCAGAGGTTTCTGCTTCCCTTTGTCATGTCAAATCAAGAGTTCCTTTGGATGCACTCTAGCTGGGAGCACTGAAGCCTCTGCTGACAGAGAGCGATGGACTACTGGGGAGGTTAGTCTCTTCAACTCACAAATGAAAAGATTTACTAGTTATTATTAAACTACCTACCACTGAACAGCACTACTTTTGTATCAGCCTTGCGTGCAAGGTTTTGGTAGCGGAGGGGCTACAGGGGTGGCTTCTGTGAGAAGCTGCTAGAAGCTTCCCCTATGTCTGACAGAGCCAATGCCAGCCGGCTCCAAGATGGACCCACCACTAGCCAAGGCCGAGCCCATCAGCGACAGTGGTAGCGCCTCTGTGATAACAGATTTGAGAAGGGAAAAAAAAAGTTGCGTCAGCACAGAAACTGCAGCCGGAGAGAGGAGTGAGAACATGCGAGAGAAACAACTCTGCAGACACCAAGGTCAGTGAAGAAGGAGGGGGAGGAGATGCTCCAGGCGCCAGAGCAGAGATTCCCCTGCAGCCCGTGGGGAAGACCATGGTGAGGCAGGCTGTCCCCCTGCAGCCCAGGAAGGTCCACAGTGGAGCAGATATCCACCTGCAGCCCAGGGAGGACCCCACGCTGGAGCAGAGGGATGCCTGAAAGAGGCTGTGCCCCCATGGGAAGCCCACGCTGGAGCAGGCTCCTGGCAGGACCTGCGGCCCCACAGAGAGAAGAGCCCACGCTGGAGCAGGTTTGCTGGCAGGACTTGTGACCCCGTGGGGGACCCATGCTGGAGCAGTCTGTGCCTGAAGGACCGCAAACCATGGGAGGGACCCACACTGGAGCAGTTTGTGAAGAACTGCAGCCCGTGGGAAGGACTCACATTGGAGAAGTTTGTGGAAGACTGCCTCCCGCGGGAGGGACCCCACACTGGAGCAGGGGAAGACTGAGGAGTCCTCCCCCTGAGGAGGAAGGAGCGGCAGAGACAACATGTGATGAACTGACCGTAACCCCCATTCCCCATCCCCCTGTGCTGCTGGGGGAGAAGAGGTAGAGAAAACTGGGATTGAAGTTGAGCCTGGGAAGAAGGAAGGGGTGGGGGAAAGGTATTTTAAGATTTGGTTTTATTTCTCATTATCTTAGTCTGATTTGATTGGTAATAAAATTAAATTAATTTTCTCAAGTTCAGTCTGTTTTGCCTGTGACTGTAATTGGTGAGTGATTTCTCCCTGTCCTTATCTCGACCCATGAGCCTTTTGCTATATTTTCTCTCCCCTGTCCGGCTGAGGAGGGGAGTGATAGAGCAGCTTTGGTGGGCACCTGGCACCCCAGGGATGGGCTACTGGGGACATTAGCCTCTTCAACTCACAAATAAAAAGACTTACCAATTGTTATTAAACTACCTACCATTGAATAGCGCTACTTTCAAACCATTCTTTGAAAAGATTGTTTTCTCTCTCATACAACGTTTCTCCATTAGTGTATTACTCATAAGAGTTATGCTACAAAACATGTGACTAAAGGACTTCAAGAAATGAGAAATCTTATTAAATGTTAACATTCAAGACACAGGCAAGAGCTTGATTTTGGAAGGTACTGAGCATCCAGTCTAGAAAAGCATTTAAGTGTATGCATGACTTTAGATGTGTAAATTAAATATGTTTCATCAGACATTAACATCTTTTGAGATGAGGATGTGTTTCAGAACTTTTCTGGTTTAAGACTAGGAAGTGAACTTATCAGTGGGTCAAAACATAAGCCTTTATTTTTGCTCCCATCTCTTTCCTCTATTTCTGGGCAGTCAGCACTATCATTTGCTAAATACTTATCATTGCCACTTGCAATATCATCTCTGTTCTGCATGCATTTCCCAAATAGTTCAGTGTTGTAGTGCAATGCATAGGTTTGCCATTAAAATAATTCAGAGCTCCCTGCAGGGATTTCAAGGGCAGACTTTGTTTTGCCCTTGTTCACACTTTGATCAGGGCTTTTTTTCCCTTGGGTAGTTTTCTGTTTACATTCAGTGTGTTTTCCATAGATTCACAGCAGGGCAGTGTTTTCATGGGCCTGTCAGCTTTAGTTAGCACAGAAAAAAAATTGGAAAATTTCGCTTTTTTGTAATTCATTGTCAATAGCTCATGGTAAGGAAATGTATAGGCTGACAATTAGTCATGCACTCTCAGTATTACCTGATTGCCCGCAGCTTGATTTCAAGTTTAAATGTTGATTAATGGGAAGTGCTATGATTTAGCAACACTCCATACTTGGAAGTACAATTGACTGGGTAGATTGGACAAACATATAACTCTTCCTGGGATGAATGATACCAATTTTGGAAACGACACTGTAGAGAGTGTGAGGATCTTTATTTCTAAATGTCTGTGATTAAGAAGTAGTGGAATATTTGTTCGTTTGTTTGGCTTTCAGGCTCCTGGTAGCTTCCAGACACTTACCAGGAAAACCTTTGGCAGTGAATACACCTACAACATATTTGAAGCACTCCTACTTGCCTGCATGACATCATTATAGTCAGCTCATTCCTCTTTTGCTATTAGAGATACCAGTTCATAGGTGGAAACTTTACAGTATGGGCATTTGCTGCTTTGCTTTCAGCTGACAGGTTGAGCCATCACTTATTTAGCTATCCAACAAGTGGAAATAAGCTTTTCTGCCTTATTATTTGTTCAAGGTATATTCAATCTAGTTGTTCATGGGATTGTCAAGTGCTATGATAAAGATGATAAAAAGCAGTCTTGCAGTGACATCAGCCAGCTCCCTCAGCAGTTCTGGATGCATCCCATCGGGTCCCATGGACTTTTCGTATGTCAGCTGATTTAAGTAGTCCCTAATTCCTTCTTCTTCTACTGCTGGTAGGACTTCTGTACTCCAACTTTGCTGTTAGACACAGAGGCATGGGAGGCCTGAAAGCAGATCCTCCAATAAAATCTGAGGCAAAAAAGGCATCGGCCTTTCCTACATCCTTCATCACAGGGTTGCCCACCCCACTCAGCAGTGGGCTTAAGTTTTCTTTGGTCATCTTTTTAATGCCAAATTAACTATAGAAGCCTTTCTTTAATTTACCTAATCCTTCATCACATATTTGCTAACCTGATAGCTCCCCAACTGTGTGAGATGGTTAATAAACTATGATGCAAGAAGGGCTCTCAAGTAACCTTCCTCTTCTGAAATATTTTTTTGAAAAGGCTTTTGTGTGCTTTCTTTCTAGAGAGGTTGTATTATGCATTAAACAGTCTGAAAAGCCTGCTTTGAGAAGGAACCTCCTCAGAACAAAAGTAACACAATAGACTTTTCTGACTGGCAATATGGCAAATAAAAAGACATTTGTTTGTGACAGCCAACAGTTCCCACCAAAACTCTTCTGAAGTACCTGTAAATGTACTTTCAATATTAAACACTCCAAAACAAATACTTGTATGTTGTCTTTTATAACAGAAAAATACAAAACCACTGGCATGAATATTAGCTTTTGGCAAGAAAATGAAAAATTTTCTTAAAAAAAGGGAAAGCAGTTCAGCATAAGAATTTTTGCCTGAATTTATTTTTAGCTTGCTTTCCACTGAAATAACTTTTTCATATGGCAGCTGTAGTTGTTATCTCTCAAGGAAGAGGGACTCTGGTATTTCCTCCTTCCCCATGAAAACCTCTTACTTGCCAATGGGAATATTTCCATTGACTTCACCAAGCTTCACTGAGCACATAGGAAAACAATAACATTTTCCCTTCAAAGCAATGTGTATGTGGTTAACATCTGCAATGTACTATATGGCTTATGGGTAATGTATTGATTTCCTTCTGTTGCACTTACTGTTAAGATCAAATCAATGAGACCATTTGCAAAAATAAATGAGAATGTTTTGACTGTCTACGATTCTTTTATTCTACAACTACAAATTTCACTTTGTAGACTACCAAGCTAGTACAATCACACATGCAAAGATTCCTTACTGTGTTGTTGGTCTGCCTTCATCAGTTAAAATACTATTTATAGTATACCAAGGCCACATTTAATTTGTAATTTCTCCAAGGTAAATGCCAGGCTGCTCTTTGTTGCCATTGTGATAAAATTCACAGCTAATTTAAAACAGATTCTACTTCCTTTTCCTCATCTGATCACCTAGACATGCTGCTTTTCCAGTGGTTTTGCACGTGTACAGAGTAGACCAGTTCAGACACAGAAAGTCCTTCACCAAGTAGATTGTAATTTTTGCTCCACAGCCCCATTTCAGTCTTTTCATTGATTAAAGGCTGATAAAGCATTAATCCCATTTGCCAGAAATCATCAAGGAAATCTACACAACAGAGTCATTTTTCCCAAGTGTGGGCCTTTTGCATACTTGCCTTACAAATGACTTTCCTTTCTAGACCTACGTTTGATCAAAGAAAGTTTCAGTGTAGGTGTTTCTAGAACAGGCTTCCTCACAACTATATGTCTCTTTATTAGGGCAGCATGAGGTCCCAATTTGGGCTTCCTTGGAAATGTTTCAAAGACAACTTTGTCTTATTGGTGGTTCTAGCTACAAAACAGTATTTGACTCTGTGTCTTGGGAGTGGAGCAGAATAAATTTAATAAAAAATGGGATAGAAATCCATTAGCAACTCATTGAAGATATATTCAGCAAAATAAGATTTTAAAACAGTGTGAGCAAGTTAATGGTTTTATTACCCTTTGGAAGAGCTTACCTCCCTTCCTTTACTTTTAATTCAGGTTGGTTTCTTTAAGAGCAAAATAGTTCACATTTCGGAAAAAAACCCAAGACTTTTGCTTTTAGAAAGGCTTAAAAGTAAAATCTTAGGATCACTGGAATTTAATATGTCTTTTAGAAAAAAAAAATTTAAAAGTCTATTTTTTCTGATACCATTTAGCCAATTTGAATCAATTTTGTAAGTAGCTTTCTTGGAAGTTGCTTTATTTTCCCTGATTGTTCTCTATTTTAATATTATAGAAAAAAAAATCCAGTTATCTTTGTAATGTTATTAGGCTTCACTGAATCTAGCTTTTCCCTCAAGATTTATGATACTTTCTGTCTCTATGAATATGACTTCTCAGTTTCTTAGTATTGCAGCAATTTGATAGTAAAATAGCAAAATAAATGTATTCCATTCTTTGCATAACTAACTTTATGTGCTGTGAATACTGTTGAGGCTGAGCATCAAATCACGCCTGAAGAACAGTAATGGTTGCCAAGTACTCAAGTGTTACACATTTCTTTTTGTCACTTTTCACCCTGGTTTTGGCTGTCCTATGAAAAAGAAATGTATTAGTTATTCAGTGCAAAATCTCTGTCAGTTGAATGTGATGGAAATAAATGCAGGAAAAGTCTAATCTTCCCTTTTTTTTTTTAAATCACTTTCCTCTTGCTCTCCTTTCTCATGGCACTTATTATTTTATAAAGTATTTATTAATTGTTATGCATCATTTACATTACTGTCATGCCTGGGAACTCTAGTTATGGATAAGGACCCCCACTGTGCTAGGTACTGTACAAAGCCGGAGCATAATGTCTATTCAGATTCCAGAGATTTAGAACCATTACAAAAGACAAGGAACAATAACAGAATGAGATGTTTAAGGGATAGAACATAAGATAATGAGACATTATTGATCAGCCATTATGGGAGCCAGTAGTCTCAGCACCCCAGGATTTAAGCATTACTAAGTTGTGATGGAAAACATACTTTAGTACTCCATTCAATTCTTACATTTTGATACAAAATATTTATATTCTATCACTCTAGTTTACTTCATTTTCTATATTGTGATTTACATGCTTTTAAAATAGCATATGTACTTGTATAGTTGCAGCACAAGTCTATGCAATAAATTAATTTGGGGTCAAATTCTCCTTTCCTTACCCCAGAAGATGTTCCAGAGGGAAATTTTCAGAGTAAGGTTTGACATGCTGTGACACTCAGCAACAATACTGCTAAAGCCAGCTTAAATAATCATTTCCTCCTTCCCAGCTGTGTGTTTCTATTCCTGTACCATGCCTGCACTCTATAGCCACAAGCATTTGTGCACCATATTGTGAACTGAATTCAGAGAACTAATGCAGATGCAGAATAACCTACTAAAATATCATTTATGAAACTGGACTCCAAATAACAGTAACCAGAGTAACAGTACCTGGCCCTTATTGAACAGAAGCAGCCTAATTTTTTAGGGTCAGGCTTTACCTTAGTGTCACTCGCTTGGCAATTCATTCTGAGTTGCCAAGCAATGCAGAATCAGATCATGTCTCTACTGCAAATGCGCCAATGCCAACCATGCCTACATTAGCAAGTAGCGCAGTACAACAGGAAAGGATTTGGAGAGCAAAACAGCTGGTGCTGAGGATCCAGCTTCTGCACTATACACATTGCAGGAGCTTTATTTAAGATTAGATCTAGTTTTGTCCTACAGACCCCTTAGCAACTGGAGCACATCAGATGCAGTCCTGCAGTGCATCTTCCGGTTTTGTTTCAACTGTAAGGAATCCAATTCATGTCCTCGTCCATACTTAGAGCAGCAGAGCCCTGTGATGAGACACAGAGGGTGCCATCCAAAGGAGCTTTTCCAGTGACCGTTACATCACCTTCCCAAATGACATGAGCTGGAACAGTAAGAGTGATCTTCTGTAAGCCTTGCTGTATCTCAACCAGATTCGCCAGCACAGATATGCTGGCTGAAGAGGTGATTATTTTTAACACTGCTAGTGAAGTTACTCTAGCAGACATATAGAGCCATAATAAAACCTTGTTGACATACACACCCATCGCTCTCTAATAGAACTCATGTTTACAGAACCTCAACCTCTATGTAAAGCTGCAGTTATACTGCAGATAAACACAGCAGTAAGAGAAGAGATGGGATGTATGAAGTTCTAAGAGTGACACTGAATCCTTTTCTCCCGAGAGCTGAATCTCTAGCTGCTAGGCGATAATTTAGGTCAAAAAACACTATCAGCTTTTCCTTCATCTGTGGCATGTGGATAAAAAAGTCCTGTATAGAATTTGCAGTCCTCAAGCTCTTGATGCTCAGTTAAGTACTGTACCGGTAATTAGAATTCTTTTGACTCTCAAAGGGCTAAACCAGAAGATTAAAAGAACTTTATTTTCCTGTGAGATTGTATGTTCTATACTTGAATAACTAGATGATCATTGCTATATACAGGCTAAAAGTGTTTATTGCTGGCTTTGCATTTCTTGTGCAATGATATGTAGGTCATTGTAAAACCTAGGGAAAGAAGATAGACATGAGACTGAAAAAGAGGGCTCAAAATCAGAAAATCTGAATCCTTGTCCTATCTGCCTGGCCTTGGATAAATAACTTAAGCTCTCTGTACCTTGCTTTTACATATATGACTAAAGGTAGCATTTCCCTACTGTGCAGAGGTATTATAGCCTGACTATATTGATATGTGTAAAATGTTTTAAACTGCAATGGTGAAAGAGTTTATGCTCATATTTATATGCAGATGAATAAAAGGAAGCTCTATATTTTATGGAAATAATAAGAAAAAAAAATTACGTAAGACTATACCTCAGACAAATCAGTTCTGTATTGTTGTTGGAGTCAGTCAGGTTTTGCATTTGTGAAGGGGAATGCCAGTGAGAAGCCAAGGTGGAATCAGAGACACGTGTAACACTTGGCAATTACTAACACGCTTTTCACTTTGTTTGACATTTTAATTATGCTACAACATATATATATATTTGAACAGTATATATACTGCATATCTGTAATAGCTTTATGCTCTAGATCTATGACTATGTGTGATAAATCAGAGAGCTATAACACTATGACTGATATGTAGCTACACAGATGACTCAGCTTTACCAGAAGATGTTTCTGAGAAAAGGTCAAAGCCATTCCAGAACAAAATTTTAAAATGTCCTAGACAGTACTTATAAATAGTCAATTACCTCTTTGGGGACGAGGCACACAAAGAATTGCAATGCACCATTTCTTTTATTAAGGCATCATAAGCCTGCCATATACACCATTACACCATACAGAATGTAGGAGGAAATAGATCTGAGTAATTACTGAGGGGAAAAATTACAAGCATGTGTTGTTGTTGCAGGAGCCTACACTATGTCATCGATCCAGTAGGACCAGGTGGAGACATGACAAAAAAGGGATGAAGGAAGACTCAGGGAACTTTAGATCAGTCAGACCCTTTTCTTAAATGAAGAAAGAATAGAAAAAAATTATCAAGTATGTACTTTCAAGTACCTGCAGGACAACAAAGTGTTAAGAAATAGTTAACATAATAAATTTAAGATTGAATCAATGCCATTTCTTCTTATGACAGTCTAGCAGCCCTGGGCGATAGTGTGTATCTACACTTAATATGACTTTTGATCCTGTCTCTTATGATTTTCCCATACCTATTTAAGGAAATATGGTCCAGTTACGACACCTTCACAGTCCCAAATAGTTGGGAAGTTTCTCCTATAGAGTGGTTACTAATGGTTAACTCATGAGCTTGGTACTATCCTTTATCTTTACAGATGGCCTGAATAATGGAATAACAAGTGTACTTAGTAAATTGTCAAGCTAGAAGGGCCTGAAAGCCTACTGAGTATCAGGATTCCATTATGAGATTATTGTGGCAAGTTGAGTAAATTATCTGAAATGGATGAAATGACTGGTAAGAGAAAAATTTCCAAGATGAATTATCATCTGTATAAATACAAGCTCAGGAACAGCTGGTTAATCAGGAGTTCTGGGGTAATCCTAGATCACAAATTGATCAACCAACCAGTAACAAAAAAAGTAAAAAAAAATCCAGTTTTACTAAAACGAATACACAGGAGCATTATGTGTGAGACCTATGTAGTAATCCTTTCACTCTACTATGAGTAAGACCTCAGTGGGAATACTATATTCAGTTTGATACAACCATTTCAAGAATTATCAACTGAAAACAGGCCAAAGGAAATCAAGGATAATCCAAATTTTAGAAGCTGTGATTTATAATTTGAAGAATTAGGATTCTTCAGACTAGTTTCTCATGGGAAACAGGAAAATAGCTTTGAAATATAGAAAAATTGCTGGAAAGAGGACATGAATAACTGGTTTCTTTGTCCACTGTCACTGAATCATAGAATGGTTGAGGTTGAAAGGTACCTGTGGTCCAACCCCTCTGCTCACAGCAAGGTCAGCTAGAGCAGGTTGCCCAGGACCATGTCCAGTGGGGTTTTGAGTATCTCCAAAGATGGTGACTCCACAGCCACTCTGGGCAACCTGTGCCAGTGTTTGACCACCCTCACAATGAAAAAGTTTTTTCTTATCTTTGAGTGGAATTTCCTGTATTTCAGTTTGTGCCCATTTCCTCTTGTCTTGTCACTCGACACTACTCAGAAGAGTCTGGCCCCATCTTCTTTTCTTCCTCCCATCAGGCATTTATACACAGTGATGAGATCCCCCCTGAGCCTTTTCTTTTAGAGGCTAAACAATCCCACGTCTTATCCCAGATAAGACAAGAAGTAGTGAGCATAATTGCAGGAGGAATGAATTAGAAACAAAGAATTTGATAAGCATGGGAATAGGCTCCTCAATGAAATTAGCTGGGCAATATCCACCACTAGTGTTTTTTAAGAACAGGTTGGGCAAGACAGGAATGAGGTAATGTGATCTCTTCCTATTCACAACCTATGACGATTTGTTGCAACCTTACTTTTTAATCTCAGTCTCTTTGCCCATCTCCACATTCCTTAACCTTCTTTTCATCCACCCCATTCTTTCTTCTCTTGTGCATATATATCTACCAAGTAGTAGCAGAAGTGCCTGTCAAGGCATAGCAACACCACAGAACTGCAAATACTTGCTAGCTAACCAGAAATTGCAACATTCATCCTACTTAACCAACTTCGCTCGCTGCTTTTCTTCCAGCTGGGTTCTGAGTGTTCAGAATGATGGTCTTAGTTCATGTCCTATGCTCAGGTTTTGTGAGGTTATTTAACTTAATCCTGCCTCATTATAAATAATGTGCAAATTGAACTTAAGCATCCAGATCCACCTGAGAAATGGTAGGCTTTTCAAATTTCAGGCCAACAGATTCTAGCACATCCTTAAGGCTGTAGATACTTCGTCAGAAAGTTTGGGCCATAGCCTCCCAATTTATTGTTTTAATTAAGAAAAAATGCCTCCTTCACAAGACTTTTGTTTTTGTGCTGCTTACCGATGTTTTTTTTCTAGGCATCTGTTGTCCAAACATACTTTAAAACTTGAGGGACATTTTTTCAATGTTTTCCAAAAAGGCAATGAATAAGCAATGTAAAGAAAAAGGTTCACACAGACAACAGGAAAAAAGCCTGGCATTCTATTTTTCCCCACTCATCCATGCTTACTTCTTTACAGAAGCAATAGCTCTGAATGTGCCATAAAAATCCCAACCCCTAAAAATGAGAAACAAACATGAGCAAGTCCCCAGATAACTTTCCTGCTCAACTAAAAGGGTTTGAAATGAGGTGTCTGAGACCAACTGGTGCATTATGCATGCAATTGTTCTGCTTGACTGATTTGATTTGCCTCAAGCCTCGATGTTAATTATAGTGAAAAAGATAAATACAGACTCTATATAAATTTGCTAACTATCTTAAAAATAGATGCTACTGCCCTACTCTTAATCAATCACAGCATCCACAGGCAAATGCAATTTAAAGCTAACAAGAACAGCTGTGGTCACAGGTTTGATTCTCAGTTGGAGTATGTCATTTTAAGTAGCCATGTATGCTTCAGTTTTGTTCAATGTATTTGGAGTCAGCTTATGGAAGATAAAATAAAAAAATATGTCCTGCCACAGCAGTATAATGCCTATGGGAAAAAGATTCAGGAAGGACTGGGAATCAGCATCACTGGGTTATACTACTGATACTGCAAATAATTTACCATTCCACTTGTAAACTCGAATCATAGGCATATGACCTGGCCCTGTGGAGCATTTTATGACTGGAGAGCACTTTGGAATCATATAATTAAAATACTAGATAAGTACACATAAAAGCATGCAAAGTTCCCTGAGATGGAAATTAGGTGAAAAATAATCCCCAACCATTGTGATAATAGGATGAATTTATGTGGACAGTACTCCATTATGCAAAGCCCAATTTTTGCTCTATGCTTTACATGTCGTCTTCTTACAGTCCAATTTGTTCAAGAGAAGGTTGCATCAGCTATCATATCAAAAAGGTTGGAGCAACCCTTAGAGTCAGATGGTTGTGACTTCTTGGCAGATTTTGTTGCTGACATAAGTCACTTTAAAATAGGATATGCAGTCACTCCGTCTCAGGGAAAAAGTGGCTTATATGAATTCTGGCCTGGCCTGGCTTATGAGAAATAGCACCCTTGACAAAAGAAAGATTTACTGAATAATTGATTGTGATTTTAATGTCTTGCTCTTTTAAAACGAGTCTTTCAGAAATCAAAGTGTAGATATACCAATGTTGGTCAGAAGGGACCTCTGAAGACCATTAGTCCAACCTTCCACTTGAAGCAGCACTTTATTAAAAAGCAGAGCTGAAATATTATATTTTGCCAGTCCTCAGAAGCCTCACAGTACAGCTCCCCAGTGCCTTGTAAGGAAAAATCACTCTAAAACAAAGTAGTGGAACTACTTAACGCCTGCTCTTATTTTGTAGTGAAGACTTTCAGAGACGTCTTGCTAGCCTATACTCACAAGAACACCACCTATATTGCACTGAAAATTATGCTTATGTACCATAAGACTGATAGAAACATACCTGCTCTGGCACAGAAGTGCCTACCTCAGTGACTGTCCCTGTTTCTTGCGCTGGTCTCTGATGGGATTTTTTCATATCGTGTTCATATATTCATGTAAAATTGCTAAGTTAGAACAAGAACCTGTATTTCTTAGTGCCACAGCGGACATGAATAAAATCAAGGAAATTAAGGAGTTTCGTTTCTTTCATAGAATTGTTTCTATATTGACAGTAGGTATTGTTAAAAAAACCAAACCCCAAACCAAACAAACGTCAAACCTGGAACTGCTGGTGGTTTTCTGCAAGGTGAGCTACGAGCTGCTGTGGCACAAATCGGTTGTGTCACCTCTCCGCTCATCGTTCCACGCTCAACCCTCTGTGCTTAATTAAAAGTATACCGTAAAGTGGCTGCTCTAGAAAGAGGAGCCGACCCCGTAAGTGCCCCCCGCCCCCTGATTCCAAAGGCAGGGATCCGGGAGGCAGCGCCGGGTTTTGCCCGAGCGGCTGCAGGAGGGAGGCGGCGGTGGCGGCACCATCCGCGGGGCTCCGTTGCCCTCTGCTGGTGGCTGGGGACCGTTCTCCTCCCGGGTTCGACGTCAAGTTGTTGTTGACGTCATACACGGAGCTAAGAAGCGCATACAACGGGGACAGGCGGCTGGAATGAACAATTGGGCCGTATTTTCTACTTGCAGTAATGCAACTGTATCAGGTGGCCCTGAGCAAGATAATGTAAATGCTGGTTTTAGTAATAATGCTGTAATGGCCCGTTTTCTTTACTTAACTGTTGGCTGCATGATGAATGCTAAATTACCGTTTATTGACATTGTTAGTTTCTTCCACTGATTGGATTTTGCCTTTATCAGAGCACCATGTAACAAATAAAGTTCGTTAGAAACATATTTCTTGGCTCAAGCCCAAGTAACTTCAGTTTTTTAGATTTTGAATTTGAAAGATTCTCAGAGCTTGGTTTTGCCAAGACATGCCTTCTGCACATGACCTGCTTGAATCACACCTGAAATGTCCATATGAACTAA
This sequence comes from Haliaeetus leucocephalus, assembly GCF_000737465.1. NCBI lineage: Eukaryota > Metazoa > Chordata > Aves > Accipitriformes > Accipitridae > Haliaeetus > Haliaeetus leucocephalus. The sequence continues at coordinate 1,365,239 of NW_010972620.1, forward strand.
TACGCAAATTGGTCTTTTCTTCCTCCATCATTTACATCAATGTACTCAGATTCTGTTCCAACTTCTGGCAACAAAGGACGTTTCAGCTGTGCAATCCTTGAGACAGAAAATCCACCAGGGAGAACAGGGAAAATTGTAAGCACAAAAGGATGTCTGACTTTTCTGCTCCTGTGTGAGAGTAGTGTTACAGGAAAGGATGCATCAGGAGTGGCTTACACGGATGGATCAGGCTCTGTCAACAACTACTGGAGACTCATGCAGAGTTCCCAGCAGAAAAATTGTGGACAAAAAAACAAAAATATCACCATGTGACACTGGGAGAATTTTATCTCCTAATTGAAAGAGCTTGGATGGTACAAAATCTGAATCAATCAATTATAAAAATAAAAGCTTTAAGCCTCCCTGTAAAAATCTGAGAACACATGTTTTAGTTGAATGGAATCAAGACAATCTAGAGTAATTTGCTTGGAGTGGTGATCACAAGGAACAAGTCATTCTCTAAGCAACCAGAACCAACATCATGAAGGTTTCTTCTTCCATCACCCTTCTCTGCATGCTGCTTAGATACAGATCTTCTGCTAAACTGGTGTCAGTGAGTCTTCCCAAGCAGCATGTCCTGAAGCTAACAAACAACAAGCATATAAGGGGCAGTTTGTACCTCTCGGCTATTGCCCCAGTTAAGCCATGTGTCTGAAAAACACCTCTGTAAGTTATGCACTAGTGCCTTTTTCAAGAACTGACAAAAACAAGAATGCATGACTTACAGTAAAGAAATAATGTACTGGTTTATCAGAAGAAAGCTCAATACACATTCACAAATAAAGATGTAGCTAAATTCCACATTCATTATTCAATAAAAGCACAAATTCAAGTGAATGAGTAAAAGCTGGAAACCTTTTCTGCATGAGTATTTATATAGGGCCTGATTTTGTAAAGGGCTGATTCGTTCCCTCCTATTGAAAAGCCAAGCCTACCATATAAAAGCTAACCTGTCAAATAATCTCAAAAGTAGGTGTCGCTGAGAATAAGGTATTTAAAACTACACCTTTTCTCAGTGTTTTTTCCACTTTAATTTACTATCCTTTCCCTCAGTTAGGTTGTGTTCAGTTTCAAGCCTGCAGGAAATTAAGGACTGCTGTTAGTGTTCAGCCTAGAAGAGCTGCTAGAAACAGTCAAGGATTGTTCTGCCTGAGTCTGCAGGCTTATTCTTTTGAGGCAGGTAGGGATTGATGGATTAGGACTGTTAGTAGAGTTAAACTTTGGAATGAGGATTAGAGATGTGGTTATGGAACAAAGAGGTGCAGAAATGAGCCGATGGCTTTCTTTTTTGTTTATAAGGTGTGAACCAAACTCTAATCCCTCTGCTAGGGAATTACTGTCTTTGTGTAGATGCCCAACTGGAAATGGTTATTGGTTTTATGTGAAGCTTGAGCATGTCATGTGGAAGTAGGGTTCTACACAACTTAGTTTGGAAGCCAAATCTGAAAGTATCTCAGCTTTTAAAATGCTGGATATGTCAATAATGTTTGTTATAACTAAAACTGTAGGAACCCAAGGCCTCCAATACTCTGCAAATCTGCATTAACCTGACACCTTTTATAAGCATTAAAAAAATAAATCACAGGAATGCAGGCATCTACTAGAGCCTGCCACCACAGCATGTAAGCTTCCTGCCAACATGTTTACTCACTGCTGTAATGAACACTTGCAAGATTAGAAAGTTTGTTTAACTAGTACTGGAAACCATTTTCCATCACAGTCCTTTCAGCTGCTTTACAAATACTGCAGGAGGAAATTCTGCCTTTGGGCTCATACGCTTGGAACGTGTAATGGTGGTGCAGTAAGACTTAGCAGTGCCGAGCTGTAACCCCGGGGAGCTCCTCATGTGAGTGCGCTGTAGGTCACTATGAGAGTAACATACAGGAACATTAAGTGACATGAGCAACACCAAGGGAAGTAAGACTCACAGCCTGTCCTGGTTCTCTTGTCAAGCAACGTCATGTAATGTGCTTCAGATTATGTTTGCTTGTGCTATGGCACAACTACATTATAGTTGCAAGCACCAAAATAGGAATGTGTGGACATAAGTGAGTTGGTATGGTCACACTGTAAATCAGAGGCATAGGAGGAACTAGAACTTAGTGATGCAGAGAGCCAGTTTCTCAGCTCTATCAAATAAGTATCCTGTAATTTCATAGCCATATATTGTTTTTTAGTGTAGTCAAGCATAAAGTATTTAAGGCAGGGATTGCCTATGCATGTAATTGTATGTTATGTAACAAGAGTCATATGTCTAATTGTTACTGTAAAAAAAAGTATAATAATAACAATTGCTATGATTTCTGCCTTGCCTAATAGTGCATATTTTCCTTGAAGTAATCAGGGACTTGTTGCTAGGTAGTTAATATTTAAGGTACCTTAAATATTTTAATGTGTCTATGCCTGCTGTTTCTAGGCAGCAATATTTGTTTATGATATTGTTATACAACCCTTTCTACCTTATATCCTTTATTTAGTGTAATCTAATATATCCATACAGTTAAATTTCAGTCCTGATGATACTTTTTTTTTCACAGAGAAGCATATTGAAGTAACTAGTGTTAAGAATGATAAAATATCTCTGATGTAGAAGATTTATTCATCAGGATGCACTGCTAGCATTTTTTTTCTTTATTTGTACAATCTTCAAAACTGAATAAAATACTTAAATGAGGCCATTTAAAAGTTGGTAGTGTTTCTGTGCACTTTCAGCACCTATTGCAGATGCTTACATGTTTCAAAAGTACAAAATTCCAAAGTTTTAAAGTAAATCATGTGATTTGAGTATTTTGGGTGGAGAGCAGCCTAATTTGGATTGAATTACAGTTACCTTTATCTTTGTCCTCATGCTTCCAGGCATGTTCCGTCTTAAGAGTTGGCTTTACACCTGGTATGCAGGCATGCAGAAATTTTTATAAACATTTGAATTTAATGGCTGAGGATCAAGATCACCTTTAATTGGAGAGCTAAATTAAGTTAAACACCCAACTTTTGACCAAGCTCTCTAAATTCTTAAGAGAAATCTTCACATGCAAATCTGCTCTATCTCACTCTTTCCTAAGAGGTAATAGGCCAAGAGAAAGAAAGAAAGGTTTCATGGTAGCTGGAAAGACGGTTGAGGAGAGCAGGAATGGAGATGAGACGAGCTCATCAGAAATGATGACACTGAGGGAAGGTCCTGGGGCAAACACCTACTAAAATGCTTAACTAGGGATATGTGTTATCATTTCATCAATCCTTTGGAAGTAAAAAAATCTCCATATTTTTGGCCACTGGGCAACACTGCTTTAGGTTTTCCTTGGTTTAATCTCAATTTTATTTAAATAAAATAGAAAAACTCGCACTGGGTTAAATGTTATGGCTCTTATTAACAGATTTTACACGCTGAGCAGTGCACTTGGAGAGGCAAGAGAGACTATTGATGCCTCATATTCTTTGCCACAGATCTATATGGGCTGCAGAAAACATACATTATCTGCCTGCTAACCCTGTGGGAAATGCACAGGAGAATTATTCCAGATATTGCTCATTTCTGCAAATGGAAGGAGCTGAGCTTTCCTGACAAGACAGAAATGGATGGGAACTCAAATGTCACCAAATGATGAAAAGCAATAAATCAGGGCTTCAAATAATCCATGTAGATGATTTTGCAAATCTAAACTGTTCACTGTCAGGTGCTGCAGAAATACAGTTGTAAGAGACTGAATTTTTATCTCAAGCTGTTTGTCTCAAAGATTGTTAGATGTGAGGGACTGGACTGTCATCTCAAGGAACTGTGAACTGTTTATCTCGAGCCCTTTGTCTCTGAGATGCCCTGTTTAAGCAGGACACTCCTCTGTCCATAACGACGATTACCAGGCCATTGAGGCATCCAGGGGAGGAAACGGGGCTGGAGCTGACAAGATACTGGTTTCTGGTGTTGATCATGCGAAGGTTGTGTGATAGACAAAACCTGCAGCATGTGACATCATCGAAATATGCCCTATAAAAACCGTGGAGAGAAGCCATGGGGGCTCCCGCCACCGAAGAATTGAAGACTGACGACCAACGGGATGCCGCTGGATCCGTGGTGGTGACTATCCTTGCAATCCTATCCCAATGGCTTGCTTGATTTCTGCCTTTTCTTCCATTCTATCCTATCGCCACTATTTTCTCCACTATTTTCCATTTTTGGTACTTCTGATAATAAAAGCTCTTTTGGGTATATGGCATTTGACCTCGTTTGTGTCTTAGTCTCGCTCTTGGGATCATATCGAAACCTTCCCCGACATTGGATCGGGACAACAGTAAAGCCAGGGAAAGTTCCATACCCCTTTGTTGCTAAATTCAGTGTATTTCTTTTACTGTTTTAAAACTAAGATACCCCCCCCCCTTTTTTTTTTTTAATTGATTTTATATTTGTGAAGGCAGCTGAACAGCCCTGCAGACAGATCCTCTATCCACTGAGTAGATACAACAGTAGTAACACTTCAAAATTTGTTACATTTTTCTTGCCTGCTCACCTCATTCCTGGAAAAGGTACCATTTCTCATTAGGAGAAGCTACTTATTTTCATGTCTGCTCAGTCTCTGGCCTTTTTACAGAGACTTCCAACAATGTTACCAATTAGTGCAAATTCTAACAGTGATTTCTGTATTTGTTGTGGAACATGTCACAATACTGCACAGTCCTTGTATAGATGTCATATGTAAAGGACCAGAGATGAAGAACTCCATATTCCATGCTTAACTCTGAAATGTGAAGTGTGTCTTTACAGGTTGGTGCCATTTGGAATTCTTTTCTGAAATATGCGTGGCAAATGCACTTTTTTTTTTATAATCTAAAATTTAACCCACGATCCTCTACTTCTGCTTGCTTTACAGTTTGCTGGTGCAGGGGCATATGGATACTGAAGGCTGGATCTCTTCCTTCCTTTCATGCAGATTCCCAGCTTCTGGTGACAGCAGTGAAAATTCTGGTAGGCAACAACTGAACTAGCCTCTAATTTTTACCCTCTTTATTTTTTTGAAGTTGCTTATTTATATATTCTGGAAAGGTAGTTGACCGAGAATTGGTACATTCCACTGCTTTGTAACTAGCTTCTTGCTTGTCTTAAAATAACTCTTGCTTTGGATTACATTGGCTGGCATACGATTACATTTTTATCTAGTATTACAAAGAGTGGACAGACCGTTCAAATTCACAGTGGTTCACAGGAGTGTAGACTGATACCATATAGAACACTGTGAAAGCGTTGTTTGTGTAGAGCTAGGAAATCCAAATCATCCAGTATAAAAGGCTCTTTCTTTGTGCAGCAAAGCTAATATATCTTAGTGTCATCCATTTATCTTTAAGCAAATGCTTTGTCTTAAGAGAAAAATAAACAGCCTAGTTCATTTGGATACTCCTACCCACATAAATAGAAGGTGAAAGTACCAATAAGATTATTTTATCTATTGCCAAAATGATTGTGTTCATATTTCATTAATGACTATATCCAGAGAAATTTGGATTTTGAGTCTTTACATTAAGGCTCCAGGAAATCATACTTTGTATGGTTAACTAGGGCTTCAACCTGTATTCTACAGCCAGCGCTACTAAGCTCAGATTAGCTTTTTCTAAAGGCCTCCTTTACCCAAGTGGCCCAAAAGGGCTGGATTTGTTTCTGTCAAGAAAAACTATGTTATTGATCAATATTAGCTTCTGGAACAAAACCAAAGATTTACCTGGTATTAAATGTTTACAGCTAATGATTTAGATTTTAGTTTTGTAAGACACCTGCATTTCATGACTTGGACACAACAGGACCAAAAGCACAGAAGTTACTGCCCACTAGTCCTTTACTCTCAGCCCATTTTACTCTCATGTGTGTGGAAGGGAAGTCTTATTTAAGTTCATGATGCAGTGGTCTTTTATTTGGTTACCTGCATATTTTCTGAAAATCAATACAGGCACATCTAAGGAGGGAGACTGAAAACCAAGGAAATTAAAATATTCTCATCAGCATAAACTTTGTCCTCTTCAGCAGCTATATGCCAGCCGCCAGAAGCTTTTTTGTTATTATTTCAACTATCATTTTAAAAAGTAAAAAGTGCCATGTGATATCCTCACTGAGGATACTGAGACTAGGGCTTTCCTAAACTGGCTTACATTGCTACTGGAGTGCAGGAGAATGACCTGCCTCTACAAACTGTGCTGTGCTGCTCTCCTGCCTTCTGGGTGGAGCTTTGCTTGTATTCCTTTCCTTCCCCAACTTACCTGCAAACACAGCTGAGCTAACATGAAGTTGGAAGTAAAACATATCCCAGATAAAGGGCTTGTACCTCCCACCAGAGAAAGGGAGATATCTGCTGACACTGGTGAGTGCCACAGTTTTGTCTCAGTATGCTCTTGGGGGCAATGTAACTATCTGCTGCCCCTTCTTCAGGGTATAATTTGGCTGTATGTAAATAGTCAAAATGCTATATTTATAGGAAACACAATGCCTCGCTGCTGCGATAGTTTAAATATAGAGAACAGACCACTACTGGCATTTAAAATATCACTAGCTGGACAAGATAGTGCAATCAGAAAATAGCCTAAGCTTTTACTGTGATTCTGTGTACACACTTTTCATAACCTTCTTGCTACTTTTAAATGAACTGAAACAGTCTCTTTCACTGACTTGGGGATTATTTGCTTCTTCAATAAATCAAATGCTTGACATTTACTCAAAATGAGTAACAGGCAGCTTTATTTTTTTCCTGATGAAAATCTTTAAGGTATTTTCTTTTTTTAAAATGGGTACTGCAAATACAGCATGTGTATTTGAACACCTTGTATTCCACAGCACATTTGCCGTTTGTTGTATTGGCTGTATTTGAAAAGTAATGCGATGTAGTATAACTCTTATCGCTAGTATTAAAACCCTAATTACTTTCTACCTGAGTTTCAAAGCCAAGTTTCCAGTTAGTTACCCAAGGTCAAGCCACAGACCAGCTAGTACTGTACTGAAGAACTACAAGTTAATGAAGGCTCTTTTTCCTCTCCTCTGCCAGCTACCCACTTCATTGGTACCAATGCAAGGAAGCAAGCAGGCTCCACAAAGAGTAGGTCAGAAGCTGATGGGGAATGGATGGGAATCTTCATCTGCCTCCTCCTTCACTACTCCCTCCTCCCAACCCATATCGAGAATTTGTAGCTATGCTGATGTGTCAAGACATATATGCTGGACTGGGTGCAGCTCACTCTTGAGCAACAGAGGAAACAGACTATGACTCAGAGCAACAGTCGTCCAGCTAGGCAGCTCCAGGGCAGCCAAATGTACTTTCCCTTATTAGGCCAGATCATGATACCTTGCTTGATTTCAATTGGTACCTAATTCTGCAGTAGTATCACTGACTTTAATAATCAGCTTTTAAAATACCGCTTAGCAGAGTCTAACTCTACCTCTAGCTTTGCCTCTTAAAAAAAAAAAAAGAAAACACAACAGTTGTAATTAAATTTGACTCCACCTACTCTGACCAACATTGACTAGTATAACATGAATCAGGCTCCATTAGCAGCAGATGACATGTTTTAAAAGGATAGCACCTGTTTAACTTCCTGTAAATGGTATGTTTTTATGACTGTAATCTGAATTTCCACATTCCCATCTCAGCTAATGAGGTGGTTTTGATATTAATTACTTTAGTATGCTACTAAGGGAAACCAGAAGATAGGGCCTCATACCTCCCACAGACTTTGCTTATAGCTTAATTGTAAGAATCCATGGCTGATTTTCCTCGATTTAGGTATTTTTGTTACATGACATCAGAGACGCATGTCCTCAACTGAAATGTAATTCTGGAGGAGCAATGTGTCACCAAAATAAGTTCATACAAGAATTAAGCAGGCAGATGAACTTTCACACCTCTTCTGCTAGAATACCTACAATGCTGCTCCAAAAGCTGGAGTAGCCAAATGGTTACAAGACATTGTGTATTCTTATCTGGTGGTGTTGACTATCAAAATGAAACTAAAAGCAGCATCAACCTTCTACCTACAACTAAGCAGACAGTCCACTGTCCAACTGTTATTTCAAAACACTTGTTGCATTACAATTTACATGCTCTATTGTTATTTTAAAATATGAAGAGTGACAGTTCTAGATGACCACTCTCAACCTGCCTCTTAAAACCAGGTTTTCAGAAGGGTTTAAACATAATTTCCAATCTAATCTCATGATTCAGAGTACAATTCAATAAGTAATCAATTGTCTTGAACAGCTATATTAAAGTTTTCCTCCTATGCTCTAAACATATGCTATCAGGTAAAAAAAGATCTGTTCATTTTACAAATACAACTCAAAGGTAACTTCTGGACTTTGGTTAGGATTCCTTCCTCCCTTGCACTCATCCTGCACTGGTCTGACTCTGCTGCTTTCATTTTAAATAGATGTAGCTGAAGTATGGTTTATGTCCCTTGCTTAAGTGTAAGTTGCTAATCACTTAGAACAACCACTAAGTATTGCTTAAACTGTTCACAAAATGAGAGGACTACCTCTTAATCATATTAGCTCTATGAATACAAGGTGTGTTAGTCTGGAAATTCAGTAGTTGTTAATAAAAGAATAATGACTTTGCAGAACAAGTTAAGATGCTGTAAAGTAAATTTCTGTAAGACAATAGCAGTAGATATGGATTTCTTAATGTTATAAACACTTCTGCTAAATGGTGACTCACACAGCAGAGCGGGGGGGAAGGAAGTGCTAAGCCAAATTCTTTCCTCAATCCACATATGTGATACAGCAATGACAGTAGAAAGGAGAAGCAAGTGAATGGAGAATGGCACATTTTGGTCTTGGTGAGAAAGCAGCTGTCAGACTAACTACAATGGTGTACTAAAAGAAATCTCCATGTTTAGAAGAGTGTATCTGAAACCAATTACCACCCTTACATTTCCAGCTTATAAAACCACAAGACTAAATTAGGCTTCTATATTATTTTATTTCCCTCTTAAAATATAGCATCGAAGTCCTGCACACATATAAATATCCCTACATTTTCTTACACACTTTCTATCCATCATTACTTAAAGTGCCCAACTGTGAACATTAAAAATAAAAACATTACTGTTAAGAGTGGCTATACTTATAGAAGGACTGGTATTCTGACAATGCAGGCCACTGATTTTACAAAAATCACCTGCAAAAGAATACACCCTAAACAACACGCATCAATATTAACCCTGAAGTATTTGTTTTGGTTTTTTTTCCACTCAGCTGATCTAAAAGTGATTACGGTACAGGGTTTATTTTTGAAACATGTCTTTTACATAGTATAAGAATAAAGGATAAATGCTTACTTTCTAACTCCCTCCTTCCCCCACAAAGTGTTTACTGTGTCCCAAGCTGCTATGTTGATTAAAAACCAGTTGAAAAGAGCTCTGGAAATGCATGCAACTTAAAATTCACTTAAACACACTTTAAGTTATAAAGTCTGAGAGATTTTAATTTCAGCACGTGGCTACGGTTCAGTTGGATTATTAGATGTGTTTGTCGTGGTGGCGAGATTGGTAAACACTTCTTCCTTAGTTTCAGGCTGAGGTCTTTCCATTTTGGTTTCCTCTTTAGCATCTTTATTACTGGTATCTCCCTTGCTCTTGACTACCACAGGTTCAATCTCCATGATTTCCTGTGGTGGCTTAGGCTCTGGCAAATTTGGTTGAAGTCCATCAACTTGAACAGGTTCTGGGACATCTTCTGCTTTCTGTTCAAGTCTTTCCAAAATGTTCTGGACCTTCCTTACACCATCTCTCCTGGCCTGGCGCACATCCGCACGACCCTCAGGGTCCACTGAGTCTAGAGCTAGCAACTCTTTGGTCAAATACTCTTCAATCATCAAGTATTTTTTGTCAGTTTTCTTGCCTTCAAAGGAGTCGACTGCCTGCTCAAGCATTTGTACTTTCTCCAGAATTGCCTCCACTTTCAAAACACCAGGATGCTTTTGAGGTTCTCCTGTTTCCACTGTCTTCGGTGTCGCCGCTTCTTCAGGAGGAGGTCTTTCCTGTGGAGGAACAATCTTAGCTGGGCAGGGAATCTTTTTATCAGCTTTCTCTGCCATGGCTGGAGGCTTCTGGGGTGGTAGTTTAGAATCTGGTTCCTGGTGGGTGACCTGAATTGGGATACATTGTGATGGCACTTCAGTTTCAGGTGGTGGGACTGCCTTGTTTTCAGGTTTGATTTCAGGCGGTGGGGATGGTCTTGGTGGCTCTTGAGGTGGGACTTGCTGAGAAACCTGGTAAGCAAGGCAAGTTTGTGTTGAGACACAATGAACGATGCTCCTTATTTCCTTCTAAAGAAGGAGAAAGAACCTAACATCCAATTTTCTGTACTTCTAAAGTGCAATTTTTGCACATGCCAAACAATTAATCTTTCCTAGGCATTGCTGAATTTTACCATTTTAAAATAGAAAAAAAAAGCACTGTGCTGAAGAGTTCAGTTACTGTTTTCAAGCTATTGCAGATTACAAGCACCAATTGCCTCCCAAAAGACATTAAACTTCAACCCACCAAACCCTGCCCATGCTCACTAAGATCAGCCCTACAAGCAGTTTTATAAGATAGGACCTTAGAACAAAGCCCTCACCTGACTTAAGTCAGTAAGATTTGTTGCAGCCAGCTGGCTGCAGCAGTGTCAAGATTTCATCCTCAGCATAAGAGCTGGTGTTTCTTGAAAAGCCAACTGCTTGCTAGGTTTTAATCACATTTTAGGCTATTCTCATCCCGTTCCTGTTTTCAGGACACTTTTTTGCTAGTGCTTATTTTTACTGATTTTATCTTTAGAGTACTTACATGCAGAGGTTACTATGTCAATCTTATTACCCTGTTGCGATTAGAGACGATGCCTAGGATTACTACAGATCTAACAGTCATCAAATCAGAAATCTCTTGAAATTTGAGATTAGTTTTGAAATCTTAGAAAACTGGAATTCAAGAGATCTGTATTTTCCTTCCCCTGCCAGCCCCTTATTTGTGCACATACACAGTGATTTTGGAAAGGTACTAGATCAACTCTCATGGATTTAGATGGCTGAAGTAAAATACCTAATTTTGTATTTAAACCAAGTAAATGGCCTGCACTGACAACCTGTTACTGCTTTACCCATTAAATACAAAATTTTATTAGGGAGGTCAAATTCTCACCCATAAAAATAAATTAGCATTATAACCTAGAATATGCCATTGAATCTTAAGTCTTCCTGGTTTTGTCCTAGCACCTGTGTTTTCAAAAATACTAACCTAATTCTGCTCCTGTCATTTTCAATGGGAAATCTCTCCAGAGAGAAAAATCAAGGCTTGTTTTTATACATAGCCCCTTCCACACACTCACAGTTGTCAAATTCCCCATAGTCTTTAACTGTAGTTTTACTAAGAATGTTAATATGGAAAAAATGTTCAATGAGCAACATGTTCTATGAGCAAGAGCATGCTTCATGTAGGAAGAACAACAAGCTCCAAGACTAGATTTTGCTGATCCTCTTTCTTCATAACTAAAATTAATTTGTGCATCTGATGCTATCCTAAATGGTTCTGAGACATCAATGAGGTGTGTTTACATAGATGCCACAAATCCCATGGACCTGATTTTCTTCTCACAAACATAATGCAACAGTGACCTCAGTATAATTACACCAAATTATACTCTGATGAGAGGAAAATCAAATTGTGTGTTAAATCATATTTCAGTGATCCAAAGACTCCATAATCCTGATAGGTGGAAAGGCAACTTACTGCTAATATTATCTCAGTATCTCCCAGTTTGTTTAAATCTGGAAATGGAGACTGCTTTACATGCTTTCATGTACCTGTTAGTACAAGCTAATTTTTCAGCTCTAGCCACACTGAACAAAATACCTGGCAGGTAATTCCCTTTGCCATTCTACATACCTGGGGTCTGTCTACGACTGTCTGCACTCTGATGGGAGCTGGGGGCTGCATCTGGGTGGTAACTCTGGCCGGTGAACTTTCACGGCTCGATGAGCCTCTCTGAGACACTCTGAAGGGAGACTGCGCTCGTGTTGTCTTAGGCTCCCTCTCATCTGGCTGAATTCTGTGAAACACTGGTTGGTGGGCTTGGTATTCACTCTGCTGGGCAGGGTAGTGAGTCTTCTGTGCCTGATGGTAGACTTGCGTTGGTTGCCGTTGGATATTTTCATGGATCACGGGAATTGGAATATAACCGCGAGGAAGCTGATGGCCTCCTGCGTTGGGTCTGCCAGAGGACTGAGGGGAAACCGTTGGAGAATCAGAAGCTCCAGGAGATTGAGGCTGCCACGAAAACAAAATCTGTTATTAAATTTTAACCATTTTGTGCTCACAGTACTTTTCATTTCCAAAGAGAAAACAAGGAGATGGTCATAGAAACTGAACTCATATTTCCATCATGCACGGGATCCACTTCCTTGTTTTTTTGGCCAAGGGCCTGACTAGACAAACCACAGAAGTTGAGAGAGCATCATTATAGCAAGTAGAAACCTGAGCTACAGCATTCCCAGCCCTCAAATAAGCAGGGAGTGGATGCTCAGTCAGAATGTTTGCTGCTTTTGCATAGCTGTTCCTGTCTAAACCTGTTAAATTTGAGGTAAAATAAAGTTAAGCAAACAAATTATATGCTGGGGACAAAAAACAACCCCCTAACAGAGGCACACATTTAGAATTCTGATTCTGGTCACACTAATAGATTTTGTTTGGTTTGGTTTTTAAATCATGTAATTAATTTGGTAGCAGGCTATGGCAATGAACATATGGCTAATGCCCCCTTTTCCCTCCTAAGACCTTCTAACACCTTAGCCCCTTGGCACCAGCAGCAACAGCTGCACTAGCTTAGACCTGCTGTTAGCAGAAGCAAGCATCAGGCTTACTGCAGAATCCAGTTTCTGGTGTGTTCCACATTGCAGGGCTGTAGTTTGGGGAAAGGCAGTTTGTTTGCTTACAGCTCCCTCCCACCTCCTGCTATGCCAATCCATCACCTCACCTACTTTGCACCAACTCTAGCAGCTGTCAGGCTATTCTCTGACCAGTTTCACTCACTAAGAGGGAAAAAACTGATTTCCTGATGAGTTTTTTTACACAGCTCAGTGAAAGGCCAGATCAGACTGGAGCTAGCAGAGGAGAGGGCAGGACAACACAGCCAGAAGACAAGAGAAGGGCAGGCAAGGCAAGGCAGGAAGGGGACTAAGACCCCTCTTTTGGTGCTGGTGAACCACTCAGCTGCCCATGAAACAGCAGCCTTAATAAATAAGTAAATGCTAGTTTGTATCATGGTATCCATCACTGCCACTACTGGTGGCCTTGTTGACATGGGGTTTAAAGGCAGTCACAGGCCCTGGTCAGTTGATACCCACACTGCACTGCCTAAGTTTGTAACAGTAAATTCTGAGGTCCTCAGTAGTTATCTCAGAGGACTGCATTCAGTAAGAGGCACAGGAGACATGTTCCTGAAGCCACTCTGTGTACAAAGCTGTACGGTGTTGGTAGATGAAAAGCTGAGCCCTTTGTCCTGGTACTGCATGGACAAGGCATTATTAGTCAAGACAGCTGAGAAACCTGCTAACAGAATTTTAATTATGTTGTTCAGACTCTGAACAGGTTTCAGAGAAAGCCACCACTGCTGAATTACAGACCTGATGATATATTTTCAGCTTGGTGAAGGCTGAATTTCCTGCTCATCTTATTTGAATAAAAATGAGGTTGATAATTCCATATATTACCAGAATACCAATTCTTCTAATTCTCTACAGAGAACAGGCAAACCAAAATCCCACTTTCTGAGACAAACCAAGCAGGGTGATTTTTTTTAATTTTTTTTTTTTTTTTAGAAGTTCATAGTTGGAAAAGTATTTAACATGCCACTGAATGACAAAAATACTTTACAGTTCACTTTTAAAGCTGTATATATGTAAATCTATACAGTTAATACAACTGAAGTATTGAATTGGAAAGCAAAGATCACAGCAGTACAACTTATAAGATGGCTTGGGCTGTTAGCTAACTGGCCACTTCATTTTTTTTTTCCTCTCCCGCTTTGTCACTTCAGTTTCTGACTCATGGTGCAGAACACAAGAGACTTACCTGTATCCTCCGCTTCTGGTGGAACTAGAATAAACCCTAAAACAATCCTCCCCTGCTGCAGGACCTGCACGGCTCAGAGGCACCCTTTCTGCAGAAGCCATTTACATGCATTTGTTTGTGCAGAATCATTCCAGAATGAAAGCGGGCGATGCTAAAAACATTATGTATTTATGCTGCCGTGACTGTGCACTTTTGCATTTTAATACTCTGGAAGTATTGGGAAAATGTAATCCTGTGGCAAGTTCGGCTTTCTGAAGGATAAACTACCCGTGTGACATTCAGGTCATAAATGCTGCGAAGACCAATGCAAACACACCCCAGCAACACTGACAAGTTACCTCGGGTCCATGTGTGGCCGGCGCTTGGGCTGCTGCAGCTGCCGTTGTCTGTCCACATTGTTTATCTGTCTGAGAAGCCTCCGTCGGTCCCCGTGGAGGGGACTCGGGGCCGACATAGGCCCCCCTTAGAGGTGGCTGTGCCTGCACCGTGGTAGGCACGGCTTCTGTCTTGTATCGCTGCACACCGGGCTGCGGAGCAGAAAAGCATGGGTGCTGCTGTCTGCCATCGATGCCCTCGTGGATGACGGGAATAGGGATATAACCAGCCCGGAGCTTGGGGTATCCCACGTTTCCTTCTCTTGCTTGTGGCTGCTTGGGGCTATCACGAGATGGACCATTTGCTGATGACTGGCCTTCCTAGAAGTTAAAAACATCACATAGCACTTGCTGGTAGCTCAGCTCAATATACCTGGTGAGAAAAAGCTGCCCTACAGGTCTGTCCTAAAAGCAGTATCAGCTGTGTATCAGAAGTTCAGACCCTCTTGGGTTCATGCAGGGCAGCTAACAGCAGGTGTTAACACTCCAGATCTGCAGGCAAGAGAAGAGAGTAAGCTAAAAAAATCTGCTTATGTATGAGTCTTTCACCCTCACTTCTCACAAATACGAGCTTAAGGCTTTGAAATACCTGTCTAATTACAACAGGGTTTCTGATTTTGCATGTAGCACTTGCATTTAGCCACCAGCCCACCCCCCTCAGATGGAGCTCCTCCAATTCAAACAAGTGCCTGTGGGACCAGAGACATTTCCTTAGCACCTCTCAGAACCCACCCAGTGCTATAGATAACACCTGACAAAAAACTTTCAGGGAAGCCTAATCCCATCAGAAGCATGAGGTTTGCTGGTGGTGTTCTTCCCACTGGCTACCTAAAGAGTTACTAATGCCACATACTGAGGGATATATTCACTTTCACCTAGGGGAGGATCCAGGTCAGTAAATATCAGAGGAGAGAGAAGGGGGTGACAGGATAGCATAACAAAGAGGAAAACACTGAAATGCAAGAAAAAATAAATCCCTGCATTGTCTGAGTATGCTCACTGGACAATGTCAAAGCTCTGGCAAGGGTGGAAGTGGTTTGTACTAAGAGCTCTCACAAGTCCTCTAGTAAGTTCTTCCTGCATCGGTCGTTCTATTTTGAGGCCCTGCGAGGGCCAAGTTCCAGATGTATCTCTAAGTCAGATCATGTAACAAGCACCTCTGTCATTCAGAGGGTAATGTCATTATTCAGTAAGAGGAGAATTTAATAAGGGGACATATGGTGCAAGTGTTGGAAACCCTATTTTTAAAGAGGTGTTTAAGCTGCGAAAATATTTAATGTCACTTCTGTACACATTAATATACTAATTCATTAAGAATTAACTTTTCTACCAACCAGATTTTGAGTGTTCTTCCTATATGACAGTATCCCCTTAAAAAGTAATTTCTGAGAATTCCTGTGAGCCATGATACTGCAGAGAATAAAGGCTATTATTTAGATAGGCTAATAAAATAAAGATAACAAGTACTGAAAGGAACAAGTTCAAAAGTCAGAGGCCCTGATGTTGCCCTTCCTTTTACTCATTAAAAAACCCTTCACAAACAAAGGAAAAATTCTGGAAGAGGCATAGTGGAGAGCCAGGCCTAGAAAGTTCGCACAGAGAAGTAATTTGAAGTTGGCTTTTCCAGTTGCAGAACGAGGATGATCTCATGCCAAGGTCTGCACTGGGATCCACCGGTGACAGATGAGTCATTTTAAATTCACCATACCAGGAAACCACATTCCTCTGCTGAACACAGGCCGTCTAGGGGCTTCAGGACCCCAAGGACCAACAAGCATTTGCCAGTTCACCTTCTACCAGCATAACCCTGAATCCGCAGCACTCCCGGCAGCCATCTCTCCCGGGACCTGGAGGGACGCGCAGTCACGCCAGCAAACTGCATTCACCGGAAAATAAATTTGAGGTGCGCTCAGCTAGCAACAATGCGAGGCTGCGTCAGAGCCAAATGTCTGCCGGGCGAGTGGAGCCGAGCAGGCTGCCGGGCAGGGAGGGAAACCGATGATTCGACAGTCGGAAGAAGCACCTTGCCACTTGCTCCACGCTGACTCGATGCATTCTGCACCCAGCGTACACCAGCTGCTCGCACAGTCTCCCCGACACGGAGGGAGCAGGCTGCGGGTGTAACCGGAGAGTTCACAGCCAGCCACCCCACCTACAGGCACGGCTCCCACGGCTATAAAAAGGAGATTCACTCACTTGCAGCATTGTCAGACTCCCTGCGGGAAGGGTCAGTGCTGGGGAGGGTTTAGGAGCTGGGTGGGCCAGAAGCACCTACAGATGCCTTGACATGAGAAGGCTCTCAGCCACAGGTGCTCCACTCCACCTGAGTGTACAACAGATCTGCCCTAAGGGATTAGTTGCCCGCTCCTCTCTCAGCATTTTAGGGGCCTGCCATGTTCTGAACTGCACCATTTGGGGATAAGACCTTAAATCTTCTGGAGTAATCCACAATGATACATCATTGCCAACGCTTCAACAAGGACAGCGTCCCACTCCCCTCACCCTCCATGAACCCCCTCCTAGGAGTCTGACCATGGGCTTCCCCTCCCTTGTCTTCATTTTCAGACCCTTGAGGCTGCCCTTGTTTTGAACTGTCTTAGCAATTTGAGAAATCTGCCGCTGCAACTTAAGCCCTGGTAAGGAATACTAAAGCAGCAGCCCAAAACCAAAGAAAAATCAGGTTGGACTGCTTTTTCAAACCACTCAGTTTAGATATGAAGTGAAACTTCTAGCAAGTTTAATACTTTTTTTTTTTAATGGAAACACTGGGTGTTCTTGAAGAACCACATCATAAACTATACTCTCATAATTTGTCATTTATTCTTACAGCTTCAGACAACCTGTGCTGCTCCTGTGGAAAGTTAGTATTTCAAGTTGGTCCTTTGTTCCAGCCTTTTTTTTCCCCTGTAGTCAGGTCTGCTAACCACAGAAGAATTTTTGTGTGTGTGTCTCTTAACAGTGCAGTCATATTGGAGCAGTTCTCAGTAAAGGAACAAATGCAGCATCCCTTTTTTTTTTTCCACCATCAATAACTCTGAGGCAGAGAGATCAGATTTAGGAAAAGTGCTCTCATCACAACTGCTCTTCCTGATCCACATTGTTCTCTTCAATTAATATTTAACTCTATAAACAGTTGCTTATGTTAGCCAGTTTGTAATACCGCATCCTCAATATTGCTTCTTCTTTCCTATTCCCTTTCTTCGCACCGTTTCATATGTCCATGAACACACACAATTCATGTACTTTGAAACACCCTGCACTGAGGAACAACACTGCAGGACCATGACCAAACACTGAAGAGGCCTTGGGTTCAGGTAGATGGCTGCTAGTGGTTTGTGTTTGTTTTTAGTGAGAATCCAGCACTACAGTGAGTGCATGCAGATCCCAATACCCCCATCTTCAGGCATTTGGCCAAAGCAGTTCTGTTTTGTGCAAGGGAGCCTGTGTTTCCAGCCTGGACAAACAGGTTCTGGAAGACTTCAGGAGAAGCTCAGGTGTGCCTGGGAACACTGTGTCAAGGCGGGAGGAATGGAATTGAACTCTGAAAAACTCTTGCAGTAATGCTACGGATAAGAGATTCATGGATTCCCTCTGAACGCTTTCCCAAATTCCTAAATTTCACAGGACAGCCAGCCGGGAGACCAAAAACTGCCATTTTTGGTTTTATTTGCCTTCTATCAAACACAGTTCTTGCTCGTTATAGTAACAAGCATGTTTTCTGAAAAAGCTCAGAGCTCACATTTAACACAAATCTGCACAAAGAGATATGACCAATAAGTGAATGACAAGCATTAGTCCATCATCCTTCCCAGTTCAAGTATAAAAACCAGGAACCCAACTCAGATTTCAGCACTAAAAACTTCAGTAAATTTCTCCTGCCCTCACCCAAAGAAACAAGTTCTTTGGCAATAAAATTGAGAGTAATTATAAGCAACAGAATATTGATGAATTTTCCTATAAGTAGCAGGGCTGACAGTCAGCACTGCAGGAATCTCAGCTGTGATCACACACTTATTTCATATTTAAGAGACAGAATCCCCAAAAAGAAGGGAGCACAAAAGTGCAAAAAACTCCCCTGAGCAGCCCAGAAATTTTAACAGTCCTGGCCTACACTTCAGGTACATTTCAGAAACACCAGCAGAAACTCAGACCTGATCCACCATTTCAGGAGGCACTGAGCAAGTGTAAAGGAGTCATCATTGCCAGTCAAACAAGAGAAAAAAATGCACTGCTGTGTTTTGAACAAGCTGCAAGCCATCCTGGGAGATCTGCTCAGGAGGAATGACAGCACTCCCACCTCTCGGGACCAGGACATGTGTTTCTGTTGTGAGGCCATCACCATGATAAATAAAGGTGCAGCCAGCACAAGTTGTGCAACTGGAAAAAACACTTCATACCCCCACATCCTACTCTTGGCTTCCCATGGGAAGGGCACCATCAGGAGTGACGCTAAAATCCTAAAATTTGCTCAGATTTTAAGCGAGTTCTGACACTGTGTGCCATTGGAATGAAAAAAGTGACAGTAGGAGAAAAAACATAACCTTGCAACAAAACTCCCGGTACAGCTGTGCTATCTATCTGGAGTGGGTAATGGCGTAACTCCTTATGTGCCCCAGTGACTGCTCAAGTATTATTCCAGACTGAAATACAGAAACCTGCAAATTCAGTCACGGCTGATGTTAGCAAATTGCCATTGCAGTCATCCAGATGGCTGTACCAATAGAATTAAATTCGTCACGGTATTCTGTATGCATGCTAGATTACTTGAATAGTTGTATCGAAACTGGAATCCCCCTTTTGAGACTGCTTGCATAATACATTTTTCATTCTTCTTATACTAAAATGGTCTACAGAAGTTAAAAAGCAAGTTTTGCTGCTATCACAGACTTGCATTTTTCTTGACCTGTACTGATATTATTTGTTGTACAGTAAATTTGAGTCCTCTAAAGCATGTAGGTATTATATACACATGTAGCACCCCTGTAGCTCTTGCAGAGCAACAGAGCAAATATTTAAATTGTACTTGTTTTGTAAATATTATCTACCAAAGGAACGCAAATTTTATGAACATTACCAAGAGATGAAATCTCTTTCTGTATGCAAACAGAAGGTCTACTGACTTCAGTATGCTTCTGAACTTTTAAGCTGCTGCTGTAAAGAGTATCATGCAAATAAAAAGTATTTTGGTTGCTCAAATGACTGAGAAAATGCCAGTATCTGACAAAATCTGACTCAAGAGCATACTTCCCATGATTTTAAGCCCAGATCCTATATATTTAGAAAGAAGGGAGTAGTACAATCCTGTTCTTTCACAACAGAATACAACAACGTAACTGAGTGATTGAGATACAACAACTAAGTTTTCTTTGCACATATACTCAAATCTATTTTTTCCTCAGAAATTGCCATGAATAACCAAAGCCAGTAGTACCTAACAGTCAAATCTAAGAATGACATACCAATTCTATTTATTAAAAACATATACCATTTTATGTCAGGGAAAGGCAAAACTTTCACCATTAGAATTGGATTCCATACCTGCTCGTATTTTACTTTTGGCCAGACCTTTTTTTTTTCCCTTCTCTGTTACACTAACTAGACAAATCAAAACTACACCACTAGAGATCAGCATATCCAAGTATTCCTTGTAACTTGACTAAAGTACTAAAAAGTTTCTCAACAGTGCTTTGTGTTAAAGCATACTAATAGTACAACATTACCATAAAGTATGTTTCATTAATACTTCCCAGAGTAGTATACAAGTGGGAAGGTGGAGAGTGATTTGCTCTCACTGCTGACCTCTTAACTTCCTACTGCCATGCTTCAGCCACTAAAGATTTTTACATTCTCCCTCTTTTACTCACAATTTGTGCTTAAAAATATACACTGAGCACATAGGCATTTGAGCAAGATATCATTAGCTAATGACTGAAGAAAACCATGAATAAGCTTAGTCGCATGAGCTGTCTCAGTAGAGCTTCATGTCGGTCACATCATGTAACCCATTTATACACCAAGCTGCTTTTGATGTTTTACTTGTTGAATGCTGAGTTTTATTTCCTAACATACACATGTGTAGGCAAACAGGCCTTTTGTTCTCTCTTGTAATTATCGTGTTGTATTATGCAAGTATTCCATTAACATATGCTCTAACTGATGAAGTGCAATGATGTCATTAGAAATAAATAGACACTATTAAAGACTGAAGAAGAAATCTAGTCCTAAGCTTTCCAGAACACAGAGCCTTATTGGAGCAAATATGTTGGCTATCTTGCAGACCAATCTTGTTTCAAGAACTAAAACTGTTCTTTTTTGATCACTAATATGATTCTTTCTTAGGCTAAAAAGCCTTGGCTCAGACATGACAACACTTGCCCTTTATGCCCAGGAGTGGAAGTTGGCCCTTGCACAAAAAGCATCCGATGGGCCAAACTGAACATGTTCAAAGAAGCAATGACTGCTACAAAGAGCACAGCGCTCTTAGAGAGCTCTGGTATCACTACCCATCCTGTCAGCTTTAATGGACGGGGTTAAAGAAAAGCCCTTTAGAGCGCTAACAGAAATATCCTTGTCAAGGGTGATGAGAATGACACACTTTATTCAGTTATTTCTGTTCACTGCCTGCTTACCCAACAAGCAAGTGGTCAACCTGTTGCTTCCCTGCTATTAGCTGTGAGCCAGAAATTTGGAACATGGAAGAAAGTACAAGCCTCAAGAATTAGCACAACAAGAACAACAAAAAGGACAATAAGAAGCTAACAGTTGAAGAGTCAGCTATGACTTTTACAGGTTATAGTCAGGGTCTACATTTTCATCTAAATTTCATTTTGCACACAGCAGTTTTCTGACTTCACTTCCTTAAACAGCAATTTTCCAACACTATAAAAACACTTGCTACACTGCACCCTATTTATCAATTATAAGGCTTTGCCATCAACCGTAAAAACGTACTTTTGTGCTACCTGACCTACCAGGCGATGTTAGACAAGTCGCTTCACCACCCCATGTCTCATTTTCCTGTCTGTAAAACCAAGAAGGAAAAATAAAAAAAATACACACACACCCCCCCAAATCAAACAGCTTCTGCAACTTATTTGAAGATACAGCCTTTTTCGCCTATAATTAAGTAATGTAACTTCTGTAAACAAGCCATTTCTTCTATTTGATATTTATCTTTAACTTGGCATGAAGAAAGGGCATAGCTGCCACAGAAAAAGATGGGGACAGAGCTTACCTAGAAGGTGATAGTGTCTATATGCCCCCAAGCATATTGGGCTTTTACCTGCCTTATCATGGTTCAAGTCCTGCCTGTGTGTATGTTGTGTTAAAAATGATTCCTAGGTAAGAACGCTGCCACCTGGCACAAGTATTCTTCCTTTCTCCTTTAGAAAAGAGGTATGCTGTGTCAGGAGTTACACAGAACCATGCAAAACTTTCCTTGCTTTTCCTCTTGCATGATTGCCCAGACACTGACGTGTTATTTCTAGCGTCATTTCTTTGTGTTCCCTTCTCTTATTTCCAATTTGATCCACCCCTTGTTTCCAGATTAGTTGGTATCTCCATAAATTAACTCCCTGCTTACCATGTTCTATCAAGGGGGGCTTTAAATTTGAACTACAGAAAGCAGCTTCAGGGCATCTGGGCAAAGCCAGTACACAACCCTCCAAAAATTCCCTACTGATAATTTCACCACTCCTACATATTATGCCTTTTATGTACAGTACCTTTTTAATCCAGTAACTAGTTTATTAACCTGACTGTGACAGAATGCACATCAGCATAAGTAATGTAAAAACCACTGCAGGTAAGAGAGACTTAAATTGTTACCTAGTCTTACATTCCCTTCCACTGATGTGAACCACTGCAAAAGACGCAGCAAGGCTGTATTGAACTTTCAATGCAATTTCTAATTTGGTCTACCAAGAATTTTTCAGTCAACTCAAACGTGAGAAGTCACTGCTCAAAAATAAGTTCACTGCTAAAGAGATGGGAATTGAGTGACTTAAGACTTATTTTGGGGAAGCAGAGAGAAAAGAGATGCAACAGTCATGAAGGGTGAGGAGGGAAACTTAGGTGTAGTTAGTTGTTCCCCAAATACCAATGAAGCCATTAGTACGAGGGTAAAATGGCTTCTTCCTCCTTTGTTTAGACTGCACAGTCATTGTTGCAACCAATGAATATATCACTTTTATGACTGTTCCCAGACTTTGTGGCTGGCTGGTACAGCTTCTCAAACCTAAGGCATTAGTGAGCTATCGATCACTGTAGTATTAGTTCAGTGAAGCTCAGCACAGTCAATTCCTTTGGCCTATTTTTAGTTGCAGTATTTCCCATTGGGTTTACTGCATGTGGAAACAACATACGGAAGGGGCACCAGTAAATACTTACACAAGCCTTGTTTCTGTTTTCTTCTTTAAACATAATCTATTTTTATCAACACTTTGGGGAACACCAAGTAAACAATCTAACATTATAAGACAACCCTGCAGAAAGTATGCTGAGCTGTGATGGCGTAACTTAGAAAACACCAACAACTGATAAGCGTAAGAAATTAGTAATTCTACCAAAGCAAAGATAGGAAGAAGAATGACATTGCTAGTAAACACTTTTTTAGTAAAAGTATGCATATACATGCTTCACAACATCAATTGTACCTTATTCTTTGAATGTCTTACTATTAACTAATTAGACACTTGGAAGAAAATCATTAGTCTACCAAGAGGTTTTGTTAATAAATGTTTTTCAGTCATTTGCAAAGTCACGGCTTATCTCTCTATGGAGTATGGTGCGAGATTTTCTGTTCTTTCTCAGGAAGGTCTCCCTAGTCCAGCCTTATACTGCAATGATTTCATACAAGTTACAGAGCTAAACATGCAGAAGAAGGACAGCCATACTTCACGTGGGTAAAAGAAGGCCAGACTGAATGAGGAAATAACAGAGCGCCATCTGAATTGATGAACACATCTAAAATACGTAGTTAAATGCAAAATCAAGGTCTGGTTAAATGCAAAATCAAGGTCTGGTTCCGTTCCTCTAAAATGGCTTTGTCATGGTTTGAAATTTTAGAAGAGCCATTTCCCATTCTACCTGATTATCTCTGACAGTTTACTGCAGTCAGTGTAGTCACACTGATGACAAGCCTAAAGTGAGAAGACCAAGACCCAACTACTTGGGGAAAAAAAAAAGGGACTTCATTATTAATACTGTCTCAGCTATATTACTTAGCTAGAAAAGCTCAGTTTAGCTTTAGACCTGTGCTCCATTCATTGTCCACTTGGTGCAATGCCTCATTTCGTTGCCTAGGACTCTTCAGAAAGAGAACAAATATTCAGAGAGAGAATATTGATGGCCGTAGTGTAAGGGTTATTTAAAGACCAACATAAAGGTGATAAAAAAAATTGCTAGTTTCACTGGCTAATTTCAATGAAAGCAAGGCAGCGATAAAGTCAGTACAAGCTTGATCTTTGTATAATCATCCTTGAAAAGGTGCATGAATTCTGACACATGCAGTTAGCTTTTGCAATTCTCAGATCACTTCTAAAAGCCCCAAGTTCTCATTTGAGCTAGACTGAGAATGAGGGAAATCAGAAAGCTGTTCATATCTAGTCTTTCTTTCTGCCAGTGCCTGTGATTTTGTTCTTCCTACCTGTTTAGGTTAAAAAAAAAAAAAAAAAGAATCTAATGCTTCAAAAAAATCACTGCTGGATTTCAAATTCAATGTCATTGGGTAATCTGTCTTCTCTGGCATTGTCTAGCTAAGAAAATATTATTTAGGAAGAGAAATACTTTCCTTGGGCTTGATTCTGAGATTCTTTTTCTAAGTAGTACGTGTCTCTGTGAAATATACTGGTACTTAACAAACGATTTCAGAAGCTGTCCACTGATTCCAGCAGATATTCTTAACTCAAGGCTCTGACAAATGGCTGTATGAGATCAGTTACACACAACTTCTATCACCATAAACCAGAGGTTTTTTTCTTTGAACAACGTTAAACAGGAACTCCCCAAAGTCAGTAATTTTCCATATTCATTTCTGGAAGCTTTTCTCTCCCTCCCCATGAACAATCCCAAAGCATACACACATTCCCGCTTATAGTGAGCGGTAACAGATTTTCCTGTTTGGAAGAAAGTGTATCCCACAAAAGCCATTCAAAAGCAGGTGCAACTTTTTCTATCTGTAATAACCCTTGCAAGTTGGCAGAAGAAGAGGCACTTTTCATTACCACAGATTTCACATCAGATAGGGGTGAAAATCTGTTTTGTTTCAGGCACCCACTCAAGCAGAGTACTGATCCATCAGAGTACTTCAAAGCCTCTTTTCACACCATTATCAAAAGCAGCTTAAACGTGACTTTTCTATTAAATGGGTTAGTTTCAAGTAGTATTTCCGTAACAAAAGCGCACTTTGCCTCTCCAGTAGGTTTTATGGTTTATAAAACATACTATTTATTATTTTTATTGCCATAACAGCCAGTGTTAACAGGTGCCTCATTACAGCAGGAAGATGGTGTCTCCAAAAAGGAGTTAAAGCATTTCTTCCTATGCCAATATCAATATTCATATTACTGAATTCCATTTTTTATGACCTCTGTGTTATTACTAGAATTATGTCGCTTATTTATAGATCCAATGAACTAGCCCTTAGGAAGTGGAAAAGGGGGTTAATCTGTGATAGAAAAGCACATCCCTTTCATTTCTTTTCAACACCAGGCTGCTCTCGCACCCAGCTTTCAGTCATGGTCTGCACCCACGAACTGGGCAATTACTATTTTAAGGAACATGAAGTTCTTAAAATAATAAAGACCGAGTGCTTTGATCCTCATGTTTTATGTAAGGCTACAGGAGAAGTTGTTGCAGCAGGCACGTTGGGAGATACACGTCGAAGGCAGCCGGT
>NW_010972620.1:1390625-1391133 GCF_000737465.1 Haliaeetus leucocephalus
TCGAGTTTCCAGCACTTTCTGCCGACGGCCGTGGCACTGCGGGAATATCAGCGCGGGGCAAAGAGCTGCGTTCCCCGAAGGGGCTGTATTCCCCAAAACCGAGGGAATTTGACCCGACGGGGCCGTTCGCGAGGGGCCCGACAAAATCACAGCGGCTCTCCCCTCCGCGCCGCTCCTTCCATGGACATATTTGGACTAAGATACGGCTTTTCTCTGAGCATGCTTAAGAACAAAACCAGACCAGACAGCTACAAAGATAGTTCTGTGACCAGCCAAAAAAAATAAAAAGGGAAAACAAAACTTGAGAAGTAAAAGTCCGGGCCGGGCTTCTTAATTTTTTTAAGGGCGTTCATTGTTTGGGCTGCTCACAGCTGAAAAATAAATCAAGGTTCCCGTCTTCCCTGGCAGGCCGGGTGGACTTAACCAACTTTAAATAAACATTACAGGGCCGAGGTATCAAATGATTTAATGCACAAAAAAGGGACTGCAGTGCGTCAGAGACAAAAGG
>NW_010972620.1:1391271-1407678 GCF_000737465.1 Haliaeetus leucocephalus
GCCGCCCCGAGAGCTGCAGCCCGGCGGGGGTGGCGGGCGGCACCGGGGACGAACGAACCCGGTGGGTTCGCTTTGCAGGAGCTCGGCGGGGCAGCGCTTAGCGCAGGCTGCGGGAACACGCGTAGGACAGTAAATAACGTACAACACGGAGCTGCTGCACTGCTCCGGCCGGTCCCTGCTGCAGCTCCGAGTCTGGTGCCTCGGAGCCTGCATGTCGGGCAAGCGGTGGCCGTGGAGAATCCACAGCCATCCCGCACCCTCGAGGGTCCTTTGGCAGGGGCACGATCGCCCCTTAACTCCTGCCGACTGCCCGGGGTAGCGAGCAAAAGCCCACAGCTCCTCCCAAAAGCTCCTTGCCGCGTGACTGGCAATTCGGGGTTAGAGTTGGCAAGTAACAAAAATAACGTTTCTTCCCGAACAAGGGTGTGAGCAGGCATTGTACTCCAGATTCAACTAGTTTGAACCTTCTCAGCTCTTTGCAAACACGTGTCTCAGTCCTCAGTTTTGCCTAGAAATAAATCGGAAGGCAAAGAATGTGTCTGTGAGCCTTAAAATCGTCTCTTTCTTCCCGGGTGCTGTATCACCGTGTCACGCACTCAGTGTGTTTAGTTGGAGGTAACTGTACTTCACAATTACACCACTCGTCATCTGACAGTCACACGAACGGCCACAGATCCCTGTTGATAGTTACTTTAAGTAGAAGAGTGAATGCACAGTGTCCCTCAAATGCAGACGTTACCTGCTGCAAAACTATTTGCTTCAAAGAATTCCAGGTATGCATTCCTCAGAGATAGATGCTCATTACCCAAGTATCTCTTACTTCAGAAAAACCTTCCTGTTCACAGTCCTGGGGACAGTCAGGATCTCCTCCCACTTGGGGCAGGATCAAAGATCTCTCGATACAGCTTGACACTGATAGCCATTCATCTTTTGACAGAGTGGGTTTTGTTTATTACGCTGACAAACCTAACAATTGCTCAAACTTTCTCCTCCATTCTTGCAGCTCTTCCATCCTGCACATCCCTCACCTTCAGAACCACACTGTGGTCCATCACAGACCCGGTTTTATCTGTCCTCATTGTGGCGTGCCTTTGACTCATAACTATTGTAAATGGATCATTTTTTTCCCACAGCATTTACTTTCAGATGTCTGTATCATCATCACCATTACTGACTTAACCTATTTCCGACAGCAACAAGTCACATACCTGGCGCATCTCACTCAGTCCTGGACTGTGGTGCCTATCCCTGGACACATCTCCTCCCTCTGCTACCTCTCATGCTCTCTCAGTGACATAAGACCTCTGCTCAGCCACACTACTGTCAGCAGTTGCCTCAAAAGATGTAACAGCAGAGATTTATTCTGCTTCCAATCTGTAGAGATCTGCAGAGGAATTTCACTCTCTGTCTCGTAACAGAAAGGCATGCTTAGACCATATGTTCTCTGTAGCATATGCCAGAGTCTTTGCCAAATCAACAAAAGCAGCTGATTCAGACACAGGGGACACAGATGTTAAAAGGTCTTGCAGGAAAATTACTTCTGTAAGTTGAGGAAGTGATACAGATGGGGTTTGTAGCTGCAGCTGACAGCTAACCGTATACGCAGCAGAGGTAATGAATAAGGTCAGCAAGTAGGTGAAAAAATAATAAAAGAAAAATTCAAAGGGGTATCTAACAGGCTTAAGTTAGATAGCTTTGTGAGGGCACGCCCTGCTAAGAAACGGAGGGGATTATATTTCACAGAAATTAGCATGGGCTAGTGGTTCAGGATTCACTTGAGCTGCTGCAGGAAAGAAACCCATGGCTGTACAAGCATCCAGCTGGAGAGAGAGCAGTCTGGGCTGAGAAGGAAGAGCATTTTAGGGATTGAATTTAGTTGGCTAGACCTCATGCTTTTTCTGTTAATTGAATTGTCTTCCTTGACAAGTAGGTTTTAGCCTGGTTTCTTGTGAAGGTGAAAGGACTCCCAGCGAGGTAGGTTATGTGGGATGGCAGTACAGGGATTCACTTTTTGTTCTCTTGTACCGTGCTGTCACTGGGCCATAACTGCAACCCTGAGGCGATATGGCTTCTAGTTTATATTGTCATTAGCCATGTTTCAGATCAGAATGATTTATGCAAATGTTCATGTAAGGAAGACTGCCAAGCAAAAATCTTGGGTTCAGGAAAATTTGTTATTAAGATAAGTAAATCTCTGTAGTGTCTGACTAATCTCAGACGAGACTCCAGGCTCAAGGTCTATATATTCCATTTCAGAACAGAAAACAATCAAGAAGCATTTGCTATTTTTTGTCTTCTTCATATAGGTGCAAACACGGCACTCCTGACTTCAGGTGCCTATCTGCACAGTGCTTTGCACACCCAGGAGTGCCAGTCTAAGGATTTGTGTCAGGGTGTTCCAATACAACTAGAAACTGTGTAATTGTAGCCACCCAGAGTTAATAAATTCTACAGGGTCTTCACGTGTTTCTTTGTCTTGAAAATGGGCTGATTCTAGGTAAAGCAGCTAGAAAATTTTTAGGCTTGTATGCACAACTGGATTTCCAAGGACTAACCCAGGACCCCAAATCAAAGCAAAGCGATTCCTTCCTCAAGCCATCAGTTGCATCATTTCTCAATTTTGACCTTAGAAATGCAGAGAGAATTGGCCTCAGCTTCTGAGTTACGTGATGGCCTGTGGTTACTTGAGTCTGTAGGTACGGCTACTTTCCAGAAACCTCAGGACAGCGTTAATACACTAGACAGAGTATGGACCACCCTGGGGAGTCACTGCATGCTGCCACATCTCCCTTGGTGGATGGATCAGGAAATGTCTGCAGAGGTGATCTGCTTCATCCATGGTTCACACAAGGTCTCTGGTTACACATCTGTCCGAGATGGTCGAGCATGTGTGTGTGGCCTGTTCTGCTGCAAATAGCTCCCTCCTAGATGCTCTAGCTCAGGTTGTCCGAAGCAGCACTGTTGTAACAATAAAATTGTTATTTGCTGTATAAACAAGTAGATATCCCTGTTGTGTGAGGAAACAACATGTCTTGCGGTAAGCTCTAATAGGCTTTCTGCCTCCTGAGTACCCGTGGCAATTTAGCAGATCACCTGTACAGAAAAGGCACTGTTAATCAGTACTGCGAGTTAAAACATTTGTTCTGGATCAGGCATTGTAGAAAGCTGTTATTGATGAACCTGTGGGTAAGTGATGCATATGGCATATGTCTAGTGCTGTATTTCTAAGCAGGCATCAGCCCAAGTTCTGTGCTGGATGCATTTAAGGTTGAGTCATATGAAAGCTCTGTTAATAAATGCAGCAAGCACGCAGGCTTTCTCAATCTTCAGCTTCGAGAGACATGATGAATTTGACCAGCATGATTTCCATCACCTGGTGTTTCACCCAAATCCAGAGTATCAATACTAAATAGCTCAGAACTTCACTGTTTGCATTTTGAATATCCTGCTCCAGGTGCACGAACCATTTCAGCTAAAAGCAAAAAGGTCTCGGCTAAGGATTCTCTGCTAACTGTAACTGGAGACGTACAGATGTTTGGCTTCACAGTTTGTTCAGAATTGTGGACTTCTTTGCACCAACAGTACAAAAAAAGAGCCACTGATAGAATTGAGCCCCATATTTCAGAAAATTAAAGATGCAAAGTGATTGATAATCTTGTACTAATCTGCCATTTTTGCTACAGACCACTTTTGACTTGATTTTCTGTGTTCGTTTGCTACACAATTTAGTGTAACTGCCACTGAAGTAGATAGCCATCCACAAATGATCTGTACATCCACACTGCTGTGCTGGTGCAGACATTGTATGGTTCATAGAGCTTGATCATGTCATCTGCTTATTGGAGTTACAGTAATAATATGCAAATTATTTGATAGATAAATATAGTTCCTACGAACTTTAATAGAAAATGCAAAACATTAATGAGAAAATGGAGTGATAAGTATACTGTCTGAATGGAGAAAAGCTTTTTAAATGTACCTGTTGCAATCACAGTGCAACTACACTAATCTGGGCGTTTACAAAGCACATACCCAGATTTCCAAATCTCAGATTTTTGGAACCTGAAAAAGACTCCAGAAGCTAATTCCAGTATAAACAATTCTTTTTTTTCCTTTTGCCTTTTTATTTCCACCTGGAATGCAACCTGCCTTAAATCAGGAAGTGAATCTGGCTGTGAACACAGCGAAAACAGCTTTAATGTCTGTGATCTGTATGCGGAGAAAGCAAAATTCAATCCAGAACATAGACAACTTGGATTTTTAGAGCTCCTTATTTTCCTAATATGTTATGAATGGCATATGTAAGCTAAATTAATATTTACAAAATAGGCGTTGTTAGTTGACCATTCCCTGTTCTTCCTGAGTCAGTCAGACAGAAGCCTAAGGATACAGCTCTTTGGTGTAAGAGCTGTCTGGGTCTAGCCAGGGAGGAGGATAACCTTGCCTTACTTCTTTAGAAATCAGGAGAATGACTCAGAGTCCATCTCAGCCGGCTTTTTTAATTGCTGCAGTGGTCATTACCCATTAGTATTTACAGGCCTCCACCTAGTGGATAAACTGCTCTTCTGTAGTCCGGGCTGCAAGGACCCAAATGTACCTTGGGACATCTCGGTTACTTTTTCAAGGTTTACTAGCAAATCTCGGTCCAAAAAAGAACAATTTCCAGAGCTGAGTGTGACCAGTGGCAGGCATGGTACAGAGGCCGGGAAAAACAACTGAAAAGGGAACTTGAAAACCCTCTTTCATGAGTAACTTGATCCCTTTATAAGCAGTAGCAGAATATGGCACATGTGGAAGCAGAAGTATTTCTCCAGTTTCTGTGGGTACTGCAAGTGATTTAACGATATCAGTGCTCTGTCCCTAATCATCCATTCAAAATATTTTTATTCCCTTGAATTGAAGAAGCGGATGCACAGCTGATAGCATCTCTGTCTCTCTGCCTGGCACACTGAAGTCTCAAAGGAAACAGCAGACTAAGAGGGAAGAGAAAAAAATGCACGTCCTTTAGTCTGTGCTTCTTCTGGCTCTCCTTCTTGGAGCAGCATCTGCCTGGGAATTCAGCTTTGGAAGTGCTAGCATTTCCTAGCCATACAAAGAGCTCTTTGGGTCCCTGCCAGGAATGCAAGCCCTCCACTTCTAGGAGTGTAGTTGGCTGCTCAAGGCTGGCTCACTGATAAGAGCAGTTGAGAAGAGTTGGAAAAAGCATCAGTGCCTCCCCCCTGCTTTCTCTTGGGAGCTGCTTCCAGCTGAGCTCTCACTCCAGGCCCCCA
The DNA here is from genome assembly GCF_000737465.1 of Haliaeetus leucocephalus. Lineage (NCBI taxonomy): Eukaryota > Metazoa > Chordata > Aves > Accipitriformes > Accipitridae > Haliaeetus > Haliaeetus leucocephalus. The sequence continues at coordinate 1,396,542 of NW_010972620.1, forward strand.
CCAAAGCTACACTAAGGCTGCACTACCATTATTACTATTTACCTACGTAGGAAATCCATCATTCAGACGTCTGACAATTCTATCAGCAGGATGGGCAGATGTGAGGTGGAGAGCTTCTGGACAGCGTTACTAGTTGCATCAGCTATCTGATCAACGTAGACATTTACACATCTACTCAATGCTTCAAACAAGTGAGCAGGTAAAACTAAAACTCCTGGGTGGCACAGAATGTACATGTTATTTTAATGGAGAACATTACCTTGTCTCTGCTGAGCTTTGAACTAGCCAAGAAGTCAGGACAAATCTTCACTTGCACAATAACCTTCAGAAGATGAAGTTCTATAGAAAACCATGCTTATAGGTAGACTCGTGAAAAAGTGAGTTTTGTCATGGTGTATTTTAATACAGAGTCTTTAGCAGTAAGGAAATCCGAGCAGAAAATCTTAGTCTGCATACTCCTGAAAAAAACAAAACAACATTCAGAGGAGGCATTTATAAAATTCTCCTGATCAGAGGAGTGGATCCTTCTCATTATAATCACTTTCCTCTAATTCCTTGCTAATGGAGTTGGGTAAACATCCCATCTCTAGCAGTGGCTCCGACTCATGTTCATAAGTGAATTTGGGTAGGATGGCTCGGTGATTACTGCTGATACCTCTCAGCTTTGTCTCCTGCAGCAGCCTATCCCTGCAACAGGGACACAGAATGAAACATCTCCACTACGCTGCAGTCCACAACCTGCAGATTAATTTGAACTGTCACTAATTTCCTTCTTAAATTAGAACAGAGGACTGTAATCTGTAGCTCTTGATCACATATTATCTTCTTCTGCCATCCCTGGTCAAGGGTCAGTAATGCCTGACAGGGCAGAGAGGTAGGAAATCTGTGACTCCACTTCTGCTCAACTGGCTGAGTCAGAACTGCATCTCCAGAGTTTCAGAGGAAGACTGAAACCTGGATAATGCATAAAACCTATAGTTCATTGCAGCGGTAGGGGAATACTTTCCAAACTTAATCAATTTTCTGAAACAGAAGATCAGATGATGCTTATCTTAGTTGGCAGAACTGCTGTTATTATAAATGGTGATAACAATCTTTCCCCCCCCTAAATTCTGGTCTGCAGTAGCTAAAAAGATTGTTCCCAATCTTTAGCTCGTTTTAACCAGAACAAGGCTGTTTTCTTTCCCAGCGTTTATATTTCTAAATAGTCCAGAGCACTGGAAAACTAGATTTTTATTTCTAAGTGCATATTGCAAATTTTCTTGTATCTTTCTATATTCTCATATTTTATTTTATTTTATTTTGGGCTGAGCATCATCTATTCCGTATTCTTTTGTGGCTTAAATATCACCTCTATTAAAAAAATTACAGACAGTGCAAAACACAAAACCAGTGGATCTGATTTCCAGAGGGTTATGCTGGCATGGAAAGATCCTTGCTAAGCTTTAGGACAGCACAGCCCTCCTTTTGTTCCCTGGTGCTGGGAATGTGGCCTGGAAGTCAGCTGGAGAAGATCACTTCCAACCTTCAGCAAACCCTGAGGTGCCAAAATAGTCTGCCTTGGCAAGGTGAGCGAGCCAGAGAACAAGTCTGCTGCCCTGGTCTCTCCTTCCGTCCCACAAAACCTTTTGAGATTTCTTAATTGTTGGTGATCTTCATTGAGAAGGAAATCTTTACTTTTTTTGTCTTTGTGTAGAAAAATCAGAATATCATCCCAGAATAATCCCATGCTTAGGGCAGTCACTGGATTGTGATTCAAGTCTCTTGGCTCTTACCCAAATCAAAGACTTTAACCTTTATTTCTTACAGCCCAGTTGAACTCTATACCACGAGATCATTGCATGTGCTTTTTCTGTCTTTTCTCATCTGAAAATTTTACTATCAAAGCTTGTAGTCCTGACAAGTTTGGTTTCAAGGAGTCAGCAGGTTCTGATGAGAAAGCTGGTTGGGTTTTGGGTTTTTTTTTTAATTCCTTAGACCATTTTGAATAGCTTCTTTTTCTTTTTCTTTTTTAGCCTGGTCCCAGCAAAAAGGTGTTTATGAAATTCTGCTGCCTGTCTGTCAGTCACTCCTTTGAATCCATGGCCACTTTCACATAAATTTGAGCAGGAAGAACAGTTCAAAAGCAACTGCATCCCAATAAACTCCATGGAAATCAACAGCTGGGCAGAGGGGAGAAACTTATGCGAACATCTCCTGCAAAGGAAAGATGAGTAGAAGCCAGCTGCTCAACAGCTGGCCGCTGGCTAATCAGCATGGGCATAGCCCCGTCATGCAGTGTGGTATTTTTGCTCAATGGAGATGTTAACAGGAGCTTGGGAGAGGAAGAGACTAGAAATGACCAAATAATCCTTCTCATGATAAACTCAAGCACAGCCATATTTTTAATGTTAATGGTGTTTGTAAAGGTTATCTCCTGTAAGAAGCTGAGTGTGCTCCATGTGTATGTGTTTGATGAGTTTCTTTTCAAGACATCAAAACATGGAAATATATGCAAAAAGTTAGCTCCTTATCTGCATTTGTTGAGGTCCATCCTGAATTAGGTACAAGTTTTTGCTCTTAAAATCATGTATTAAGCCTTTAGTCTCCACTACTTTAATCAACAGGAGCAGAACCAAGTTCTGAGACTGAAGTTCTGCATGTTTCACCACACTTTTTAGCTCCGCATCTTCACTGGGAGCAATGCCAAGTCTTAAATCCAGGAAGAACTTGCAAGAGTGGGAACTGAGCACGCAAAGTTTGTAGCAATATCAAGCAGGCAGCAAGACTCAGTAGAGTAATAAACAGTTTAAAAGATAGACTTGCATGACTGAGCCCTTGTACCGAATACAAACTTACTGTGGGATACTGTAAGCTAGTAGTGTCTAGACAAATATATCTTACATAGTTTTCTTTCTTCTCTAACATGAATGCAGCTAGAAGATTTCTGCGGTGGGTTGACCCTGGCAATTGGCACCTGCTGTTCTTCAACTTGCAGCCTTTTGCTGTATTTTCTCTCCCCTATCCAGCTGAGGAGGGGAGTGATAGAACGACTTTGGTGGGCACCTGGCATCCAGCCAGGGTCAACCCACCACGATTTCCAAAAATAAAATACATTAAGAGAATTTCAGGTTACAGGTTTACACACTCACTAGTCAAAGAATATCCAGGTGAATTTTGCATGGAATCCCTATCCTGTTTTTATAATACATAGTTGTCTGTGCACATGGTTCCTCTTTTTGCCTGTTCCAGGACTAAAGTCTCAGAAACAAACACGGTGTATTCATGTGACAGGAAATTATGTTTTAACTGCACAATCAATGAGAGTGTAAAGAAGACGCAGGAACCTAGTATAATATTCTTGTTCATCATCAGTTATCATAATTAAACAAAAATGTTGAGTGATTACAAAATATGCATAATGGACACAAATATATTTTTTAAAAAATTAAGTCTTATGTCAGTAGTGTGGAATAACATCTCTTTTGGTTCTGAAGAGGCAAATAAAGGCATATCTTACACAGTTCTGCATGCTGGTTTTGGTACAATGAACTCTTGAACTGCAAGAACCAAAGCCTGGGGTAACTGTGATAAGCAGATTTAAGAAAATCATTATGTAGTCCAGGTGGTGGGAAATTTTCAACAGATTGAAGTTATAGCAACTATGTGTTTTATAGTTTGATCTGGAAGAATAATGTAACAGCTGTCAGTACATCTGGCAAGAATTTGTTGAAACTTAAGTCCTGTAACTTCATGTTCAGTGAAGCCCTGAGTGAAAAAGAGTTATCGGAATTGGCTCCTCTGGTTAAGATTACCAGAGTTGCAGACAAACAAAAGGGACATTGGGACCTGGTCCATCTTCCATTCACTGCTCATCAAGCAGATGCCTTCTGTTAAGATGTCCAGGGAATCATATTCTCTCAGATTATTTTTGCTCAGCTTACTGACAGAAATGAAGATGCTGTGAATATCCTAGCTTTTGAAAGCAGCTCCAGTTAAGACAGAGATACCGTCTTCAAAGTTTATTTTTGTTAGCTTCAGGAAAGCAAAACTGTATCAGTCTGTGTATTTAGCTCACTGATTTTGTCAGATCACATTTTGCTCCTGTTAGCCCTGTGGGATCACATCCAATGTTTTTTCAGAATTTAGACTATGATCAAATAGGAACAGTGTGACATAACAGCAGGTTTTATCTTATTTTAGGATACATGTGTGTTTTGTTGTTGCAAAATAGGAGTTGACAAATAGATGACAAATTCTGGATGGCATTTGAACTAAACTTTCATTAAGCTGGCAGCGTCTTTATGTTTATTTTTGGTGGAATGACCTTTTGATGTGTAAAGGCCCTAGATGCTTTCTGATTAAGTTATACTTCCACATGAGAAACACTTTCAGCTCAGAGGAATTACGTGGGAACAATTGATGAAGATATCGTCTGCTTTCTCACGGCCTCCTGCTCAAATTGTAAGATAAGTAGGGGGGACAACACATTTATCTGAAACATGAAGCTGAAATGTCATTTGCTTTTTCTTAGTTGTGGTTCCTAGTGCTGTTTGTCATTACAACCAGATGTTTTAGAAGAGTTGATGGGGTCGATGAGCTACATGAAAACACAGAACTGACTCTCCTGGTTTTGACCTGTAGGTAAGATTTCTTCCTCTTAGAAAAAGGTAACAGATGTTAAAAGAACATTTCAGTGCAGCTAAAATAAATGAGCATTTAAATGCAGCAAACCGAGCCTTCTTTGTGTTTTCTCATTTTTTTAATTTTTAATAGTTTGACTGTTCTGTTTCCATTTACTTATGCATTACTGTTAATTAGTTTACATTGCTCAGCTCCCATCTTGACCTAGCTCTGGTCTCCTACCTGTCTGCTGTGAGGGTATGTCTGTATGTGTGTGCTTAGCAGCTGCAAAATTCAAATAACTCAGACTATTAGCCCTGTCTCCTTGCAAATGTCAACCTTTCAGCTAAGTCGGATAAAACATAAATACATTTCATTTAGATGAAGCATCATGTTTTTGGGGGAGAAATTAAAAAAAAACACAAACCCAAGGTCAAGAGTGGAAAGCATATTCTCAGGACATGATTTACCTTCAGGCTTCTTTCCTGGTTGTATTCCATAATTCTGTGCTAAGTCCCAGTTAGCTCACAGGAGTCTCACCAGTCTGACCAAGGGCTGGGTAACAGTCATGAGGAAACCCCTGAATTTTGCCCCAGGTGTTTCTATTACATATCTGAAAGCTTCCATATTTGAAGAGTTATTTTAAGTCTCACTTCACCTGCTGTTCTTTGGAAGGATAATTTGATCCGTAAAGGAAGACAAATTAAAGGAATTAGATTTAAAAGAGGCTGGATGTCAAGACTAACCCTTTTGCTGTTGAAGTGAGGATGACGGAGAGGAAGAAAAGACTGTATTTAAGTCTTGTTTCCTTCCCCCTGCTTCTCAGCAGGGCTTTGACCTGACCGTCCTGCATCTTACAGAGTCATTGCTGCTCTGTGTTGTGCTGGACAAGAGTAGCCCCTCAAAGACGCTCTCACAAACTGTGCCTCAGATTTCTCCCCTCCTGCCCTGTACCTTCCTTCTTGCTTCTGGGGAAGCAGCGGTGCCAGAGGCTGCACTGGCTTCTGCCTCCTGGGGTGTCCCTATTCCTAATTCCACGTTGCCCTCCCAGGGTAACTTGCACTACCTTCCAGGTAGACCTCCAGCGGTCTAAGGCAATGATTAGGAACTCGAACCTTTGTTGTGTCTGGATTTCCTCCATAAATCTGTAAAATGCAGGTTCTGTAGAATAAAAAAAAAAAAAAATTAAAAAGTGTTTTGATTTTAGAGCTGAGGTGAAGACAAGTTAGCAAACCATCTCTGCAAAACTTCACTGCCACAGTACAGCTCCCAGACTTGCTGTATGTAATTAAGAATAAGGTATGCAAGCTAACAAGTTCTATTAGATAAGCTGCTCTGACAAAGAGATAAATCAAGAGGCTAGCCCAAAACTATTCCTTTGCTAGAGTCTATAGTTAGCAAAAACTGTTTGCAGGGAATGTTGTTGTGACTTCAGCTGCCCACTGGAATAAGTAGAGTGGTGCTGGAAAAGAGAGATAACTGGGTGACCACAGATTATAAATGTTGTCTTAATTTCTCATTTAACTCCTTTGTCATTTGATAACTTCGTAATTTCATTCCTAATGCTTCCTGCCATCTTTGTGAGTCATAGGTGTGTTGAAACAGAGGGCTGCTGACTTGGAGCATCTGAGAGACTTTGTTTGCCGGCGGTTTCAGATGAGAATTGCTGTATCTTACTTGAAAATATCACTGGTTTGTCAGGAGATGGGAGATATTAAATTTCTCTATAGACTTAAGTTTCTGTTTTCCATTTATCATACAAATTTAACAAAATACAAATTTGTTGAAGGTTCTTGTTATTAAGGAACACTTCATAAAAAAAGCAGTAAAGCAGCACTTTAGAGAGGCAAAACACCACATAAATGTTAAGTGTTATCTCTCCTTAAATGGTACATGCAGCTGTTTGAAAAAGTGTCTTGCACAATCAAGAAGTGTCCTCAAGCCTCTCTACATCAGTAGAGAAAACTGACCAAGTAGAGCTGAAAAGCCGATCCTTTCAGCACAGTGCAAGGTCAACTGTCTTGATTGTGTTTGTCTGAAAATCAGATCCACTTATTTTGACCGCATTCTCAGGTAATAAAGCAGCTATGAGGTATCATTTAGCTCCCATTACGCTCTGTCCAGATGGACTGTCAAAACCTCTTGCTTAAGCAAAAATAAACTTTTAACTCTGACAAGTGGGATCTAGCACCTGTGGTCGATACTCTGACATTGATTTTTAAATAGATGTCCTGGTTTCAGCTGGGATAGAGTTAATTTTCTTCCTAGTAGCTGGTATAGTGTTATGTTTTGGGTTCAATATGAGAAGAATGCTGATAACACCCTGATGTTTTCAGTTGTTTCTAAGCAGTGCTTAGACTAAGTAAAGGATTTTTCAGCTTATAATGCCCAGCCAGCAAGAAGGCTGGAGAGACACAAGGAGTTGGGAGGGGACACAGCCAGGACAGCTGAGCCAAACTGGCCAAAGGGATATTCCATACCATGTGACATCATGCCCAGTACATAAACTGGGGGGAGTTGGCCTGGGGAGGATCGCTGCTCGGGAACTGACTGGGCACCGGTTGGCGGGTGGTGAGCAATTGCATTGTGCATCACTTATATATTCCAATCCTTTTTTTATTATTATTGTCATTTTAATATTGTTATCATTATCATTATTAGTTTCTTCCTTTCTGTATATTCTAATTCTTTTATCATCATTGTCATTATTATTGTTGTTGTTATAATTTTCCCTTCCTTTTCTGTCCTATTAAACTGTATTTATCTCAACCCACAGATTTTAGGGTTTTTTTCCGATTCTCTCCCCCATCCCACTGGTGTGGGGGGAGAGTGAGCGAATGGCTGCGTGATATTCAGCTGCCTGCTGGGTTAAACCATGACAATCAGTCAGCCTGAACAATTTTTACACAAGGATCTTCAAGGAATGGGCTGAAGTTTCTCATCCTGTAATACTCACAATAAATTCTGGAAGAGTAGGGAAATTCCGGAAAATCGATTAAACACAAATATTGTGTCAAAATTCAAAAAAGAAAGGAAAAAAAATGATTCCTGTAACTTTAACCAGCTCTAAATAAATTAACCAAAAAGCCACTTAGGATTCAGTGCCTAAAAAGCAGTTGTATGGAACAAAAGCCTAGTCAATAGTTCTTACGGCATTTTTTAAGGAGATTGCTGCTTTGGTTGATAAAAATATCTGCAGACATAAAATGGGCCATTGTACTTAATGAATTATTGTCTTTCGATAACACTAAATGACATTCTGTGTAGCAAATTAGAGCTATAGAAAGGCATCAAGGTACATATCGAACAGATTAAGACATGCTAATTAACAAATCTCAAAAAGGTACTTGTTAATGGGAAAACATAATTGCATAGCAGTGTTTCCAGAGAAGTTCTCCTGGGATCAGTGTTATCCAACCCTTTGAATACTGCAAATCTGTCCGTCTTTAAACCTAGTAGAAAAACTTAGCTTTCAGTACTTTGAGAAGTATCTTTCACTTAGCTTTCAGAATCTTTGAGATTTCTAAGTCAGTGTATAATTGTTTTATAAAGAAGTGCTTCACTCCTTGGATGTTGATGTAATTAAATCTACACCCACTTTTTGTCTACAAGTTGCAGGGACCTCACGTACCTCTGAAACTGAAACAAACCTTAGTTGCTTTTTAAACTCATGTCAAGAATACAATTTTTGTGTCAGCTGATGTTCCATTTTGTAGTAAATTGCCCAGCCATTTCCTCAACCTTGTTCTCAGCTTTGGTGAATGTTTTCTGCAACACCCTGGACTGGTGTAAGGAACCAATGCTGGGTTCCTGCCAAAGGCCTCTTTGGTTTCATGGATAGAAACACGTGATGTGGTTTAAGAAACTTCTTAAGTATTTTTTGTGGTCCTTCATTTTGGAGTCGTTTAGCACAAATTATCTCTGTTATCAGCTCTTCATACTGTTCCCAGACTCTCAAATGACTAACAAAATAAAATAGAAGCACCAGTGCTGTAAGTTTTGATTAATACAATCTGGGAAGCTTGAATTCAGGAAATAATTTTCCCTGCATTTAAAACAAATATTTTTCATTGCCACATTAAACAAAAATATGTGCACTGTCAATGACTTGGCAGTTACGACAGTGATGCACATTATTGATGCTAGTCAGTAATGGGCACCATAACGCACTTCTGTCTCACAGCACCTCATCTGCCACACTGCATCGTCTTTTGTAGCTATAAGCACTGGAACCTTTCATAACACTCAGAGAGTGCCTGTGATTTACTGCCTATAGGCCAAATAACCAAAGACGTGAAATAAATGATTTCACTTGTTGATCTGGAGAAAGAGAGATATATATATATGAAAAAATCCATATATCTAGACATATATATCTTCTGACACAACCTTTCTCACTTGCTACTTTTTAAAAAGTTTCCCAGGCAATGCTGGGGGAAAAAAAAAAGAGAAAAACAAGGTTTAAAAGCATGACATGAGGATAGTTTGTATGAAACTTTATTAAAGCTCTAGTGCAACATTTTTTTAAGGGAAGAGGGGAATAACATTTAGTGTTGTTTTAACTTTTTTGGAGACAGTTGGTCATTCTGCATATGGCAGAACATTTAAAATATTTTGGTAATACAATCTTTACATGTCTCTGAAAGAGAAGATGACCGTTTTACATTGCTGCTGTAAATGAAGTGTCTCTTCTCAGAGCAGTATATGGAATTAACTTATTTGTATAGATGTGTACTCTAGTTTCATTCACTTTTTTAGCCCACGGACTTTCCCAGGAAGCATTGCTAATCCCCATACACTGCACCAAGACTTCAGTCTGCCAGGTATGGATCACACAGATCCAGCAGCAATTTCATGGGACCTACAGAACAGTGCAAACTCCTGCTGTGCTGTTGGTTAATTTGCAGCTCCCCGTGCAGGCACTCCTGAATGCCATGCAGATGGTTTGCATCAGGAGTCAGTTTTGTTTGTGCTAGGGAAATATGTGGTTTATATCAGGTCTCAGACTCGGGCACATGCAGGGCACTGTGCAGGCCACTTCAAAGTGATACGCAGCTGGCGTTTGGCCCCGCCACCGGTACCCACCACCTCTCTCCCTGTTGTTTGTGCCTCCTTCCACTGCCGTTGCCGGTGGCAGTATCTGACAAAAAAGTGTTTGATCCCTGCTGGATACGCAATTCTTTATATGTGGATCTTTGGCTATTCAAAACCCATGGTTAGAGTATTCCAGCCATTCCTTACTTATTCAATCTTCTGTGGTTTTAATGCATTTTAAAAAGTTACTTAAGCCACCTATATCTGCATCTATGAGCTAGAATAGCTTCTTCCAGAAATATATGCCTGGCAACAGTCTTGCGTGTTTAAGTTAAAGATAGGAAAACATTACTGTGTGAGCAGCAGGCATGAAAATATCTAGTTTGATAAGTATATATGCGGTTTTCTCCATGATGTTACTATTTTGGAAGAGGGAGAGTATTTAAGAGTACTTGAATATTCAATATCTATACAAATTGAATTTCTTCCAGAGTAAGAGTGCTGTGATTACTCTGCAGTAACTGCGCGTGAGGATGCTCGTACTCCGCCTATGCAGAGCTATTCTGATCCATTTCCTCACTGACAATTCCTAACTTAACTTCTCACTAGATAAGTTACCATAAAAATTCTTCTATTAAACCTTTTTTTTTTGTAGTGAGAACAGTTTAACGACGTTAGCAAGGATTTTTATGTTTGATGTAAAAAGGAGAGCGCTTCCAGGAGAAGGGTTTCCAGAAACCATTGCTCGATGCCTCTGTTGAAATTGCTGACGAAGGATGATAATGCACAAGCCTTCTTCCTTCCAAACTTCTCTGAGACATCGTCACGGCTCCGTTGTCGTTTGTCCCGAGTCCCAGTCGCAGGCACCGAGTTCTGCTCTGTGATACCACCCCTGTTCGGGGTTCAAAGCGCTAATTAACGCCGCTTTCTTCTGTGCCTACGACAGAGGTTGGTTCCACGGTCCCAAATAACAGCGCCCTACAGCATTGCTTCCTGCAAAACACCTCATTACGGTGTACGTGGCACGGAACGAGGCAGACGGGCCTCCTTCCCCATCGTCTCTGCTCTTGGTGACCCCCTTGAGCACTGCGCATCTCCTACCGATCGCAGCCTTTCCAAGCGGTCCCGTACTTACGCGCGGCGGTGTCTGAAGACGGGCAGGCCGCGTTACCGCCAGCCTGTGGGCACGGTACGTGAAACCGTGACCTCCGCTCGCCAACGCGACGCGCGGTAGTAACACGTTCCGGTAGAAACCGGGCTCCCCTTAGGCAAACAGGCGGCAACGCGATGAACAATTACCGGCTGGGCCCCCCGAGGTGTACCAGACCCCTTTTTTTTTATTTTTCGTCATTTATGCACACACTACCGCCGCACTTCAGCGCAGCCTCGCTCCGTCGGCCCCCAACAGAAACCCCCGGGGGCCCGTGGTTCGCCACAGGCTTTCCCCAACTGCTCCTGAAGGCCGAGGGCCGCCGGCACCCCCGCGGGGGGGACCGGGCCC
>NW_010972620.1:1408799-1439669 GCF_000737465.1 Haliaeetus leucocephalus
CCCGCTTTGCCGGGCCTGGGGGCGCAAGCCTCTGCCGGGGCCGGCGCCGGGAGGAGCGGGTCGGGGTCGCCCGTCGTCGGGTCCCCTTCACGGCGGTCCCGGCGTTAGGGAAGTTCTTTGTGTTCTCCCTGCGGTGGGTGGGACGGGGAACACCGCAAAAGGAGACTCCCCGTAGCGGGCGGGTGGGAGAAGCTGCTTTTCCCTCCAGTGTTTCACCGTATGGCTCAGGAACAGCCTCTCGGGCCCTGGCAAAAGAAGTAACTGTATGTTGGCCGTGTTTCTCTAGGCAGTGTTTAATCAGTTGGTGGCTGTCACCTGTTTTCTGTTTGTAAATTTGAGCTTTTTTTGGTTGCTGTTGAGTTCTTTCCAACTCTGCAGGTATGGTTTTGATGGGTTTTCTTTGTCCTACTGACTTACGTGAGGAGGGCTAGTATGTATGGCAAGGCACTCGAGAGCACGTAATTCTGTTGTTGATTGTTGTAACTAGTTCATAGATTTTCAGTTTCCAGTTGCCAAAGGATGTTACGTGCTGTATGAACAGGACAGTGTTCGGGCTGTCGGTGGAAGAAAGGCAGTCTCAACAGTACGACGTTCAGGCTGCCCATATGAGAAACACAGCTCAAGACAGTGCAAATGAAATCTTTGTCTATTCAGGTTTTGGGACAGTAGCCTTCAGAAAGGCTTTCAAAGATAATTTGGATTGAGGGCTACTTTAAAGACACTACTGAAACAGAGTAAAATAATCTCTGAATTTTGTTTCCACTACCAAAATGATGACTTGGCATTTAAGGCTTTTTGAGGCAATTTGTGTTTTTTCTCCTTCCTACATCTGCAAAAGTTCTTTTAACTTGTTTATGGTGTAGTATAAGTACTTACTTAGTCTGTGCTCCCCAAGATGCATAGTTTAAATAAGGATATTTTACATGCCTTTTGTGTTGATGACCCAAATGGTCTGACTTGGCTTGGCCCTGGTAGTGGACATAGTTTTCAGAGTGTTGCTTTAGAATGAGAGGAGGGAAAAGAGCAAAGTTACACAGCGTTTTACTCAGTTTTGTTATCAAGGTTCCTCTCTTCCCGATTGGCTCCTTTTTTTTTTTTTTTTTTTTTAAATAAGTGCTATATCTAGGTTAAGTTTTAAAATGTTCTTTTACCTCTAACAAGTTTCGGTACTACATTGGGAGTGGGTTCTTCTTACACATTGGTTGATGACCTGACTTAGCCCATAGTCACTGACAAGGAAAAAATTACATTTTCACTAAGATGTCTGAAATAGCATCTCTACAGCTGCCCAAGATGTTTTATTGCACACATGTGACTGTCTAATTTGTCGAACTCATAAACAGCATATACATTCATTTCCTAGTAGTTTTGTAGGAACCACAGTCATGCAGGGTTACTTTCCTGTAATTATTTGAGGGCTTTTTTCATAAAACACAAATATTCTGCTGTAGCTTTTCTTACATCTCCTTGTCCCTACTTTTATCTGAAATGCCTTTAAATTCAGAATTGCAAGTTGTGTTTTAAAGGTTATTGTCCTGGGTAATACTTTTCCTGTATAGCAGTTATAATCTCTCATAGAAGTAAAACTCACTGCCCCCCAAGAACAACTAATAATATTGTAAGTTAAACTCCTTTGTTTTTGTTTGTTTTTGTGGCGGGGGGGGGAGTAAGTGAAGAACAAATTGTTTCTTTAGCTATTTGACCATGTGCATAAGCAGTTGGTTGATAGTTTAAGTGATAGTTTATGAATGTCTTTGGTATTTCATTTATTCAGGAAAGAAAAACTAAACCTGTAGGTTAGGAAGGAGTTTTCTTTTTTAACACTTGCAATTTTTTTAATTATAAACAGAAAAATCCACCTAACTACTATTCACCTAATGTTTATGCTCATCTTAAATATCTCAGGAATAATAATGGTTTCATTTGCAGTACTGGCAGGGCTGTTCTGTTGTTTTCAGTCACGACAGGTCAGTCATGAGCTTTTAAGAATTCAAAATATTTTCTGAGGCTTAGTATGGAAAATAGACACCACTTGCATTTTTATTTCTCACACTTCATAACTATTAGGTCTTTATAGAAATGTGAAGAATAACATTCAATATTTTCTGCCAAAAAGTTTTCCTTACTGCTGTAAACAGTTTGAAGATAACTTGAGAAAGGGGGGCCTTTTTGTAGGATTTGTCACACCCCTCAGTTCAAATGTGATATAGAAGATTCACAATGTGTAAATTTTTAGCTCGTCCTAAAATGAGCTGTGGGCTTCTGTGGGGTTTTTGTTTGTTTTTAATTGAACACTTGAAAGCTCTGTTTTCTGTGAGTACTGTCAGATTTCCTTCCTTTACAAGCTGTATCAAAGTCCTGTTTCTACTTTAAAGTGAAAACTAAACTATCAGAAACCTAATGTGTTGCAAATGTTCTTGGATGTCGCTGATAACTGGAAGAAAAGTTCCAAATTTGTATGTTCTTATTAGTGGCTTTAGGAAAAACTTCAGGAACAGTCACTGAATACCTATGAGTTATGTCATTAGCTTTGCCATGTTACATTCTTAGTGTCATGGAATTTGGATAGGGTGTGTAAGGTCAGCTGTGAACCAGGAGCTGGATTCACTTCTCTTACACTTCCTTTCAGTTCAGTTCTCTTGTGGAGGAATATTGTCTGCTTAGTGGAGTCTACAGGGTGGACTTCTCTTGGTATCGTTTTATTTCCATTAGCTCACTGGCACTAGGCAGAGATGCTACTAGAATTTCTATGGACTTGTCACCAATTCAATTACCTTATTGCTTATCGTAGTTCCTTCATTTAAATATGGAATCTGCCATTTCTTGCACGTTGTCTGTGCGAGTGTGAAAACATATTTACTATCTTTCCTCCAAATAGTATGTAGGGGAGTTTTGTGGACCTAAAAGTAGTGGCTGTAAATGTCCCTTTCCTCCTTACCTGTCTAGGATACAATAAAAAATGGTTTACCTTCACAAAGAGGATTTTTCAATTCAAGCCAAAGACTTTAATTCTAAAACTCATTACTTGCTGATATGTGTTTCTTTTATTCTTTAGATAATTCTACAAGATCTCTGAATTTCAAATACAGTTTGTTATTCTTTGTGTTGTCAGCAGCATTCAAAAGTGTAATATATTTAAGTTTATATCAGGAGCGAGATATATATATATATGGTTTGGGTTTTTTTGTGTGTGCTTATTAATTGGTATTTAAGTGCTTCAAACTTGCAGAAGGGAACAAACACTATTGCCTGTATGCAAAAAGCCACAACTTTTGCTGCCCTGTCACATTAACCAAGACAACAGCCTATAAAAGTATAGTAAGTGCTTCTTCTCTGTTGGGTTTTATAATTTTTTAAAAGTTTTAATAATATATCCTCTAGAACGTATCTAAACAAAAAGATTGAAATTCCATGCAATAGCATGTTAAAAGCCATGTTTTCTTTAGGTGTAGTTCTGCTTATTTTGGCTTCATAAAGTAGAATAGAAAATACTGTGTTATATCATGTGTAAATTCAGCTAGAAAGGGGAAAACTGGGTGCGCCAATAGGCTGGCCATGTGTGGCAGGTGATTAGCATCAGCTGAGGAAAGTTTTGTGTTTCCAGAAAGGTAAGGTTTCTGTTCCTATTATGTTGAATGTATTTCTTTCCTTAGTTATATAGTATTCAAACGTTGTACACAGATGATGTTTGCTTGTATGGTGTTTTTAAGTCATCTTTAACTGTACTGAAGGAGGTAATGTTACTGCAACCAACTTTACTTAAAGACGTGAAAGTAACCATCAAGTTGTATTTTTTAGTGCATTGTTTCAAAGCTGTAGAGGTTTGTATTCCTGTATTTTACATGCACTTCAAGAGATTTTGGTCTCTGTGGGTGTTGTCCTTGTTACATGAACTTTTTATTGTGAAGTATTCTTAGCGTGTGTATTACTCAAGTTTCAGCGTGTTAGCAACTTGTGAAAGGTATTAATGCCTTCTGACTCTGGTAATATTAAAACATCAAGGCAGTATTTATCAGATACATTTAGAGAATTAATGGACCATTAGGACTTTACATTCCATTTGAATCTAGCAATCAGGTGGTCCGGAATTACACTGCTGATTTTTATGAAGAGGCAACCTGTTTCATAGCTGAAGTTAATGATACAACATGCTCACTCACAACTATCCTGATGAAGACATAGTGGTATTCGAAAACCACCTAGTATCTCTTCTAGCAGTTAGTGTGATTTATCTTAACCTTAATTGAATAGACTTTTAAGGAATGGATTTTCCTGGCTTTTTTTTGTCAGACGAAGAGGAATTCTTCAGATCGCTTTTCAGAGTTCTTGCATTTCCAAAATACATATTAATATTATGCAGAAAAGGCTGAGATTTTGTTTTTCTATAGTGTTAATTGTACTCCTTACTGTATCTGATTTTGCAGTAGCAATAATGTTAGTAGGACTTCACTGTATTTAATTTCATGTCAGTGCTACTGTACAGGTGCTTATATCAGTATGCTGTTAAGGCATGGTGTTAACTTACACTGTTCTACAACATAAAAAGGAAACAAGTACTAGTAATAAGTTCGCAGCAGTATTGACACTTTATGTGGGAATTCCTACTGGTAACTATTTTCCATCTGATTTCAGTAGTATCTGCAAAAGTCAATATTTCCATTTAAAACTATTAGTGATTTACAACTTAATCTTGGTGAATGATTAGCAAAAATTTAGTTAAGGAAGGTATGGATAAATGTTTAACTGCTAAATTTTCAGAATAGAGATTTGAGAAGTCAATGAGATGGGCAATTTGTCCTGTAATGGGTCTTACAGAATTCTGTAGTTTTTAACTTCTTTACTGAAATGCTTCAACAGTACAGGCTGGAAATGTAGCTTCTATTAATGACTTCTATTAATTCATACATATTTAGTCAGAAAGTAAGGAGTACAGGAAAGCTTTTAATGGATGTTTCTATATTCAGGTGATGCGATATATAAGAAACTCACTCTGGATCTTTTGTAGCATTGAAGTCCTGACTGAGTGCAGAACTGTTTCATAGTTGTTGAAAGAATAACAACATAAACAAAAATTCGTTGGTATCATTGTGTGGTGTTCAGATGAAAACAAACAGTGTCCATTTTAATTTTGCTGAAGCTAGATGAAAATCCTGTTGTCAAACACAGAAATTGCTTTTCAAAATTTTTAAAGGGATGCCCATTAAGCAAAAGAAGTGTGTGCACTTAAATTGCTGTACTCAAAAGAATTTGGCTTGTGCATAGACTAAGAAATGCTGGTTCACATTTATGTTCACTGAAGTGTATTAACAGCTCAGACTGACTTTAGCTTTCTGTGTTATGACATTCTATAATAGATCAGAGTAAAATGAATAAAATGTATATTGTTTCAACAGCTGAATCACAAAAGTTCTGCTCGTGTTACTGGTTGCATTTGAATACTTTGTCTTGACAGGCTTACTTGTAAAGATAATTAATGTCCCTGTGCTGATGACTTTTGAGTTCTGTTGCTGTGACAAGCCTTTCTTTTAACTGATCGCTTTGTTTACAATTTGATTACAAATTAGTCACTTTTTTTTTTAAGAATACAGTTCTGCATGCATGGCTGTCTTGGCCATCTCTGACCTGGTTTTACTTTTTGTGAGTGTAAAATGTAGCAGAGTATCTAGAAATAGTTCTAAAACTTGGCTATTGGATTTCTGGCTATCTGGGTAAATCTAGGACTCTATCTAATAGGTATTTCAAAACTTGGAATTATTTCTGAGATTTTATAAATAAAAAAATCAGGAAGTATGGGTGATATTAAAATAACACTGACAAAATTTGGGGGAGTTTTACAGAGGTGGTAGCTGTTGAGATAGATGCTATGTGGAGCATTCCTATGGCATAATGCTGCATAAATTGCCTATTGGTGAGTGGGCTGGTTTTCCAAATGTTCAGGAAAACAGAAAAATTGAGTTGGTCGCTTGCAAGGCAGCACAGTTTATGTCTGATAGCTACTACTGAACTAATAGGGGTTAGATGTAGGTTTGTACCTGAATTCAGGAGTAGTCTGGATTAGATGCTCAGTGGGAAGTGAAACTTAAAGCATCTTTGCCCACTTGGTTGCTTGTTCTGCCCAACATACTTGAGCAATGTTCCTCCTGCGTTTGACATTTCTCTGACAAAGAAATGATTGGCACTAGATATCTGTGTCCAGTACTGTGTCTGAATCAAGCTTCATGTTCTCAGTTGTGCAGCCAGTTTTATAATTTAGAAACCACATGAATGCTGCATTAAAACTATATCATGAAATAATTTGTTAATACTGTCTTTAAGATACCTGGGATATTTAAAGGGAGATTTTTCATAATCAAATTTAAGATTTTAAAATCTTAATTACATTTGAAAAGCTGAAAATTTCTGGTTTCAAATGTTGGTTTCTTGTTTCCCTGTGTAGCTATGTAGGAAACCTCTCCAGAGATGTGACTGAAGTTCTTATACTTCAGTTATTCAGCCAGATTGGACCATGCAAAAGCTGTAAAATGATAACGGAGGTAAGGCCTTCCACATCTGGGGTTAGCAAACGTAATGTAACTTAGGATAAAGTTGTGCAAAATAAACGGAGTTGGGGGCTTCTTTTGACATTACTGGTAGTGGGGGGTTTTAGGTTGATTATGTTTGGCTTTTTGCAGAAGAGACCTGTTGTTGTGTACAGTCCTGTACTTTTGCCTGTGGCCCTGACATACCTTTTACCAGCTGATCATGAGATTGCACTTCATTTAAAATATTGTTTACCCCCTCTTTTCAGAACCACCTTGTTCTGATGATCAGAAACCTTCTTTCAAGAGTTATTCATGGCTATCTTGTACATTTTTCACTTTTTCACATTTTTCACATAAGCCTCTGTAATTCTTTTCCCTCTCGAATAAATGCTTCTTTGCTATGAATGAAAAGTAAAAAAATCCTTCAAAATAAGTTTTGCTCTTCCTGAGCCTCTTCTGTGCCAGTGCGAATAGCTCTTGTCTGCACTTCTCTGTTCTTAAATTATTTTTTTCTTGAAAAAAAAGTGACAAAATTTCCATAATATTCCAGAGAAGGTCTTTTGTACAAAGTGTTGGTAAGTATTAATACTTCTTCTCTCCATTGTAAGTACCATGATACATTTAGGGTTGGTAGCCATTTCTGTGATCTCGTTGAGACATCCTAGGCAACTTTTTGCTCCCTAATATTTTTCCTTCCTTCTGCATTTATTACTGCTAAACTTTGAGCAGGCAGGGGCTAATTGGAATTTTTGCTAGGTTTAATCTTCAGTTCTTCAACTCTGGCTTTCAGTATGGTCTTCCTACTTTTTAGTACTACTTATGCTTCGTACTAGTAATTACAGATTTCCTGAGTACAGTCACATTTTTTTGTCAGGATTGTTAATGAAGGTATTAAAAGGCAAGTCTTGCGACCAGACTTCTTTAGGAACACTAGTAGTAACTCCTCTGTGGTTGTCTTTTCCTTTCAAGGTGACACACTGCTTTTCTGTTTTTTAGCTGCCTATTATCCACCTGATGCTTGTTTAATCACTCTCATCTTTGTCTTAACTAATAATTTCCCATGTGGCATTGTATTAAAACTTTTTAGTGAAGATAAGAGCTCTGCCACGTTTTCTATAGGTTTATTGGAGAAAGATAACTAAACAGGAGGATAACAGAGCATAGTTCTGAGTTTTTCTCTGAAGAAACAGTTTTGTCATATGCCCTTCAGAAATAAGGTACTGCTGCTTCAACCTTCAGTTGTTCAAGAGATGTTAGTATCAGTCTGATTTCTTGAGAACCAGATGAGAAATTCCAAGACTCATTTTACCTTGAGTTAGGCTTTGTGGTTTTAAGATTTTTACATAACCATAGAAACAACAAGTGAGACACCTTTATGAAATAAGTAGATAAACAAAAAGCTACTTGCAGCTATATTCAGTCATATGGAGGTGAATGCACTGGGCTGACCTTAGCACCTGTCACCAAGCAGTCAGCAAGTGCAGGTTGGATTCTAGACTGGAACTGGCCTGCAGCTACAGCGCTTTTAACTGTCAAAGTACCTGTCCATACTGTCCTGATCAATTGTTGTGAACTTTTCATAGGCACCGAGTTGCATTTAAATGGTTCTTACCTGTCCATTGTTACTACCATTATCCATCAAGTTTATACCTGAATGTTTTCGAAACTTTTATGATTTCCCCCCGCCAACCCCCTCTTTAGCCAGGTGTATCAACTGTTTGCTCACTCTTTTTCATTTGTAGAATATGTGACATGAAGATGTCAAGTGTTTAGCTATTTCAAGTGTTTATTTTGGGGGTATATGATACTCGGGGGATGGTGTGACTAGCGTTTACAGGTGTCTTGAACACCTAAAGATCTGGGCACTGGCAAAAGAGGCTCTTCGCATGTTCAGACAAGTTCTTAGTGCTAAAGAAGACCTCCCCACAATCTAGAAGTAAAGTTGCACTTCACTTGAAGCATAAACTGCACTAAATCTGCTAAGGCCTTAAATGGGTTTCCCAAATCTTGTTTTCATTGCAGCAGGAAAGTACTATGGGAAGAGGGGTGAATTAAGGCTTACTGTTTTGGGGCATCGGGGGTGAATGTGCTTTTAGAGCACTTCATGGCTGTTGTGACTTAAACTCTTTTTTATGATCTCAGGTTTATTTTCTCTTGTCTGTTCATTTTGCATCAGTTAGAGACACCTAGTACTGACATTATTTAGAAGGATGCATTCATACTACTTGATCATTTTAGGTATATCAAGGCCTTGTGATCAGTTCAGCTATTAGATCTTAATAGCCTCCCTTGTTCATGTGTAGACAGAATTCTATTTGAAGATGTACAATTCAGTTTTACAGGGCAGAATTAGAATTTCTTTGTTCATATAAGTGTGTATGAATTTTCAGAAGTTAAATAGTAAAACTGGTAAAGGCCTACTCTTAACTTGCGTTAGAGCTATGCTCTACCTGACGCTGGGGGAGGTTGATATGCAAGAAAGCAGTTTCTTTACATGCTAGACCCTTCCCTGTCCATGCAAGAAATAATTTGTTCAATATTAAGTGTTTATCATCTTATGTACACGCAGAGTAGTTAATGTAGTTTTGGTATAAGGCTCTAGTTTTTGTACTCATTACATCTTTTAGGCAGATTAAATCCAATGTTAAAATTGCATTCTAATCATCATTTCCACTTGATCAACTTTTCTGAAGACTTTTAGATTCTTTGCACTTAATACTCTGGGACATTTAATACTTCAGTGAGCTTTGTCAGTGTTTTTAAAGGTTATTTGATAGGCCATTCTAAAAAACTGGTTTATGCCCAAGATTTAACAGAGTAACAATCAATTGATTATCTTTTTCCCTCAGTCAGACTATTTTGAGTCCTTTTAAAGGGATATTTTCCAGTTGGTGGGTGTAACATTTTTCACTTGAGACTAAGAATATGCAACTTTTGGGTAGCTGTCCGCTAGTGAGTTTCAGGCAAATAAAAGGAAGGACTTCTTAAGTAGGAGGAGAGAGAAAATTGGCAAAAATGTATCTGGGGAACAAATATTTTGAGCTTTGAGTATATATATGAGGCAGAAGACCATTTTTGTTCTTCTCTCCATTCTTCCTCTTTTTTTCCCCCCTTCCATCCAGTCTGCAGATCACTTTTTTTCTGGTAGTTGAATTATTTTTAGTTTAGTAAACTTAAAGTCCTGAGCCCTCATACAAGGTAAACTATACTTCAGAAATTGCGAGACCTTTAATAAAAAGTCCATCTTCATAATTCTTGCATTTAAGTGTAATGTCAAAGGCTATTTCATAAATCTAATGCAAATCATTCTTAAAGTTTCTAGCTATAAGTAATATATTTTCCTGGATTTTCTTCTCAGCAACCCGATAGCAGAAGGGTCAACTCTTCTGTTGGATTTTCTGTTTTGCAGCATACAAGCAATGACCCTTATTGCTTTGTGGAATTTTATGAACACAGAGATGCAGCTGCTGCATTAGCTGCTATGAATGGGAGAAAAATTTTGGGAAAGGTAAGTTGCTTACATTGTAATCTTAGATTTAAGGGATATAGGTTTGTGTAAAAATATTAATAAAACCGTGGGGCATTCATTTTGTTGAAGATGTTTACCGAGGTTAAGTACTGTTAGAATAATATTTTCAAAATACTGATTTAAAAAAAAGAAAATTTTAGAAAACATAGAGTTTGTGACATTCTAATTACGACAGCATTTTATATTGAATGATGATTTGTAAACATTGACAGTTGTAACCCACCCTTGAATGAACTTATAAAACGTAAGACTTTTGTGAATTTATACTAAATCTTATACTTATTTTCAGGAGGTCAAAGTAAACTGGGCAACAACACCAAGTAGCCAGAAAAAAGATACATCCAGTAAGTAAAGTAATGCCACAGTATCACTTCTACACAAATACCTCACAACGTGGTAATAATTTGTCATAAATGCATTTAAACATAACTTTTCTCCTTCCCATCTTGTGTTTAATAGAATTTTGCAAACTAATTCTTCTGTTTCTGCTTTACAACTGGGGAAACTGGAGTGGACAGATTAAATTGCTGCTGCTCATCAAATGGAATCCTGGGTGTTCCTCGTTCCCAGTGCTGTGTGCAGAGCATCACTTTCTCAGGAGTTGAAATTTTAGATAGCAGTTAAATATTTGATTAGTAAATTATTTATTTTCAGATCACTTCCATGTGTTCGTTGGGGATTTAAGTCCAGAAATAACAACAGAAGACATCAAGTCAGCATTTGCTCCTTTTGGTAAAATATCGTAAGTATCGTAATAAACATTTCCAATATTAGTTAGAAAATATGACAATGAAAATTTGTTTCTGAGTTGAAATGTTATTTCTTATCTTTTTGGATAATTTTTCTGATGTTAATTTTGTCATGTTGGGTGGGCAGTAAAGGGGGGTTATTGTTTCATCTCAGTATCTATCATGATTGTAAATACAGTAATGTAATTGTGCTCTGGTTTTGCTGAAAGCAATGTGCTTTTAACCTAATTTATATGCTAATGTACTTCAACTTTTTATTAAAATTTAATTACTGTTCCTAAGTGTGACTTTTTGTTGTTCAGAATGTGTACAGAATAGTGACTTGACAACTGGTATATGTTGCATCCTCAGTGTATTTTCTATGCATTCATACTGCGTTTCATAGGCAGTATAGAAAACTGGGCAATTAGAATATAATTTTATGAAGCAGCTAGTTGAATAACTTGTGAACGTTTTGAAAAAAGCTAATGCTTATGAGAATGAAATCTACTTTTTTGGATGATAACAGGGGATGAATTAAGATTGTAATATTTAAATGAAAGAATGGTGGATTTATAATATGTGCACATTTCTGCCAGTTAAGAGAATGTTTCTTTAAACTTCTCATAGATAATTCACGTAATACTAAAGCACCTGGTATTTTAATTGAACATATTTAAAATTATAAGAATCCTTGTGAGTGCTAAAGTATGTATGTCCTTAAGAGTACTGCTAAAAAAAGTCTGTTAATCTTCTATCAGTTTATCTTTATATAAATCTTTCAAAGTTGCACATGAACGTTTTTGTACTACTTTACAGGAATATATTTCTAAGAACAAAATTCTTATTTTTCTCTTGTTCTGTACGCATATTTTTAAATGAATCATAAATCTTATTTCTTACCTCTGCTATTTTGTTTACTTTGCTTTTTGTCTCTTAATGTGGTAAGTAGTACTGTTTTCAATTTAAAAAGAATAATTCAGGTTTCTGTTTCTCAATCTATTATTTATACCTGAGACCTGCAGTTTTTCTAAAGTCCAAGTCACAATTAAAAGTAATAGCATTCTGGTTATTTTGCAGAATTGCTCATAAGAATGGACAGGATCTTGAAGGCTAACTGCAAGGAACTGTGCACACTGGAACTCAGTTGTAGATTTTTTCTCATTTCTATTTATTCTTATTATACATTATTTATATATACATATTTTAGTATTTACATTTTAACATTCTATATTCAGTGCAGTTCTATATTTCCAATCATTTTAACTTACTCACTAAAATTTCTGTGTAAATTTGTTGTTTTCGTACTGGTGTGCTTAGCATTGTTGTTAGTTTTATTCTCCTTTCTTAAATTTCTGAAAATGTCAATTTTTCAAAATTTACAGCTACCCAAACTCCAAAATGATGGTAGAGAATTGACCAAGAAAAATAAAGAAATCTGTTAACAGGCCATGTATGCCTTTTAATTCCTATTTTTTCCTCTTTTTCGATTTTTTAATATTTCATATATTTTGTATCACTAGGCAGAAGACATTTAACTATTTAGAAAATGCATGGTAAATTAGATAGAATTGTTACAGTAATTTATAGAACAGTAAACCTTAGAGGACCCTAGCCAATAGAATATTAGAAAAGGAAACTTTGTTTCTCTTATACTTCAAATTTGAACATTCTAGTTTTAGCCAGTATAGGTTATGTGGGTAGGTTGCATGTTTATTACATGTTATTTTTTTTTGTCCTACTGCTTTTTTCTAACAGGTAAAGAAGCAATAGGGAGAGTTCAGGAATGACTGTAGTTTTAGGGCTAACTGAATTTATAAGAAAAAATTATGCTCACAATACAGTGTGTGTGGTTCCTTTTAGTTTTTATTTTGCAGGTTATTAATATTACCCTCATATAGCTGTGCTTCTTTTCACAGGGATGCACGGGTAGTTAAAGATATGGCAACTGGAAAGTCAAAAGGCTATGGTTTTGTATCTTTTTATAACAAACTGGTGAGTAATCACAATGTAGATTTAAAATAATTGCCTATTTTCTACTTCTAGTTTTGCACCTCTGTTTATATATTCACTAGGTATCAGACTTACCCAGGGGAAATAAATTTGCATGTGTGGGACAAACATACTTTAGTCAAAAACTTCCATTATTTATGGGTTGAAACAATTCAGATGACAGCGATGCTGTGAGAATGTTGTGAAAAAAGATTCGAGGACATTGTGAAACAAGATTCATGAATGTAGAAAGCTTGTTTGGGTGCGTTAGGGTAGTTCAGCTTAGTCTCTGGAACCATCTCTCCTACAGCGAGTGGGGTGCCTGGTCCAACCAGTAGTGCTTTAGGTCTCCTAGCTGGGGCACCATGCCAGGTCCAGTGCGGCTCCCTCTGTTAAGGTAGGAGCCCCTGGAAAATGACATCCCAGAGCCCTCCGTCCGAAGGAGTGCAGTGCCACGCTACGCAGTGGTGTTTGCCAGGTTTAGGTTCATGCCAAAGCTCAGTCTTTCTGGGGACCTAATGCAACCATTAGGTGTGCTGGATTTATTTGCTTGAGCTCTGCATCTCAGGAAGGCTCTTGGTTGGTCCTTTGCTTGAGTTGTTAGATTGTTTTGAAATCTAAGATGGTTCTTTGTATTGAGTAATTAATTTGCAGCTAAGAGGTGGTTCTGTGCTCCTAAAGCATTTTGCTTATGCATATTGTAAAACTGAAGGTTGTTCTTGGTTTTGCATTGGATGGTGTTACGTAGTGGATAATGTTACGCATGCTTAGGAAAAAATGCTTCCGACAAGTGACTAGTACCCCTTTCTGATACAGATATTAAAGATGTTATTTGTAGAATTTAATCAGTATAGTACTGGTAAAAATAGTGCTATGCCCTACCATTTATAGCAATACAATTGACTCAACAAATAATTCTTGGTAATTTGGAAGTTAAATAAATGCTTGACAGAGTTAAGAAATTTGTGAAGATTATTTGGAAATTTGAGCTGTACATGTTTAGAGGTATGTTTGGGACAACATGGCAAAACTGTGTAAACTGGTTTCCTTAAATATTTTGCATAGGAGAAACACACACAGTTAAGGATTTTAGGCATATAAGGCTGTTTGTGTAGTCAGAAGTCCTACATGTCAAGACTCTTCTTCTGTCTTCTGTAAGTTATCTGAAGCCGAATCTTAATTGGAAGAAAAAGTTGGAATTTCTTTTCTTCAGATTTGCAAATGCCCTAAGATATTACAAATTGAATGCCTTGATTTAGTGTATTTTTCCACTTCATCTATTTTGTGTTGCAGCTGAAATAGACAAGAGGAATAGATGTCTTATTTCCTTGTACCCTTCTTCCCTTATCATATGGTTGTGTTTGGTTTCTGTGACCATAGGGGAAATGTTGTAACAGTCACATGGAATGCAAGTTACTGGATTCTTTTAAGACTGAGGCACAAAACCTCCGATTTAAAATCTGTATTCACTCTGCAAAATTAATGGATGAATTCTAAATGTAATACTAAAAAGTACTTCTAAAATTTATGTTCTTATTGCTGTTCATTCAGACAGCAGCTGCACCTGTAGGGTTATGGCACGACCATCCTGAGCTGGCAGTTTAAGTCCTGTTTTTCAGAATTTACAGTCATCCTGCTAGATTTGGGGAAGTGGGATATGTTCCCAGATTTTAGGTACTCCAGTCTGAGGTCTTAATGCACACCACAGTTATAAAAAAAAAAAAAAAAATTAAACTCCTACATTGACCTGGAACAGTTACAGCACAGGCTACATTCCATTTTTGTCATAGCTGTGATCCTCAAGACTGGCAGCAAGATTCATTAGAGCTTTTTTCATTTCCTAGTCAGTTTGTAACTTACTATGTTTTAGGAGTGAGGGTGCTTGAATAGTTTGGGTTTGTTTTTTTTTTTTTTAATTCTGGTGGCTTGTTTTTGTCTTTTAGGTTTTTTTTCCTCATTGGTGATCTCTCATAATTTCTTTTTTGTATTTATGTATTGTCTTCAAAATGATCACTCTGTGTAATTAAAACTTAGGAAGATCAAGGTCCTGAGTGATTTGAGTTCAAGATGAACCTGTTACAGCTGGAAGCCTTCAGTGTGAGGCAGGACAATGCTAGTCACCCACCTTTAACTTGTCCATATGTCCTCTTTGTCCTTTGTGCTTGGCATTTTCTTTCTTAAGCTTTGTGCCCTTGGAAAAGCATTTCAAACCCATGTACTATTTGCTCTGCCTCTCTTCTTTCAAAGCGATTGGGGAAAAAATTTCTTCTTCCAAGTGTTAGTAAACTTATCCCTTGCTTACTAGATGTTTCTGCTTACAATGTGAACTTAAAGATTGTCTTGTAATTCATGCTCCAGATAAGAAGTTAAGCCACGTGGGCCCCGGACTCTTTAGTGTGTGTGTGTGTGTGTTCGTACAATGACTTCAATATTTAGAGAACTTACAAAGCAGTCTATGCTCAGACATATATTGCATGCCTCCAGAGGGCAGAAGAGAGGATGGCATGGGGATGGGGGTTGGTGCAAGTAATGAATAAAAGGAAACTTGTGTGCTCAATCTGTTTGTATCTCAGCATTACAATTTCTTGGTAACTACCATTCAGCCTTCCCAAAATATTAGATTTTTCTACCTAAATTTGGCCTATTATGTTGAGTGCATATTAAGATTCTGAAAAAACACATTTCGATCTTATTATGCATTGTCTTTTGGAAACATGTACTGCATGGTATAAGCGTTACTGGGGTTACATCGGAGAAATTTTTCAGTAATGTATTTTGATTAAACAGTCTTTCCTGATTTTTCATCTGTTACTATTATATATATTTCTGTGTATTGTATTTTTAATAACAGTCAATTGGCAAAATAATTCATACATTTTTTTAATAGTTAAAATTATAGTTGTTTTGTTTCAGAAATTGCTTCTGGCATCTATCTGTATGACCTTTGTACTTTTTTGGGCAGCCTTCACATATTCTGTTACAGATGTTTTTTGTGTAAAGGTAGTATGTGTATGATTGTAGTTGGCTTCTAACCTGTGTGTAAAAACTAAGGGTGGGAGGAAGTTTTTACCAAATCATTTGTGAGGGCCTTCTCTGTAACCGATTGGCTTCATGTTACTTTATTTTTGGCTGCTTGCTGTCGTTCAGAATGTCGTAATCTTTTTAGTACCGTTACTGGTTTTGTCAACGGAATTAGCTGACAACCAAGTCTTTCTTAGAAGTAAACTTGTACATGCTTCTTGTTTTGATGTGTTTATAATCTTTATTTTAATCTCTTTAGGATGCAGAAAATGCTATTGTACACATGGGAGGCCAGTGGTTGGGAGGCCGTCAGATCAGAACTAACTGGGCAACACGGAAACCACCAGCCCCCAAAAGTACACAAGAAAGTAAGACCTTCATGTGATGCTACGTTGTGTTTGTTCTCTTGCACATCACTATTCAATGGAGGAATAAAACATAATGTTGCCAAAATCATGGCACTTAATTACATATCTACCTTGACTTCCAGATCTTAAAGAATAGATTTTTTTGGTATATTATATGAATGTAGTGGTGGCGCTACTGGTCTATCATAAAATATTGAATGTGTTTGTTAAATGTACAATTCATACTTGTGTACGAGGTAAGTATCTGGAACTCTGTGGTTACTGTTAGCCTGCTGCTTAAAAACAGCTTTCTCTCTTTATAGATAACACGAAACAATTGAGGTTTGAAGATGTAGTAAATCAGTCAAGTCCAAAAAATTGTACTGTATACTGTGGAGGAATTGCCTCGGGGCTAACAGGTAGGATTTGTTTTATTATTTTTTTATTATTGAAGCTTTTTGGACACCAAGATGGTTACTAAATCAAAAACATTATATGTTGTAGATCAACTTATGAGACAGACTTTTTCACCATTTGGACAGATTATGGAAATAAGGGTGTTTCCGGAAAAAGGTTACTCATTTGTCAGGTATGGACAGAGAAAAATAAAATCTGTGATTTTGTTCATGTAGTGATGTTTCATCTTTCTGTAATTTACTTGATTGAACTTGTGCTGATACATTAAAAGCTGTCACCATATGTTCATAGAAAAATTTGGAACTTTTAAAAGTGGCCACCAATCTTTTTACGTGAGAAGATGAATATCTGTGAAAGCAGATCTTTTTCTCTGGATTTCCTGTATGTATGGAGTCACTGTTTTTTAACACTCAAGTGAAAGTACTATAAAGCATAACATTAGTTTGTTTTTACATTCTTTAGATTTTCAACCCATGAAAGTGCAGCACATGCTATTGTTTCAGTTAATGGAACCACAATTGAAGGACATGTTGTTAAGTGTTATTGGGGTAAAGAATCCCCCGACATGACTAAAAACTTCCAACAGGTAACTTTAACCTTTTCATTGTATTACAGAAGCACTTGTGTATATACCTGTAATGCCTTCCCAGTTACAATAGCTAAATTTTGTGTTAGACTTCTTATGAAATTCCATGTTCTGTCTCAGTTATGTTCCAGTTGTTCATGAAATTGGGCTAGTGATTTTGATGGAGTATCTGTTACTGTCTTCTGGATATGATTCAAGATAGGGAGAAACTTTGAGGTAATTCTGATTCTTGCTAGTTCACTAACTGCAGACTAGGTGACTATCCAACCAAATATTCTTTGGCATTTAAAATACACTCAAATACTTTTTTCAATACAAGGATCTAATTAAGTCACAGTGATGTCTTGTGTTTCTGATCTCATTATTACTTGTTTCAGCCCTGTGATTGATATAGCCAAAAAATTTGCCTTCAGCACAAAAGGAACATGATCCATCTCTAGAACCTGAAGTATTATGAACTATTCTGTCCTTAGGTGGATTACAGTCAATGGGGGCAATGGAGCCAAGTATATGGAAATCCACAACAGTACGGGCAATATATGGCTAATGGGTGGCAAGTACCATCATATGGAATGTATGGCCAAGCATGGAATCAACAGGGTTTTGGAGTAGAGTGAGTAATTGTATTTAATTTTTTAGAATATTCCAAGAACGTTATATCTGAGTTTCAGGCTCATTTGGTTCAAGGATTGCACAAGGTTTCAAGCGTTAGGTGGACTCCTACATGATTAAAGCTTATGTTTAATGATTACCATGGACCAAATAATGGGGTGAGTCACTCTGACTTGTACTTGATCACACGTTTTATGTGTATGGGTGTTTTGAGATTCAAGGCACAAAGACGACTCCTTTGGTAAAGTTTTGGATGGTGGTCTTGTCTGATATCTAAAAATTTTCTGGATTCCAAATTGAGGTGGTGAATACTGGAGAGTCTGAGCCAGGGAGCCCAGGTTTTTGCCTGAAGCATTCATAACCCTGGAGAGAAGAAGCTACATATTGACACTTTAACTTGTGCCATTTCAGAATTTGGGTGAGCTTTTAATACTTGATCTCTTGAAGATGGAAGTCTTCACAACAACTTTTTGTTTTAACATACTTTTAAAATAACTTCTTTGTTTACATAATTCTTCATTATCTCTTGCAATTAAACATATTAAGCCCTGATAAACCGATCACTGGTATTCATGCCAATTAGGTGTTGGGAATTTTTTTACATTTCTGCATCCTTGATGTTGACTTAGAGCTACCTGCATATGTATGTGCCTTTGGAGGCAGTTGTCCTATGCAGCTAGTACCCAAGGTTTGTGGGGCTGTTCTTAAAAAGCTTATGATATTTTCAAGAATCACATATTGTAGCACTTTACCTGAATTACTCATTAAAGAGAAGAAGAAGAAATTGTTCTGTTTTGGTATGAATAGTAGTGTAGGAAGTATGTTGTTTTTTTTTTTTTTTTTTTTTTGGTTGTCTTGCAAATAACTTGACTAGCTTGCATGATTATTTTTCTTTTTTTTTTTTTTTGCCTTTTTTTCTTTTTTTTTTTTTTTTTTTAATCATCTTGTTTCTTTTTAAGCCAATCTCCATCTGCTGCCTGGATGGGTGGATTTGGTGCTCAACCTGCCCAGGGACAAGGTGCTCCTGTAATACCTAACCAAGCTGGATATGGTATGGCAAGCTACCAAACACAGTGAGCTGGGACTCTGTTTAAAAGTGTGTATTTCATGATAGGCTGCAGTTTCCAGTGACATTCTGAAGACTGGAATGTAGACAATGAAAAAAGAAAATATTTATTTTAAAAATGGAAATGTTTGGAACCTTTAGCACAGCTTTGCTTTGGTGAAGGACACAAATGTCTTCTAGTTCTGCCTTTTAAAGTTTTTGTTCATGATGGATATGGACATGTTTTTCTTTGTGTACAAAAATTAAATAAAGTCAATAAAGACAATTCTGACTACAAATTTTGATATAGTAGGAGAAATGGCTAATGAATTTGATCTTTAGGTTACCATTCCATTTTTTTTGTTCTGTCTTCAGTGTTTTATATCACTGTGCTTTTTAAGAGAAATGACGTTGAAAAAACAGCAAGCTGCTTTTAGTTGAACACACATCCTGAAATAAACTGTGGACCAATCATTACAACCTGCTAGACAGTATTGATTTTTCAAGAAACCTATAGGCATAGCTCAGAAAGTATATGTAGGTCTCGGAATAATTTTTTAAAAAAAATATTTAATTTTTCTACATGCTTAAAGAAAACAGTCTGATACAAAGAATAGTTCAGTCTAAAATGAAAAACAGTACTGTCTGAGTAATTTCACATAACTTTTACTGTCCACATTCAGGCACACATTAAAACTTTTCAGACCTGGTTTGCTTAAGACTGTAGTAATTTTGCATTTAATTTTGAGAAGTAAAAACATTTTTGCAAGTATGTTGTTTGTATTCAAATCAGACAGTCATACTTGTGCTTTTACATAAAGTTTGAAGGCTACACATTGTAAATATTTCATAATTACAGTGTTTCAAAAGCATGCTCAAACATAGAAGTAGCAATGTAATTATTCAAAGTAATACTTAATATACTCTACTGCTTTAAATGCAGTAGATTGACAAGAATGTGCAAGACTGACATTTCCAAAGTTGGCTATTATGTAAAGTTACATAAAGAACTATAACAAAGAGCCTTAATTTTAATTTCATAAATCTTTAATGCATCACCTTTTTGTCATTAGAAATACGAATTTTTTGCTTTACATTATTTGGTATGTAAATACCTTGGTTAACAACCTTGTAAACCTATTTCAAGGTTATTATAAGTTGTATAGTATCTTGAGTGTTTTGAAAAATCTTGATGTTTTTTAAGTCTAGAAATATTTTGCCCAAGAATTTTTTAACAAGATTGTTAAAAACATCTTATTTTAGAGAATATTCAATGTGCCATTTGGTAAATGGAGATGCAGTTGAAACAGTACACTGAGTTGTGACTTATTTTTAATTAAAGTTTTTGTCTTTATGGGTGGTTTGCATGTGATGAACCTGTACAGAGGCTGGGTTGTTTGTGTACTGAGTGTGTAAATGGATAAATCATGAAGATGTTTAAATGGTATACTTGGGTTATTTCTGAATTATTTTATGGATACATTGATATAAACTGCCTCAATAAATTTGAAGTTGAAAATGAATGTAAGTTAGATACAAGTACTGTGTCTTACCTGTGACAGCTAGGGGGTGCAAATGTTTCAGCTGTATACTGAAATACACTGAGGCAGGCACAATTTAAAAAAAAAAAAAGTAGGATTTGCAGTGATAGTTCAGTGATGCAAACTTGCATTTTAAAAGAAACAGAATGTTTGATTTTAGAGATGATAGTTCTAAATGAGTGTCTGAGAAGCTGCATATTTTATCTTTTCTGTTTCTTACCATGCAGGTGTTGCAAGTTAGAATAGATTTTGAAATGGAAACTTGCAGTTTTGTTAAACCCAGCCAGGTTGTGCAAATAACTACACTTAATGCTGTAGCAAATCACATGAGTTTTTTTTCCTCCTCTTCTACTTGACATGCTAAATAGTACCTTGACTTTTAGATCAGGTTGAAAGTGAGATATACTAGAAGAGCAGTTTAGTCAGTTGGCTCAACTGTACCCAGAGATACTTGTAACTCTGGGCATCTAATGCATGCAATAATGACTGAAGTTAGTGTGGAACCGTAAGTGCTTGTGATGACAGAATTGGCCCTTTATCTCTGTTTCTCCTTTATGGTATACGTAGTGTTTTTCCGCTCAAGTTAGGAATCTTGTCTACAGGACTTTTGTTTTTCTATAAATTTTGTATATATGTGTATATCTACGCGAGGATCGGCCTATACATTGTAGTTTGGAAAAAAAAATCACAAGTAAGTCTGCATTTTTGTTACGCTTACCTGGTTTAAAAAAAAAAAATCATGAGTCAGTAGATACATGAATTGCAAGTTACTTCAAGATTTCTTAGACTTCACTTGAAATCTGGGGTTTCTACATAATTCTACGTGTTTGACATATGACTATGTTTTGGATGCATGCTGGTATGTAAGCAGTATGTTCTTTAGGCGCTACTGAAGATTTAGATGATGCAAGTACATTACCACATAAATGCCCATATAAATGGGTGTAAGATTAAGGCAGTGATCTTTAGGTCTCAAGGTGTAGGTCACCTCAAATCTGATTATTTAATATGCCTGCTGGAGAGCTGGGCCATACCTGACCTGTATTTCAGGATGAAAGATAGGATATACTTTCTCATTTAAGTCTTTTGTCATTGATTTTTATACAGCTTTTCTTTAATGGTGATATTTCTTCGCAGACTGCTCAAGATATGGGAGTCTCCAGTGTCCTTTAATGTTTCTATAGCACTGCGAGGAGGAGTTGTAATTTGGATTGCTTTCTACTCAGTAGCATTCATAAATGCATCACTGACAATTTTTTGGCACCAAAGAGCCTCTTGCACCATACTGCTTTTATGAGTGACTGTTACACTGTTGTAATTTCTCTAACTATAGAAATCAACCACTACCTAACCCCTTACCACTAGGATCTGGATTTCAAAAAGTATTGATTTATCATGACTTAAGTTGATGCGTGCAACCTGAAGCAAGGTTGTAATCTGCATTTGCAGAAAATGTTCAATAAAAGTGAAACGTGATAAAGGGCTTATCCTGTATTGTCATCTGTCAAAACATTGTCCCTCTTTGCTGTAAAACTGACAACAGGCATACAACGCTGGACTTGTAAACTGTGCATTTTCAATCATGTAAAAGATGTTTTATTTAAAATTTTTCATACAAAACCATTTTGTATTTTGCAGAGTTGCAGTAGTAAGGCTGTAATTCTAAGGTTAAATGTAGCTTTTCATCAGTCCTGCCTCC
Organism: Haliaeetus leucocephalus; assembly: GCF_000737465.1. NCBI lineage: Eukaryota > Metazoa > Chordata > Aves > Accipitriformes > Accipitridae > Haliaeetus > Haliaeetus leucocephalus. The sequence goes on from NW_010972620.1 coordinate 1,430,838, forward strand.
TTGTGTATATTTTTAAACAGTTTTCAGACATACTCTCGCTGCAGAACCTGCTTCCTTACTAAGATAACTTCATGAGACAGCTATTCACTGTATCAGAACCATTTCCTTCATTTCACTCGCCAAAAAAGTCTCACAGTGAATAAGACTTAGTTTTGCAGAAAATTAGTGATTTGTTTTTCTTGTGTTTGTACACAAGGAAGCAGACTTAAACTGTATGGACATGATTAGTGTCTGATACTTCGTAATTATCTGACTGTTTTTGAACAAGGGCACAAGTCTTTGTTTTAATCACGTGGAACTGTTTCCTGGTCAGCAATAAAAGATTTTGTTGCACTGTTCTTACATTGCAAGGTACAGGCAATCTTTATTCAGTATACTTCAAAAAAAGTGGATGGGGGTTTGTAACGAACTGCCTTGTTCCAACTTGAATCTTCATAAATAGATACAGTTTGGGATCTGGATTGCTGCTGTAATAGCAAAAAGAAGTTGTTCTTTTGAAACTGAGTGAAAATTTATTTGTTCTGATCATATGTGGTGCCTGTTCATTGTTGGTAGATTTAAGGGTTTCACTATGTAATGTTTCTGTTCATAAAAAGGCAACTGCAAGGCAATAGTTGCTGGGAGGGTCTTTGTCGTGTTTCATTTCAGCCAACTTTCGTTAATCCAGTCGATTTCTTTAAAACTGTAAAGATATTTGTGTTTCAGTGTCACATGGATAAAATCCCACCCCCACCTTTACCATCACTTCAAACCAAAGACTGCTGAAATGTTTACTGAATGTTTTACTTTAAAAAGAAACAGGACTTTTATGTTGATGAGCGAACACTGATTCTGTCACCTTTCTGGGGATGTATGCTGATCTAGATCATGGATGTGAATGACATGCTCTGCTCACTGACATTTAAAGGGTAACGACTCAAAGTTAATTTGACATCAGTAATGATTATTTGAATACAAGTTATTCTTGCTTAAATACACAGCCACTCACGCTTTGATTAAAGTTGATCTGAATCTTCTTGGTTATTAAAGTATTCCTGATACACGGTGGGAAGAAACATTGCTTTACCTTGTATCGTAGTATTCAAGCTGTCAGTAAGACACCAGAGTTGTGTGCATGGTATTTTTTTGTCTAGAAGAAAACCACTTAATGGAGTTGTGTCAGGGAATTCCGTGTAAGCTGACTTTTCTGTAATGATGGGTGATAGCATTTGAATATTTCCCTTTGAAAACAAGGGATCAGTCGCTATTCTTTGCATGAACCTGGGTTCTCACTGATCCCAGATACTCGGCAGCTGTCTTTCCCAGCCACTCGCAGGGAAGGGAGGAGGAGGAAAGGGGGAAATGGTGAGACTAGTGTGCATGATGCAGCAGCATCAGTGCCAAGTCTTATTGTCAAACACATTTAAAATCATGACAGGCTTAGGCAGATTCCGCAGCAGTATCCAGAGGATTGTGACTGTTCAGACACAAACTTGCTTTATCTCCCTGCTTAAAATAATGTTGCTTTAAAATTACAAAAAATAGAAAACATGTAACCTTTGGCCATTTTCTTTTTGGTTCCTGAGAAAATAGATGCACATTAAGTAGCCAAGCTAGAATACCTAAGCTGACTAAACAGATAAAGAAAACTTAAAGGAGCAAATTGCGTTAAGTGTCTGAATTTGTAGAATGTTGCTTAATTTAGACCTCCTTAGCTTGGCATTCTATTGTTTGCCTGCATTGACCCTTTTGTTTGTATAATCAAAGTAGTTTGAGATACGCACAGCTGCTTGTTGAATGTTTTCCTGTTCTTTAAATGTATAATTTGTGGAGCAGGGGTGGGTAGGAATTCAGTAAGAATCACAAGTCTACCACATGAAACACTGAATAATGCTTACATTTCCTACATGGAAATTGACTTACTAGAGCCAACTCTGTAGAAGTTTAAATATCACAGGTGATGATGAAAAGCCGCTGTCCTCCATTTGAGTAGCTAGTTCTTTGACCTTAATTAAATGGAGAATTATTATTGGGGTCTGTTCCATGAGAAATGCTCTTTATGGTTTCTTTGGTCCTTTCAGTGAAGCAGATCTTTTCCATTCCACAAATGATTTGTTTCCTTTAATGTTGGGTTTTCAAGCATGATGGGAAAGACCAATTGATAAGATTTATTGCTTAGTTCAAAACTTCCAACTTGGGTACTGACTGTGAGGAAAATAACCCTTTTAGCTATTAAAAGGACTATTTAATTTTGCAATATACCTGTGTAGAACCATTTCTACTTGAGTTTTACTTGTACCTGAAAGCACAAGGAGGCTACACGGATACACCTTAGACTGTAAAAATGGAATCAACCTCTTGGAGCTGCTGCTACAGCTGCTGTACCAGATCACTGTTGTACAGCCAAATGCTGGAAAAATGTATGCCTTGCTGCTTGCTTTAAGTGCAAAGCTTGTGTTCTGTGGAGAATAAATCTGTCCTGTACATTTGCAAATATTCTGAGAAGGCTGAGGTCCAATGTTATTTTCTGAACTCTTGCTATCTTGGTGTGAATTAGGGCTTCTTTCATTTGCAGGTATATGCTACGGTTTTGTAGGAGCAATTTGTGTTGTATTTGACTATCTAAAAACATGACTAATTTCAGACAGACTTTAAGGAAAATAAAATGTGAACGTTTCTAGGATACTATTCCTAGATGAATCTTGCCTCCTACTTGGATTTATGTACTCCATGGAATAAGGATGTGAAAGTCCATGAAACATCTCTCAGATCGCTTAAAAGGGACATTTTCCAAAGTGAGCAAATTACTGTAATCTTGTAGTATGCATATAACAAGATCTTGTTCTAGAAGCGTAACAGCTGTTCATATGTATTGTAATGTATTTTGAAATGGTCAATACCTCAGGTCAAAGGACTAATAGATATTGCTGAATATATGTTGCATTTTGAAGAAGATTTAAGATCAGTGTACAAGGTGATGTTGTGTTCACGTTGACTTTGAGAGCATTCATTCTGGCATCTTTTTGCGTTGTAGCCTTTTAAGAAACAATCTAGAACCTGTCCTCTGGGATGTATACATAGAAATTTGGCAAGGTATGTGATACTATGCTTTAAATATGTTTTACAACGTCACAGCATCTAGCAACAAGTGTCTGACAAGCTGCATGGGTTAGAAAACTGACTTTTCATTGAAATGTTTCTATAGCAAAATCTCACTGGAAGGTATTGCTGGAGTCTTTTCTGTCTGTATGACTTCTAAACAAAAGGAAGGCAAGATGCAGTCTCATTAGAAGTATCCAAGTATGTCCAAATCTTAGTTTACCAAGGCTGTAGAAACAGGCATTCCTTCATAGCTATTTTCACTGTAGAAAATACATATGGATACTTAAATCATGGGTTGTGATTCAGTTATTGTTAAGGCTATAGATCTCATTTTTCATACCCTCTCTATTTTGCTGTGTTTCTCACTTTAATTGTGTATGTTTCTAGTCAACAGAGTTGTACTTCCTTTTCATGTACAAGGAGCCAATCTGTTGCATCTGGTTCTTAGCAGAAACACACACTGACCTCAGGTATCACTTTTAATGTTCCCCTGTATTGCAAAAATCTTTGATTTCTGTACTTGATGCATGTTTTAATATTTACAGATGGATGTTGAAAGCATGTGTTAAGTACCCTTTTTTTTTGTCTTCAGGTTTGTACCAGACTGGACATAATTCACAAAAACTGAGATTTCTTTACTGCACCCCCCCATCAGTCCTAAGTCTACATAAAGTCCAGAGGGCCTTAGAATGCATTTAAGGATTTGATGATGATTTCTTAATTAATTTCTAGTTGAATATATCAATATTGTTTTACTAAGTCAAAGGCTTTTTTATTGCTGTAAAATTGGTTATTGAAAACTGTATTTCTTCATCTCAAGTTTTAATTCATGGTGCTACTTTATTTTCTGAAAGCTGTTACATTCCCCCCCCCCTTTTGTTTTAATTTAAAGGCAGTATAAAAGGAAAACAAAACTCCTTCACCTTAATTCTTTCTTTTTTGTAGAACAAAGCTGAAGAAACTCAAGAAGGAAGATTAGTTTAGCAGTAAGGTTTTTATCAAACTTAAATATGCATTTAATACTAACCTAATGGAACAATTTTACTTTTTTTCAGTGTCAGAGGCAAAGAAGAACATAAAACTTTGTTTTTAAAAAAATTGCCCACTTAAATTGCAAGCTTTGAAACACTTGGTCTTGGTTTTTTTCTCAGTGCAATTTATGAAGAGGTCTAGGTATAACTGATAGAAGTTAGGAGCACTACTGGAATTACTTAGCCTGTAATTCAGTTTCTGCATGTTTAAATGTTGCTGCTAGAGTTTTGCAGTCTGTATTTTGGCATGTTTAAAGCTGCTGGAGTTGGAGGTATTGAGGAATGTTCCACAAGATCAGGCATAAAAGTTGACCCTATGAACCTCCTTATACTAGAAAGTATTACAAAGGAGTGAGTCAGAGCTTTCTCTGAGTTCAAAGTGAGGGGTGCTGGACAAATTCCCCTGACTGACTTAGGCAAGCCTGAAATAGAACACAGTTTTCTACCAGAATTCTCTTCAAAGCTGTTTTATGCTGTGTACCTTACAGGAATGGTATGTTTATATTTTCTCTGTATGTATCTTATTAAAAGATTAAAAACGTGTTTTATTATCTGCTCTGGTACTTGTGAATCTTCAGATAGTAAGTGCATTTAGCTAAGATTAACAAAACTTGCTTTGAAACTAAAAATGGCTTGCTGGTTTAAGGTTAATATAACTAAAAAGTGACTCTTGGCATTGAACTGAAAAAAAATACCAGATCTTCACAACATCAAATCATGCTGCTTTCTCCAAAAGGAGTAGGCTTAATCACACTCTAGTGTATTCTAGTAGTGAGCCTGTCACTGGTTTCTTTGTGTTTAAACTGTGAAAACGTAGGAGCTAAAATGTTTAGATTAAAAAAAAAAAAAAAAGCCCCTCTAGGTTCATGATACTCTGTGTGCACTTCAGCTTTGGCTGATGTGGAAGGAAAAACTAAATCCATGTTTGCCAACGCATCGTGAACACTAAGGTGAACATTCATGAAGTTTAAAACCTGCTTTTATGTATTGAATCTATCATACTCTGAATAGTCCTATGATTTTTATGCATGTCTTCTCATGGATTAAAATGCCTTGTGTTTTCTGACCAGAATAAAATTTGCAGTGTGGCATGTAGTCTTATTTTCTACTGTTACCTTTAGTGTCACATATATGAGGCTAGGTTTGCCCATCTATAGAAGATATATTAACAGATCTCTTTCTGTTTAAATTCATGAAAAACATACTTGGGGAAAATGGTGAACTGTTAGCCATATTCAAAGTCCTTTGAAAGTTATAACATGACTATAATGTTTGGTTTTGCTCTCTGAATCTCTTATAGAAATGAGGATGAACTGGTTAGTCCTTGGGTTAAAGTGAAGACAAATTTTCTTGGAAATCGGTACAGTCAAAAGCATGCTCATTTGCTTTAGAGATTTTTGAGGAAACTTAAACATCTTGCCCTCTGTCTCTCGGCTCATAAAACCTTATTGCCAATTATGAGCCAAGATTGTTAGAAGGAAAAAAAAAATTTAAAATTCTCGCAAGGATGCTCTGGCTGTGGTAGTACAAGCAGGAAACTTCCAGTTAGAAATCCTGGTTCATGGGCTTTTGAATCACACTAGTCTAGTCGAACAGCTCACATGAGCTCTGTTTTTTCCTAGCGTCTGTTCTACCACATGCCCTGGCGAAGAAAATGGTGCTGGGGACAGCGGTGCTTTTAAATCTTGTACTAAGTTGAGGGAGCCAGAAGACATTTCCAGGTGGGACAGGAATCTTATAGGGCAGCTGGAAAACATGCTGAATCAGCAGCTCCTACTACTGCAGCTCTGGTAGGAGTTAGGGCTGTTCCTGGGTAACTGTCTGAAGGAAACTTGACAGCAGAAACACTATTTACTGGTGGGAGTGTCACCTCCAGAACAGGTGGCTGCAGGTATAATGCAAACCAAGGTCTGTGAATCTGGCCTTCAATGTATATAGTAACACCAGTGCTGTGTTCTTGGGAGTGCTTTAGAAACACATGCAGTATAACTGGAAAAAAAACTTTGCAAGTCTAAAATTAGATTCTAAAGGGTTTTTTTCTGTAGCAGATGGATGCTTTCTACTTTGAAGGCCTCTCATTGTTGACGTTTCAGATTTTAAGTTCTTATAGCCTTGTAAATAAGAAGTACCTCTACTGAAATCAGTAACATTATGTTGGTGTAAATTAAATTGGGGCTTTAAATCGTGAGTCAGGTTTCTCACAGTCCATTGATTAGTTTTGAGTCTTTCAGCTGCAATTTGGCATTGAAATGAGCCGCACATCTTAGAAATTTTCTGTGATGTTATTCAGAATAGATTTTTGCAATGGCAATAGCTAAGCGCAACTGCTTCCATTTCTTTTCAAAACCAGCTATTTAAATTTAAGTCCACCAATTACTCTTCAGGATACAAGTAAAAATTTTAAAATAGAAACTTTAGTATCTTTGCCTGAAATCACAGATTTATCAAGTGTGTTTCAAGTGTGTTTCTGCCTTTTTGGGTGTCTTGCACATTCTTATCCCTTCCTTCTTCCTGCCACTGTTAATGGGAAATTTGCTGAGCTTTGTCCAAATTGTTAAACCTGCCCTCATTATCCTAAATGAGCAGTCCAAGGTTTGCTGCCACACAATATGCTAACCAGTCATGTACATACAGAATGGAGCAGGAGATGTAAGGCTCACAAAAGCTTTTATGCTCACTTTTAAGGGGACTTTACTGCTTGGATGTTATTGAGTAGTGCTGAAAGCAGAAGTAAAAGCTGAACATAAAATATGATCAGATGGTATGATTTCATCAACTAAATGTATCTCCATTTCAGTACTTTTCAGTTCTAGTGGTGCACAGTTCTTTAGTTGTAAGTGCAATGACTTGCTAAGTACACAGAGCGCATATTCTGCTGTGTATTACATGGCACAGCCTGCTGTCTGGGGAACATGTTGTGTTTGACAGCCAAAGGTTATCAAACAAACTTGCGGGTTATATTAGCTTAATTTTTAAGGGAAGCTTTACCCTGTGAAATGAAGGAAAAGCTGTTAAGAGAGTTGGGATGCATGGTCTAAAAAACAGTGTAAGAGTTGTATAGATTTGGCATGTGGACACTGGCATGGTACGAATTAAGTCATAATTAGTTCTATGTAGCTATATACAGGTGTTGCAGCTTACTTGTGGAAAAAGACAAATCCCCAGCAAATGAACCATGCCTAAGTATCTCCAGCAAATTCACCTGGAAGGAAAATTCCCTCATGTCATTATGTCTAATGAAGCACTGAGTCTTAAATGTGAGAGCAGAACATGGGGAGCAGGCATTGGGAACAGCAACCCTGGCAGCCGGCACTGGTGTGCCCAGCCTCGGGGTGCTGTCTCTGCAGGAGTAGCCTGAATGCTAATGTTTTCAAGGAAAAAGGCAGGAAGACGAGAATCTTGGAAACATTTGTTTTGAGGGAGGAAAGGAATAGAAAATGTCCTGGCTTCTAAAGGTAAGTCTGTGGCAGACATGCAGGTCAGGTTTAGCAGTATGCAAATGCGGTGCAAATGGGACAGCTGGACTCTGTGGAGCTTCTTGGAGATACCAGCGCAGGAATGTGCACCATGGGCACAGTCTTTGGTCTCTATGCATTCTCGTATTTCTTACATACTCCCATTTCCAGATCGATGAAGTTAAGTCTTAAAACTACTCCCAATAACTTGTTGTCAGGACATGAGCTTGAAGATTATGTAATTGTCCTAGGAGTACTAGTTCTTAACATTTAAAATCAAAACCTTTGGGCTTTGTGACCTGATTCATAAAGAAAAATAAAATCTGGTGATACCTGTACTGCTTCAGTGTAAACGTACTGCCCTGAACTACCTGGCATTAATGGATATGACGAATCTTTTGGAGCGCATGTCCAAGCTATCTTCTCCCCAAAGCGATGCCGTGTATGTTCCTTTCCCTTGGGCCTATCCAGGTGCTTGACCTCTCCTGGCTGTACCTCGGTGCTGCTGCTGGTATGGTTTTACCCCATCCTCTTCTGATGCTTGCACAGAAATGCCAGTTGTGGTCCAAATATTGTTGTGCCTGTCTCGCACGTCTGCTTGGAAATGCCACGTGCAGCTGTGGAGCAGTTCCCTCGGCAGTGTAGCAAACTTTTTTTTTTAATCCACACCAAGAGCCAAGAAATCTTTACCAGCTAACACAGCTTTTGGCCCTGGTATTGAAGGCAGAAGTCCAGTGGGGTGCAGGCCAAATCATTTCAGCTGGAAGGTATTGTGCTGTTGTTTATTTTGGAAGCACAGATGCAATTTATTCTTGTGTTCAGTGTTCTGGTGTCACCAATTCCCAGGAATGAAATCTTGGCCTTGTGCATGTAAGTGGAAAATATCCATACATTTCGGTGAGATGGGGAGCCCATCCAAGTTCCTTCTGTGAACACAGCTAGTTATAAATGCATTACTGTGTGTTCAGGATGGGATTTGGCTTGGGTGGAAATAAAACAAGTGTTGACTTCTCTGCTAGCAGTGATTTCTGTGACTTTGTAGGTATCGGTGCTATTTCCAGGGGGATTTAAGCACTCCCCTTGCCTCCCGCTACTGTTGTCCTGTGCTTCCCGAGGTAATTGTCTGTTGATGGCTTACAATTTTGTCAGAATTACACAAATTTCTCACACTAGCTACATGCTGGATTTTTTGATTAAATATTTGTGGTGGGTTAACCCTGGCTGGATGCCAGGTGCCCACCAAAGCTGTTCTATCAGTCCCCTTC
>NW_010972620.1:1439679-1440910 GCF_000737465.1 Haliaeetus leucocephalus
GGGCTCCTCTGTCCACGGGGCCACAGGTCCTGCCAGGAGCCTGTTCCAGTGCAGGCTTCCCACGGGGGCCCAGCCTCTTTTGGGCATCCCCCTGCTCCGGTGTGGGGTCCTCCACAGGCTGCAGGTGGAGATCTGCTCCCCCGTGGACCTCCCTGGGCTGCAGGGGGACAGCCTGCCTCACCGTGGTCTTCCCCACAGGCTGCAGGGGAATCTCTGCTCCGGTGCCTGGAGCATCTCCTCCCCTCCTCCTGCACTGACCTGGGGGTCTGCAGGGCTGGGGCTCTCACATGTTCTCATTCTTCTCTCTGGCTACCGTTTCTGTGTGCCCTGCAACTTTTTGTCCTTCTTAAATCTGTTATAACAGAGGCGCTACCACTGTCGCTGATGGGCTCGGCCTTGGCTAGTGGCGGGTCCATCTCGGAGCCAGCTGACATTGGCTCTGTCAGACATAGGGGAAGCTTCTAGCAGCTTCTCACAGAAGCCGCCACTGTAATCCTCTGCTACCATAACCTTGCCACACAAACCCAACCCAATATTTTGGTAAAAAGTTATTTCTGAAAGTGAAAATACCTTTGTTAAAATCGTAATTGCGCTTTTCCTGTTGAGAAATAAGTGTCCTTCCAAGAAACCTGGCGCTTCTATTTTGGTAAGAAAGCACACACGTTCATAAAGGTGACCGACCGCCTTAGGGCAGCGTGTTTGTTCCTTGCACCTGCCCAGCGAAGACTTAATGGTGTCTGGTGGCTGAGTGCTGGCTGGAGATGCTGCCCGATGTCTGAGAGCGCAACGAGAGGAGCAGAGCGGGGAGCAGGAGGCTTGAGCCTGGGAAGAGGAGGGAGAGAGGAGATGGACATGAGTGAATTGAACTAACGGTGCTGTCCGGAAGGGTAGGGAAGGGGGGTGAGAGCGGAGAAGGCTGGAACTGGAGCAGCTGGAGGCCCGCACCGAAGGGGCTTAGGCTGGGAAGGGGAACGGTGCCGTTCTCCACAGGCCCCCGGAGGAGAGAGTGAAGACCCACCATTGCCACGTTGCATTTGACGGTCTGCGCGCCTCACGGTAACGTGGAAACGCAACCGCTCCCCTCAGCCCGGGACGCGGCCCGTCTCGGACCACTGACAGCACCCGTCCTCCGCCCCTCATCCTCCCCAGCCCGCCGCGGTGAGGCGGCCCCGCGGCAGAGAGCGGGCCGGGCGCCGCCTTCCCCTCACGGCCGGTTGGCGGCGGGCAGGGC
>NW_010972620.1:1440943-1466578 GCF_000737465.1 Haliaeetus leucocephalus
CCCCGCGGGGGAGCGGGGAAGGCTCGGCCGCCCCCCTCCGGCTCCGGGCAGCGCGGGGCCGCGCGGCCGCCCCCGAGGATGTTTAACCGGGCCGTGAGCCGGCTCAGCAGGAAGCGCCCGCCGTCAGGTAAGGGGGGGTAAGAGGGCGGGCAACCCCCCCGGCCGCTCCCGCCTGAGGAAGAGCCGCCGGCAGGGGAAGGGGCTGCGCTTCTCCCTCGCTCCAGACCTCAGCGTCGGGGAAGGAAAGCGCGGGCGAGCCCCCTCCCGGCGGCGGGGGGTGCTGGCCGGGAGCCGGTCTCCCGCCCTTTCGGCTGAGGGGAGCCGAGCGAGCCCGCGCTCCTCGCCCGGCTCCGTTAACCCCGGGCCGCGCCGGCTCCTCCGCCCGCCTCGCCGGTCCCCGCGTCCCAGCGGGCTTCAGCTCACCCGCAGGGCGGTTCGCCTTGCTGCGGACCTGTCCCTCCATCGTCAGCCTGGTGCCCGGCGTGGCGTGGCGTGGCTCGGCTCTGCCCGGGCTTGCGGCGGACCCGCGGGCCGTGTTACCGGCGCGATGAGCTGCATGAACCGGCCGTGGCTCGGGAGGGAAGCGCGGTTCTTCCCGCTCCGGCAGCTGCGCGGAAGAGGGAACTGGGTTCTACCGGGGCTTATGCCTCATCAGCCGAATCTTGATTGCGAACCGCTGCCCGCCGCTGTTGTCGGTAGCGAGGCAATAGCCCGGAACATCAGAGCGTGATGGTTCCGGCTCTAAACTGACTTTGAGGAGTTTGGAGGGAGCGTCTTAAACCGGGAGTTACGGAGGCGTAATAAATGTAGGACTTCACAGTTCCCCCTGCAGACAGGCGCTGTAACGTGTTCGTGCTGCTACGGGGCATCTCGTGGCGCGGTGCCTCTGAGGCTGTAAGTCTGTCGATTCCAAGGGGGTAATAGGTATCCTTGCTAAAACAGTTGGGGTAAAAGTTACAAACTCGGAATTCCAGAAAGTAACGCTACGCTTTATAACCTACAGTAAGAAGTTACAGTCTTTCTAAGAAAAGCCAAATGCGGTGTTTGTCTAGAGTTGGGCTTTTTTTAAAGGGTATATGTCTGGTGAACGCTTCCAGAGATGCTACAAAAGCGGAACGTCCCTCTAGTTTCCTTCCTTATAGTTAAAAGTGGAATCCAGTAGCCATCTGTAGTTAGAGACAGTCAAAAGAGGATGTTGAGGCTCATGCTTTGAACAACCAAAGCATGCAAAGGACAGCCCTTCTGTAGTGAAAAGGTCTAAAATTTAGCTGCTACTAAGAAAAAATTGTTGTGTGAGGATTCATCCAGTGGCGCTTGGAGACATGGAAAGTAAGGGAATTTTCCCTTTTCAGCTGCCTACTGACGAAGTTGCCTACTCTTTCATAACCTTGGATTTATTAATTCCAGACTGGTGATTGTGGCTGGATAGGCATTCTGGTGACCGTAGGAAAAGACAAGGTATTCAGAGTACTTTTAAAGTAATAATAAAGGTTTGTGGCTCGCAGCTTTATCATCCAGGTGAAAAAGGGGGAAATGCAGGCAGTGTGATCAGAAGTTCTTCAAGAAGAAATCGAGAAGGCTTTCTCTTAATGTTGTATATTAATGTTTAAATACAGAATAAGGAATGTGCTATCTATATGGTGCTTTTGTCATATCTACTGTTTGTGTGCCGGTTGTCTTTTGTTAAGGAGTTTGCAAAAGGTGTGTGCGGGAAAGAGGCAGTTGGAATAGGCATTTAGGTTCCATGCAACAGGATGCTGTGAAGCGTGTGAGTCTGTGCCCTTTGAGACGGTGCCATGCAGGCCACTGCATCAACAGTTTGAGAATGACAGCAGCTTGGGAAACCGTTGTGGTGCGTAGTCCTTCTGGAAAGCAGATGGATTAGCATGACTGACTCAACTAGGTGTGTCTGAATCTCTGAAAGTTTGATGGGTTTCCACACTCTTTTGTGCTTTTCGAAAGCAAGGGCCGGAACCATGAGTTTTGACTTGCAAAGTTGTATATTTTTATGTTATTGACTCCTTCTGCGGTTTCAGTCCAAGCTCCTGTTTGGAGAATGCAAATATTTTCCATTTTTGATACCATGCTTCAACAGATAATTACAGTGTTATTAGTGCTGCACTTACTGTTATATCTATCGTTTACAAAGAGCCTTTATCTGCAGTCCAATGCGGTGGTACTATTGTGCGATGGGGGAAGGCAGCTTCTATAAGATTCTTCTCTAAAATAATGCTCTAGCTAATGTAACTGCCTATTTGTTGGCTTGGTATGGGGTTCTTCTCTAAAATAATGGTGCTATTAAAATAAGCATGTAATCATTTACTGCTTTTGTAGAAGCAGCTGGCCACTGCACATCATGCAAGCAGTTGTGTTATGGTTGTACACTCAGTGGAAAGTTTGCTTCAGCAGAGACTCTACGACTGTGCTCCGCTGTGCATGCTTTGTTGGCTTTCTCTGCCTCTTGGTTTCTAACCAGCATAAAAGATAGCAAGTGCTCTCCTGTGACAGAAATGTAGTTAGCGTATTTATCATCTGTTGTACATTCTGTGTGTTACTTTTACAGAAATATTGGTGAAGAGCTGCCATTTTGTAATACCCTTTTTGATGCATAAAATTATCTCAGTTTTCAGTAACAGCAAATGTCTGCCTTCCTCATTTAAATGATCATACTAATGTATACATTTTGGTTGTCAAACGTTGGTATTGAGCTTGTTATTTCCAGGTTTATATTATTTAACTTTTTCACTGATGATTTTAACAGAAGAAAGTTACCTTTATAAATAGCAAACAGAGATAAATAGGTTTCAGGAGGGCCATTCATGTAATTACATTTATTGCGCTATTGCCTTCTAAAATAAATTGTTTCAGACTTTCATTAAATTGTATTTCAGTGGAAGTATCATTTTTAAGGTAGTTTAGCAACGTGTTATGGGATATGGACTTGGGGATAAAAATTCTAGAAATCACACATCAAATCTGCTAAATGAAACCAGCATGTGGATTGGAAAGTTATGATCCTAATTGGGGGAGGTCACTTTTGTATTAGAAAAAATGTTTGTGATGATGTATTTAATGGGATATAATAAAAATACCCAGCAGTTCTAATATCCTTGTAAAATTTCAGGGTGTTGCCTACTGTCATGTGCAGCCTATTTACATTTGCGCTGAAGGGCAATGTTAATGTTTTATGGTGGTTGCAAAGGAACACTGAACATGGGGACTAATGGTGCTCAGCCCGGAGGGAGAAAGCCTGATCAATGCCATGCCCAGCACAGAGACCTGAGCCCTCCAGGACTGTTGGCACATTCCCTGGCATCGCTTTGGCCCCTGCCAGCTGTGTTGCCCCCAGCACAGCTGGCAGGATGGTACCAGCCAGGCGATGTCCCCAGCAGGCTGTCTGGATGCAGTTCCTGTGTTTTGGGGGGACTGCTCAGGACAAGAGCTGTGCTGCACTGCCCGATGGCAGGATCCAAGAGTGTTCTCTGGTCTCTCGTGTTTATTATGTACAAGCGGTCCGAGGGTCTGCCTCCATTGCGACACTATGGTTGGTGTCCCCTGCCTCGGTGTGGACTGATGCTGGGAGCTGTAGCCCGGGCTGAGCTGGGATTGCGGCTGCTAGTGGGACCCATGCCGGCTCGGCAGAGCTGCCCAGCGCCTGCGACATCCCGTAGCCTCTGCTCTGGGGAACTGCAAGCTTGAATCAGTGAGGCGAGGGCTAAATGAAAGGGTTGCATTGTATGAGCAATGGACAGGCAAGCCTCATCTCAGTAGCACAGTACGTTTTGGGTTGTGGGCAGGTGGTTAAGTGAGGAAAAAACTGAGCAACAGAGTCCTGTACACCAAGGCTCAGCAGAACGGACATTAAGAAGTTGTGTGGGTCCTCCCTCCAAAACGAAATTTTTCTCTACTAAGGCCATTGGAGGAGAAGGTAGGGAGAAAGGAAGCAGGGTCATAGGAGAATGCAGGGTTTGGAGGGTGACAAGGAGGAGCGGGGGGGGGAACGTAAACAGTGGATGGAGCTGGGTTGTGCTGGGTAGGCTGGAAGTGAGAGGAAGCTGGGGAGAATGGTGATTAGGGAGGAGAGAGAATGGCCAGCAGTAGAATGAGAAATCAGCGAAAGCAGCTGAGGGGAAGCAGATCGATGTGTCCTGGGTGCGTGGAAGCACTTGTTCCGGCCTTTGTCTGCTCACCAGAAATATTTTTAGGTTCTCATGGCACTGGGTCTGCCCTGTATTGCATTGGCTCATTGAAATACATGCTTTTCAAAGTAATCATTAATGTCCACTTAAAATTTGGCTGGAAAAGAAACACTAGAAATAAAATCTCACTCACATAAGTTCTGTGCTAAATCATATATAAAATAAGGGAATGGCCTGGTTCTTCAGGCCATTAGCAGCTGTACACATAGAGCTGCCATTCTGTTTGGAGGTGAGAGTGTGTAACGAGATTCAAGCTCCTCAGAGGTAATTGTGTTCTGCTCCATTGTACTTGGCTATTCCCACTTAAATCTCACAGATTTTACTGAGATTAGATGCCCAGATACTTTGAGTCAGTTTCCTAAAATAAATTTTGCAAGCAATAATCAAGAACCACATCCTTTTGCATGAGGGGAGGGGAAACTGAGGCACGGTTAACTCACTGTACTTGTGTCATGTATGAAATCTTCTGTAGTGGTTTGGAGACAATCCTCAGGTTCTGACTCGTGACCTTTAGCAGAGTTTTCTTATACAGAGCTGTAGGTACACTTGCTGCTTTGGAGACCAGTCTGTCACACTCCTTACCCAAATTGGTTATGATCTTGGATCCTGAAAGGTTTTGTGCAGGCATAGAGTTGTGCATTCATTGTGTAAGAAATTTTAGGTTGGTGCTGTAACTGCATCATAGAGTTACAGCAGGACAGACGAAAGAGAGACAGGATTTACACATGAAAAATGTAGTCTGCAGCGACCATTTGCTCAATCATTTTAGATGCGTTCCTTCCTTTTACGTCTGTATTTACTTGGGGCATGAGTATAGATCTCTCAGTGTTAGGCAATGGGTATGAAATCCACGGCTCTGGAAAGTTTACCTCTTTTCCAGCTTTGTAATTTCTCCTGTATAAAAAACCCTCATTCCTATCAAGGAAGGAGATGTTCATTCATTTAAAACAGTGGTCCATCTCACTGTTAGAAAAACAAACAGACTCTACAGGTCCCTACCAACCAAAACTCAGTAGGCTTTGCTGTCTGTCGTGCCAATATTTTGTAGGGCTTTAACCTTAGCATTTATCATTCTAGCTACCGGCTAAAAGGGCATCTGATAGTATAGCTCTGCATAGATAGTTTTTTGAGATACTTGCTGAGGTTTAGTTTCATTGGGGAGGAAGGGTTTTTTAACAGAGCTTAAGCAGAAGTTACTAAGATCCACATTTCCAATAAGCTGCTGGGAGAAACGAAGGGATTATAAAAATAAATAGAACCTGTATTGATTACAGTAAGAGTTTTGTGCGCTTTTCCAGTGTGTAGTGACCTGAAGTGGAGCTCTTAGCCTGACTTCTCATGGCCTGCATTCCTGCTGTCTTCCCTGGGCATTTTGGGTGTGAGAAGAAAGGAGGCCAAGTGCTTTATGTCTGTTTTAGAGTTTTTCAGGTCAACAGTAATATTCCTGGAATCTTCCCAAGTAATAGGTTTTCTCATGGGTAGCCAGCAAACCATTTTTTTGGCATCACCAGCCTTGGATGTAACATACTTGTCCCTGGGATAGAAAAATTCAAAAATGTATACCATCTCTCCTATATGTGAGAAGGCTGGCTGACATATAAGATGTTGGCACAGTCCAGCACACCTTATAAAAGCAGAATTTCAGTGGACTTGAAAACAAACAAGCAAATGGAAAAAACACCCAAATACCACTTGCCCAATAGCAGGTTGACTCAGCTGGAATGAGGCTTCTCTGCCAGCTGTTTTTCCTCCTGTTAGACTGGGTTAACATATTGGACTTGTTCTCCTGCTAAACAAAGCATTATTTTTCTTTCTCTCATTGCCTTTTCCCAACCTCCAGTCATGATTCTTTTCTTAAAAATAAATTTCGTGTCTGTGACTGACCAGGATTTGCTTTGTAGAAGCTAATGTTGTTGACAGTGCCAGAACAAAAGGCAAATGGTCCTTTTATTACACAGGCTGCGGTCATTGTGTTCCATGTGCAAAAGGTGCTTGAACTCCTATAAAATAGTGACAGTGCCTACTTACATACTCATGAATTATATAACTGCAGGGCATTTTTGCCTCCTTATAGGCAAAGAAGAATTCAAATATGTGTGTGTGTTTATTTTCAGTTTTGTGGTATTTCCTTTAAGGAGAGCAGCTGTAATCCAAGGATGCAGAGGACAATGGGGAAGAAATGTATGTGACATGCATCACTTCTAACAAAGATGGTGTTTTTTTCAATTTTTTTCCAGAGATAAATGACAGCGAGGGTCACCCAAGCAGCAGCCATCAAACCTTGAAAGGAACCTCAAAATGGGCTACATCACTGGAGAACCTCCTTGAAGATCCAGAAGGAGTGAAACGATTTAGGGTTGCTATATTAACTATGGATATTTATATAAACCAAAATTAGGATTTAAAGCTGAATGAGACTCAGCATAAATGGTGCAGGTGTGCCAGTGCTGAAAGCACACAGGCATGCATCCTTCTAGATACCTACCCTGAGCAGAGGTGGCAGAGTTGGAGCTGTGGCATTTGCTGAGCTTCTGAGGTAGTGCCTTTTGCCCACTGGCACTGCAGCTTGCTGTCACGGAACATGGCACGTGGAAGACTTTTGGTTGCATCTTTCTAATCAGATCTATCAGCTGTTGCAAGGATTAACAAGTTACTGTTGGATAAACTACAGTCCTTGAGCCACTGATCTCTCTTGTCAAGCATTATTTATCACTGAGGACTGATCCTGCGCTCTTTATTCTCATATGTTGTCCTTACTTAAGCAAAGGGTTACCACTACCAGCTCCTCAGCCTGATAACTCTTGTGTGGCTCTTATTCTGTGTTGCAGCAGCTGTACTGAAAAGAATTCCCTTTACTACAAAGTGTGGGCTTGTGCAGCTCAAAATGCAGGATTGAGGCTTAATTAGGTGAGGGTGGCAAGTTGGTTTCTCAAGGCCTTCTTGCCATATTAGCTGTAGGAATAGGAACTACCTACTTGAGTATGGTTTTGCCATACCAAGCAATGATAAAATGCGCTGGGTTTCCTGCCAGACTGTTTTGAAAAGTGATGTAAACTAGAATTACAAAACACTGTGATTAAGAATTCTTTAAAAAAAAAGTAATCTTGATGCTATTTAATTCTTGGCGTTACTTAATATCTCTTTTCTAACACTTGAAAGAGAAAACTGATGATCCCCGAGCTATAAATATTTCAGTCATTATGTTTTACAGAGAAATTTAATGTAGATTTTTTTCCACATTTTAAAACATGCCTCACTTTTGGAGGAGTGTGCTTTGTTTAAACACTGTCTAGAGAACGCAAATACGTCTTCTGCTTTAGCTGACTTAAGTGAATTTATTGCCACTGATGATCCTGTTTAGAAACACTTTTATTTGTAGAGATTTTACTCATTAAAAAATCAGAAAGATACTAGATGAGAATCTCAAGTGATCTGTGACTCTCATTAAAATAGTTCATTATACTCACCTGCTAATGAATTCATATACTTTTGGATCTCCCTTTGAGCAATGACTGTAAAATTGCTCGAGTTATTTAAGGGAGACTGAGAAACTCTTCTTGTTAGTTACTGACACGCTCTGAGATTAAATGTAGCTCATCATTCTCCTGAAATGTGCTTTCAAAGTGCTGAATGTATGATTGTTCATTTGTGTCTTGGTAGTGTGCAGATGCACTAATGCAGTGGTTCCGTTACACTGTACTATGTAAACTCATACCATGGTAAAACTAGCTGTAGGCAGCTTATAGTTTTAATAGCTGTAGTAGGAAGAGAGAAGAACAATTGAGAAATTGGATCCTAATGTTTGTTTGTTTGTTTTTCTTTTCCCTAGGAATTTTTAAAGAAAGAATTTAGTGAAGAAAATGTTTTGTTCTGGCTAGCATGTGAAGAATTTAAGAAAACACAGGGGAAAAAACAGGTATGTTTCCTAAATAAATTTTACTTGTCAACAAAGTTTCCCTAGCAGAGCTGGAACTATAATGTTTCTGTTGCATAAGATGCTTCATTTGAGTGCAAATAAATATGTTTGAAGGAATTGCACTGAAAGCACGGTGGTGGAATTGTTTGGAAACAAAGCTGGTTCTATTTCAAACCAAAACAAAATGCTGAAATTGTCAAGTTTCCCATGTTTTGAAAACTCTGAACTTTTTGTTGTTGCTTGGGAATAGCAAAAGGTTTAATTCAGTGATGTTGCATCATCTTGCTTGAAGATATATTCATTCATGACGTTTTTTAAAGCATAGTGGCTATTACATGAAAATATACACCATTATTATAAATTTAGTGGAACATAAAAATAACAATCAGTGCAAACAAAATGTTTTATAATACCAAAAAGAAAAGTTTTGCCTTATCAAATTAAAAGTTACAAAACAAAAGAAGTTGACTGTCCATTTAGACTTTTTTGTTTCAATATTTATTCAAATTGACATATACCTGCAGAGCATTTTTGTTTTCATGAAAGTATATTTTTCTAGTAGAAAATATTCTATTGGAATGAGCCACCTCCAATTTTTTCCACTGCTTGGATCTTGGTCTACATTTAGATCCACCAGGAACGCAGGATCCACTTTCCTATTTAGGCTTTGAAGCCTATAGAGTCAGGCCTAAAATATGTACTGTGTTTTGTTTGATTGTTTCTGAAAAAATTTTTGTGATTTTTTTCTTTTTTTTTTTTTTTGAGAAATTCCAGATTTATTTGATCTTTGAGACAAGGATTCTGTGAGCATGAAATGAAGTAGTTTCAAAATTCCAGCTGAGCGTCTCCTTGAGAGTCAGACTCCTAAATCCCATAAGCCCTTTTTTTGAAATCCCACCTTTATACTTTTCACATGTGTGCAGCTCTTGTTGCCAAAGGGAGCATTTTAGAAGGCAGCAGGTGCAAATGTACAGCCCCTTTTGCACTCTTCTGGCCAAAGTAAGCAGAGTACCATGAGGAGCTGAGGCTGGGAAAATGGCACTTAAATCTGCTTCAAATGGGACCGTAAGTGCTTTGACTAACATCAGAAATGGCAGGGAATAGGAATCAGGTGGGGGAACTGGGCTGCTAGGGGTGTTATAAAGTGCAGGCGTAAGAGAGCTGCATCCGGACTGCGGGATTCCTCTCTTAAGGTCAGTCAAATATCGTCAGCTGAAACTGTTTCCCAGTAGATTTTCAACAAAATATCCCTGGATTTTCAACAACACGTATTTTTGAGAGGGGAGTCTACTTTCTGTAAATGTTCTCTATTTTACACTGAAAAAACAATTTGCTTGTTTCAGTTGTGAATATTTTTTGGTATTGATAACTCTATCAATAATACAGAAATAATAATTTTTGCAAGAAGAGGAAAATGTTCAATTTGACTGCACACTTTGTAATATTTAGCACTGTTTCAGCTTGGCGTATTTAGCTACTTCCCTCCCTCATTAAGGTCCATGCGTGCAGACGCTCTTCAGAAGAGAACAGCTAGTCAGGCTATTTTTCTGTACGATGCAAGGCCTAAAGAGAAATAAAGTAAGTGAGATGGGTTAAAAGAGGGAACTGTGCTAGATGCCACCATGATGGCAGCAATATTGGTAGCTGGAGTGAGGCCAGGAGTTCTTCTTTCCCCTTGCGTGTAAGGGAATGTTTCAGCCGCAGCCTGTCTGGGTTGCACTGGGAGCCACCTCCTGTCTGGGCGAGCGTGGTTCCATCAGTCCCACTGACCTGGCCCTGCTTCGGCACAAGCTGCAGATCTCATTATTGTGAATTTGTGACAAAGCATTTCCTCTCTTTTGTCCCCAGATGTCCATACAACGTCTTGGCTGGTATGTTCGATATGCTGGGCTGGGGATCTAGGTATTCTTGATCTCTCTCCCTAGTCCATTAAAATAATTTGATTTCTGAGCTGGTGGAGCAGAAGCCAGCATCACAGTCCACAGCCAAATGGGAAGAACCCTTTGCTTTGTACAGGGCAGATGTTTTTTCTTTGTATGTCGTACAGTGTCCTTGCCAAGAGGTATGTAGCTTTTTCTTGATACCCCTTGGACAGATATCAAATTGCATTTTAAAGTGGAAATGAAAGTGGAAAATCCTTCTGTAAGGTCCCACATTTTGCAATGGGATAATAATCCTATTTTCCCTTGCTAAATAATTTCCATCTTTTCAGCTATTTTAGGATTGCGCATGCTAGTGCAGGAAATGGTAAACTGTTGTATAGAGACAGTAACTTAATGAATTCTTGAGTGAATGGCCAAATGAATGGACAGAGACTTAACTAGGTTCCATTTAGCTTAATTATTCAGTACCAGTCATTACACAGTATGGTCAATCTGGAGTCTAGTACTGCCAAAGCTATTACAGCTGGCTAGAATAAATGTGCTTTAGAATGACACAGACTTACAGTAAATTTTTATAGCTACTGCTTATGGACGGCTTTATCTAGATAATTTACAAAGCTAGAAAAAGCACTAAAATTAGAAATCTTTCCAGTGCTTATAATAGTATGAAGTATGAATTTGTCTGCTGAAAGCAACTCTTGCAGAAATCACTTTGTATCTATCTAATGTGAGCAAAGTATTCTAAAAACAACCTTATACTTATTTTACAACCTGCTTCTCATTAAAACTGGTTTACCACAGAAACTAGCTTATAGACACTTAGACTTTTGGTCAGATGAAATTGATTTCAATTTAACCCAGTTCGTATGAGATTTTTTTTTTCCCCATTGTTAAAGTAGAAGATAAACTTTTCAGTACTTGACATGAGAGTGTTAGCGTGGGGTTTTTCTTGGTCAGTTTAAACTTTCACAAAGGTCACCGTCTGGCCAGTGGATTAAATATCCATTGTGCCTAGTGTTATTGTCATCCCTTCAGTGTCAGCTGGGAGCAGTGTTTGGTTTTGTATAGGCTGCTATACCATTAGGTATAATGTTATATATTAGGTATAGTATATATAGCCACTGTTAGGGTGGTTGGCTCAGTAAATGTGCTGTCCTTCTCTCATGTCCTTTCTGGTCTTCACAGGTAGATGCAGGCTCACCCTGCTCCTGCTTTTTGTTCGTTGCAAACTGTCTAACTGTTAGTGCTGTTCTGAGAAAATATCCTGGGCCTTTCCTAACAGCTTATTAAATTTGGTTCAGTTGTTACTCTAACCACAGTCACGTGGGCTCTGCCTAGAAGCTGACTTATATCAAGCCAACACAGGCAGATCTTGCAAGATGCTGTGCAGATACATCTTCTCTGTCCCCTTCCTCTTGAACGTGAACTGCTATGCAGCCGGGATTGCTAGATCACAGGACAAGAGGGAGCACCGGCAAGAAGAAGCCAGGCCCTTGACTGTTGTGTTGGCTCTAGACTAGTGGTGGGAGCGCTTAGTCAGGAGAAAGCAGAAATGTAGTTCAGACCAGACTGCTCCAAGAGTTTGTGTTTGTTTTCCTGTTTGGGTGAACTAATAAAAAATGCATGCATATTTCGGGGAGCAGGGGAGATTTTCAGCATCTGCAGAGCTAGACACCAAGCAGACTACGTTACTGGACTAGGCAGGTTTTAGATGGACTGGATTCAGCCTATCTTCTTGCAGTACAGAAGCGCAAACTCCTCCCCTCAGCTCAAGACATGTCTCTGTAGTTTTAAAAAAAGGATATTCTTTCTTCATCATTCCTTTAAAATTGAAGTTAAAATAGAAATCTAATTTTTAGCGAAGACTGAGGAAGGAATTAGGTCAAGTCCACTTGTAGCAGTGAGCTCTGCTGCCACCCATATGGTCCTCATCTGAGGACACATTTAATTATTGGAATGGGAGTGGTGGGGATAAGTGAATAAAATGTAACTTTAAATATTTTATTGGAGTTAGTCATATGCTGTTGCGTTTGTGACTGTTAATGAAATAAACAACGTCCATTGTGCTACTTCCCAAGGTTTAAGTGTTTCTTCTCTTGCAGCTGAGCTTTAAAAATAAATTACAGGTTATAATAAATGCTTTAAACTACAGGGAATCTTTTCAGCTATTGCTAAAACCCACCAAAATACCCATGTCGAGAAGTTTTGTAGAGAACAATGTCAGAACAAAGTATACCTATTCAAGAGTTTCTTTTGCCGCTTCCCATGTGTAATGTGGCAATGGTTAAGCAGAACTGGGTAATGCTGCACAGCTGCTAACTGCTGGAGCCTGTTCTGATGAGCATCTGGGAGTTCCATTCACCTCATTTGGGAACCACACAGGCTTGAGAGCTGAATTTGACCTTAGGAAAGGAAGTGGGAAAGAATATTGTATCCACTTGAAATAGTGAGGGGGATTTCTGTAGACAGAACTTTGTACTCCAAATGGGAATTTGGCACGGATGCTGGGGTGAGCGTGCAGATGTAAGTGAGAAGTGCCAGAAATCCTTTAATAACCACCTGTGAACAAGATCCCAGTGTAAGTGTTGTTTAGATTCCAGAGTCGAGTCCCCTGTGCTGAGGCATTAGTTTCAGGCTGATGCAGAACAAAGAATGCCGCCCACTGAATGGGGAACGTTGCTGCCTCTTCTCCCTGAACCTGGCTCTCCCTGAATGTCATTTGCAGGATGCATAAACATACTGGCAGCTTTAACTGTACTTACTTTAAAAAAAAAATAAAAAAAGTAGTTAAACTGATGCTCTACTACTGAAGCGTAGATGTGGAGTAACAGTTGTTCCATGTGGAGCAGAACCTGTAATGTTTGGCTATGCATTTCCATATTTACTATAAAGCCAGGTCCCCTGCGCCTCTCTAACAACCCCCTCTCCCTACCAGAGTGCTTTCGCTTCCTTTCTTTGTCATTCTTCCCTGCAAAATCCAGAGATCCTTCCCATTTTGCCAGCCTCCCACACAATTCTCTTGTTCCCCGCCATGTTCTTTAAACTTCCCCACAGTACTTCTAGTTTCATGTTTCCCCTCAAGCCTTGCTCTGCTCTTTTTCGGCAGTGCCCAGCTTGCTTCTGTGTTCCTTGAGCCAGCAGCACCTTGTGTTGTTCCTGAGATGGAGCTATGTGTGCATTGATTAGCCAGCTGCTAAGTACATGCTGGCAGTTCAAGCAGATGACTTTTGAACATATACTGCAGCTTCTCCCTCAGCGCACACACTGCTTTTTCTCTCCTTTTCCTTTCTCTCACCACTTTTTTCCATTGAATCAGTAGGAGGGTAATTATTTCGTAGTCCTTTGCCCTTCTCTTAAATATGGTTCAATTGGACAGCAGGTTCAAAAGTTATTTAGGTGGGACTGACAGTCAGTACAATCGCTTATGCTTGCTCATGTGATAATAGCTAAAGGTACCTTTACTGTGTCTGCATTAGGGTATTAACCTTACCAGTTAAAGCCATGATAACTCTGATCGATTGGATTAACTGCTCATTGAGAACAGACATGGCTGACCCAGTCCTCCCTGATCCATGAAACTGAAAAGATCAGAAATTGTTAAAAACACTTCATTGTGCCCTAATGCACCTGACACATGATGTTCTACCCATCAGATGAATAATCTGTTTTAAAAAGGATTACTCCTGGAAAATGTGTGTCCCCTTCAGCAGCGAGAGAGTTAACTCTTTAGGCCTTGTGAATTGTCAAACACATGTAGCTTTTCTTCTAATTATCCCCAAATGTTGATTCTCAGCTGTAAAACATGAAAGAAATTCTGTGACTCCTTCATGGGCAAGGATTTAAATGCTTCCTTCTTCAAGCCCACTTCTCATCAAAGACACAGCCCTTTAGCTGGTGCTGGTCTGGAGATGCGGTTGCCCATTAGATGTGCAATGGGGAATGCTGATGAGCACCCGTGGCTTGGGATTGTACAGTGCCTGCTCCTGCATGGGCCTTGTTTTCAGTGAGCAGAATTCACATTGCAGCAGGAGGCTTGCCTCTCTTCTCCCCCACTGGCTTTCTCTTATCTGTCCTTCTGGTCAAGGGGAAGCTTGCACTGAATTTCAGAGGACTGTGACCACTCATTTACTGCTTTGAAGCTTAAAGATGCTGGGCTGAGTCAAAATGTTATCGCAGTTACTGATTTATCAAGAGAAGAACACTGAAACAGGATTGCTGAAATCAGGGCAAACACTAACAAACAGCTTTATGCAAGTCACACCTATCCTTATTTATCAGCTTTCAGAGGCTCTTGAGAGTCTTATCTTTACCATTAGCCAAGCTGCTGGTGTTTTTTTAATCGTGTAGTCAGTGTTGCATGTGAGCTGCCCTGAGGTAAAAATGTAGTTATGACAAAGCATGTAGTATGACAAGGTTATCTAGCAGTAGCATGGATTATACACTGACTTTGCTTAGTTTTGCCTTACAGTGGGACTAAGTTTCCACAGTGTTTTTTCCTCTGGGTTCCTTGCGCATACTGATTATCTGTTAGTAAAAATAGTCTTCTAAATAGTGAAGACAAGGCCTAGCTGATGATGCTGAGCAGTTTTACACTAGATACTCGGATTCAAACATCACAACCTGCTGTTTGACCTGAGTGCTGAATACTGGAAGCTTCCACTCACGTCAGTGCAGCAGTTAGCCTGCAGAGGTGTTTTTCCTCCAGTACAAATGAATATACACAAATAAGCTATTGTATGTATATTTGTTTTGTTACTTGTTTTCTTTTTTAATTCAGACTATGTTTTGGGTTTAGGATGTAAACCTCAAGAAGTGACCTAGAGCAGTCTCCAACAAAACATTGACAAATATGGAGAATATTCCCACAGCAAATAATTCTTTAAATAAATATGTCCTTTTGCAGATGCAAGAAAAAGCTAAAGAAATTTATATGACTTTCCTGTCCAGTAAAGCTTCCTCCCAAGTCAATGTTGAAGGGCAGTCCCGTTTGAATGAGACCATTTTGGAGACACCTCACCCTCTCATGTTTCAGAAGCTCCAGGACCAGGTAAAGTTATTTTCTTCAAGAACAGAATTTCTTTAGGTTTTGTCTGCTTTTAATGGACTCTGCTTTCTAAGCACAAGCTAGTGTAGGAAGTTGGGAATGTGCCTACTGCTACCTGTGGCTTGGATTGAATAGGTAGGCATGGAGCTGGGTTACTTCTGTATTGGCAATACTAATGCAGCCACTCTGAGGGTGGATGCACTGTATCCCAGGTTCTTGGCCCCATCTAACTAGGGCCAATTAGTTAAGACAATCAGTGCAACCATGCTGATTCCAGTTCAGGACTTCCCTGGAAAATCGGATGAAGTTTTCTCCTGTGTTCCTCTGCTGGTAGCTTGAGAATCACCCAGCTGACTAGCTTTGTGCCTACGTTTTCCTGTGTATTCACTTGAGCTGAGTCATTGCTGATGTTTGTTTCCGTAGTTGCCACTGGTTTCCCTGAGAGCTCAAGATTCTTCACTTTGCTTTGTTTTGGTATTTATATTGATATGAATATAATGCAATTTCCTGAAAAGTCTCCTCTTCTGTAACACACAAAACTTAAAAGAGGAGCTGGTATCTGCTTTGCCTTTTCCTACAGAACTTGGGAGGTCTGGCAGAAAGTAGGTGATGTTTTGCAGGCATGTCTTTTGGTGGTAAATTTTCTTGCTATTTAGCTTATTTTAAAGCATAAGTTATGAAGTGAGTCATTCTTATCTGAGGCTTTCCAGCACTTGCAGTCTGGACTATTTCTAATTTCTGTACCATCCTCAGGACTACCTGTATTTTCCATTTGGCTCTTTCTTTTGTGGAGAAACAGCACACTGATTTAAATAGTGTTTTCAATGTATTTCACATCAGGTGTTGAATAAGTTAGTTGGGCACTGGCTGGGTCAATTGAAGCAGTCTGAGGAGCAAAGGCTCTGCTGTCTTTCAAACAGGTTCCAAGTCATTAGCAGTGGAAATGTCTGAAACTCAATTTCCATGTGAAGAAATAGTTATTCATGGACGAACTTCTGACTTGGGGGAAGGGAAGGAAAATATTCTGGTAAATCTAAGCACTGCAGTTTAGGCTGGGTGATTACGAGAGTGAAGCTGGAGAGACTACTGGAGTTAAAATGTTTTGCAGTTTCACAAATGAGCATGCACGTGAACAGCCAGGGATTAGTAATACCTGAATTGGAAACACACTAGACCAGTGGTAGAGGAATCCCACTAGTGTGGGAAGAAAGTCTGTGAACTTTTAAAACTAAATGCAGAGCATTTCTACGTTGTTGCAGGTTTCAACCACTTAAAGCTTCTGTTTATTGCTGTTAGATAATAGTTCAGGAAGAGTTATGGTCTTCTCTAGTTTTCAATCCTTATAAAGTTATGAAGAGTGGTATAATTTGTTCTCTAAAGAACAGTGTTAACTACTGCTGGCACTGTGTGTCTGAAGTATAAAAAGGCAGAGCTTGAAAGCCACAGTTTGGTCTACAACATTACTGGTAACTAGCACTTCAGTTCTCCAGAGACCTACTGATTTAAATGGGGCTACTTGTGGGGAGTGGTTTTGTGCTCATGGGATGGCCTTAAACAAATAGCTTGGAGGCAGTTGTTCATGCTGAATAAAATGGGGTTAGTGGTTCATAGAAATCTGTAGATGTCAAAATACTTATGGGGTAAGTGTTCCTGCTCCACAGAGGTGATGAGAGGAGGGGAGGGAAAAAGACAATTCTGCTTTTGCATGTGATTATAAAATCTGTCGTGTGCATTTGGCTGACCAGACTCCAGAAGGTTTTGATCTTACAGTGCTCTTTCTCTCTGGGAGATGCTTTAAATGATAACAGGAACAAGAGGGGTCTAAGTTCTTCATGGTGACTTAGGAAGTTTTAAGGGGCAATGTCTTCCTTACAGGTTTTTTTTCCCTTGAGCTAGTTGGATAAATTTAATTATATTGTAGTTAGCCAGCACCAGGAGGTATAATTTGACTTCGCTTAACTGCATTGATTTGGGTCTACACTGAGTGGGTGTTTTGGGATTTTTAGCCTTCCAATATGTAGCTTATAAAGCAAGATTTCTACTGTTTTAAACATGAACTTAAATATTTAAATATGTAAACAAACAGTCATTAGTAAATGCTTCATGTAATTTATTTGCAAGGGGGATATTTCAGCAAACACACATACCAGAACAGTCAAATTTTGTGTGTTTGCCTTCATCTGTCCAGGTTCCTTGAGGATGTGAAATGAAAAAGCAGTTTGAGGTTATTATTTTTTTTCTTCCTAACAAACAGTTGTATTACCCAGTTGTACTATGAGTTAGAAATGAGGCCCATAAAGATAAAGTTCCAGTTACCCACACATGGATTATCCACACATGCAGTTCAGAATCCAGAAATTCATCTTGGAAATTCAGTTACTCTGAGTACCATAAAATGTAATCAGTCATGAAGCATGACTCAGAGAGGCTCCGCCAGTGAAATAATAGGCAGAGAGTGATGTAGGCTTTGGTTTTGCCTCAATTATAGTTTTGAGTTTTACTTTTTTCCTTCCCCTCTGTTTCGAGACCAAGCAAAATATAGTCCTGACATTGACACCTGAACAGATTCCAGGCTCCTCTCCCAATCCCTTTTGTTTTGTTTTCAGAAAACTCCAAATGAGTTCTAGCTTTTTTGTCTGAAATGGGTATAAATAGAAGAGAAAACAGTTATATTGAGGGATGAGCCTAAACTCAAGCCCTGGGAGAGAAAAGCTATACTCAGTGATGACTTCATGCTTCCATGCTGGCTGTGTACTGGCTATGAGAAGAAGGGCAGGTCTTGGGCTACTGAAAAGCCTAATAGCACAAATTTAATCCATCACCAATTTTAAACCACATTTTAACTGGCAAATTACATCTATACCAGATCAGCTCTTTGTGACAGGTACCTGGAGCATTTCTGATCTGACCTGAGACCAGTCTTGGTATTCGGTTGTATAGTAGTCTAAAAAGGATGGGAAGATTGGTATAAGTTTAAGAAACATTGGTTAAACCAGTTGTTTCAGTCTAGGTTCAGTTTGAAGTTTTGGTACTTGTGTAAATTATTTAGAGGCTTTTCTTAGTTATCCAGTGCTCTGCATGTATAATGAGCTATTCTGTAATGTTCAAGAGTAACTGCAGTCAGAAAGGTGCCTAAAAGGTACCTCTTTTTCTTCAGCTCTGCTTCCTCCCTCTGAATATCTTCCAACTACCCTGCCAGAAGGACACCCTCGCTAGGTTTTACTCCTGGTGGCTTTGCAGGCCCAAGGCTGCTGTGGGAGGGGACCAGGTAATGTCCTGGCTTGTCCACACATGCAATTATGTGATCATCAGCTGACATTATTGCAAAATCGTGACCGTGGAACTTGCAATATTGTTTGCTATGTGCAGCCCCTTTTGAGAGTTTGAAGTGTGTTTTAATGTCATGCTTTTTAGTAATGCTTTAATACTAACAGAACAAAAATACATTAGAGTTCATATACCGTCCTCCTCATTTAAAATCTAGTTTTACTTAGGCGTTGCTTTTGTGTTTTTTCCCCCTCTTACCAGATATTCAATCTCATGAAATATGACAGCTACAGCCGCTTCTTAAAGTCAGAGATATTCCTAAACCATAAGAAGAGCGAGGAGCAAGAGGAGAATTCACCAGAGGCTCAGACTGCAGCTAAAAGAGCATCAAGAATTTACAACACATGATACAATGAATCTCTTAAGGAGAGGCAATACAATAACTAAATTACACTCAGGAACAGTCTAGGTTTATGGCAGTTGCATTTAGGGCTTGAAAAGCTCAAAACCTTTTTAGGAGATACTTACCTTCTTAATTGCTTGAACGACTAATTGTTTTTGCATGATAGCTAATAACCAAGCACCCATGGGAAGGCTGTTTCCTAGCTAAAAGGCTGAGATATTTCTCCATAGCATGAATTGCATTTCATATTTTACAAGTTAAAAGGCTTTCAATTTTTGTATTTTCTTTTGTGAGACACCATGATGATGAGAAATGGGAGATAGGTTGGTTGGTTTTTTTATTTTTGCCTTGTAATTTTTATTTGTGACCGGATTTTACATCCTGAATTGCTGGGAGAAGCTACTGAGGAGTACATTTCACGTTACTTTGTGGATGAGTCATTCATAGCAAACTTAATCATGAAGGGACAGCATCTTTCAGGGTTAAGCTCAATCGAATCCAATCCCTTCCTCTGTAACTTTGTTCTTTCAAGGTGCTATCTGTTTTGCTTTGCCTTTATTTTTTAATCAAAACACTTCTCTAATCATGATTTTAATTTCTGTATTTCTTAAATTTCCCCTGGTTTTTTTGCGGTAGACAATCACCTTCTTCAGAGGATGGAATAACCTGTATTCCCTTGAGAACAAAATCTCTTAAGATAGAGAGAATCTCTGAAGAACTTCTGAGAGCCTTTAGGAAACCTGACAGTTAATATCCCACTCTGGGCACACTGATTTCAGCAAAGCTTGACTCTCTCATGTCCTGCATGTCAGCATAACATCAGTGTCAGATGCCGGTATTGGGAAGCATCTAGTCTCTCCTAGGTCTCCTGAGCAATCTTGCTCTGTGCGGCAAGAATACTTTGGCAAAGGACCAACCAACAAAGTCTGGCTTTGTTTTACTAAAATCTTTCTACTAAAATCACCCTGCCTAATTTTGTTTGCCGCAGAGAAGTATTTCGGTGTTTCCTAATTGTAACTTTCAACAGCTGCAATGCAACAGGGGGTTGACGTTGTGATTTAGCCATTCTCACATCAGGCTTGAGAGGAAGGGGAATTGATTTCTGCCCAGAGCAATAAAAGATGAAATGTCAGGGTGGCAAAGGAAGACGCTCCCAATGAGCCTTCCATATTGTCCTGGGACTGTGTCAGAGCTGCAAAGCACATTTTGGCATACAATTTTTTATGTGTTTGTATATTTTTTTAATTAATTCACTGCAGTGTTACTAAATTGCAGTTTAAGTTGGGAAAGCCTATTAGCTACCTGCTCTATTTACAAGCTTTGCAGTGTGTAGTCTAGCTGTTTCACATTCTCTCATTATTTAATCCTTCATTTTTTGCACTGCTTTTCTTGAACTTTTGTTTATGTGCTGGCTAATCTAAATGCACAGTTAGCTTTAGATTGTTTTATAGTTCTTTTTTGTCAGAAAGGCCAGATATGTTTTATACATTACTGTCACTATCAATGTTTTCAAACAAAGTCTAGATTGTAATTTTTGAGGATGCAAACTCACTTGGTAGACTTGAGTATTTCTTGTAACTCTGAGCCACTCTTGCAGGTAATATGTAAAGACAATTGCTTCCATGGGCTCTTCCCTAGTTAGATGTAAGAGCAGGAACAGGAGTTCCGATTCTTCCCCTAGAGCTAAATGGCCTGTTCATTTTTAGAAAATCAAAGAAGAGGTCAATGCCTCCGTATGCATGTTTTAAGATGTAATTCTTATGCACTGAGTTCATTTTCCTTTTATGCTCTCAAAAGATTTAATGGTGAAGTCATAATCTTGCTTCAGGCACTTTTCAGTGGTATTTGACCTCATGCTTAAGTTGTATTTTAATGTTTTGCTGAATAGGAACAAAGTAAACACGTGCATGAATCCTTTTGTTGTGATGGGGCCTAGGCAATAGGACCATCCAGTTCTGGACCTGCCAACTATTTGTAACCTCAGGATTACCTCTTTTGAAAATTCACTGTAATAATGAACTCTTAATGCCTGCCACAGCAGAGGACAGAACTTCGATACCATTGAAGTCCTTGGGAATGGGCAGCTTAAACACATTTAGGAGTTGGGATTTGTCTCTTCCCAGTAAATGCAGCAGAAGTCTTAGTGATATCGAAAAATGCAGAGTGGGGACCTTCAGGGGAAAAATGCAGATGAGCTCTTACCACATTCATCACATGGATGCACAGTAGATTCATTTTTAATCATTTTGATTTTAAAAACACATGAGTAAGGGAGAAGAGTCTTTGACTATCATGTTTTAAAATAATAATAATAATAAATAAAACCAGAAGCTGTATGGACAATGGTAGGGCATTAAAGAGAGAAAATACTCGTTTGTAGCTGCTTATAAACAACATTTTCCTTGGCAATATGCTCCCTGTCAGGTACTGTCTTATTTGCTTGTTAAAGCAAATGCCCCATAGGAGTAGACACAAAGGTGCTTTACACTACTACCAAGCAAATGTTACTCAAATGGAAATTATTTTTTAGCAGCATCTCAATGCCTATGTTGTTTATTTCAATACCTGTGATGTTACTAAGATAATATACCTAAATCCACAAAACTCTTAATCATTGAATTGCTCTTTTTCCTCAGAAGTAAAAAGCTCATTGCCCTTTTGGCTGTCTTTTTTGTGGTGTCTGGTTTTGGCTTGTTTTTTAGAAGAAAACCAACAACTAGACTTGCAAGGTGCAGAAATGAAAGTTTTTTTTCCTATCCATTAGATTATCTGTATTTTCCAGTAAAAGAGCAATCAAAATAAAACCATGCAAGCTGATGTCTGTAATTGCAGCATGTATATATGTGGAGAAGGTTATTTTGCTTCTGTTGATATTATCACTGATCAAACTTGCTTTGTAAAATAGATTACATTTTCTCTATGTGGCATATAACAAATTGCACCGACAGAAAAGGAACTGAGTTTCCCTGTAAGTAAATCTTGCATTCCAGGAACAACTGTAAACATTGCATGGAACCTCAGGCTGTAAGTGGGTACTCAGAGTTGCTTTACGTAGAGATTAAAGATAGGATCTACTCCTTTTCATAGAACTTACACTGAAGGCATGAGCACAAAATGCAAGCAATAGAAGTTTCATGCCTGATTGCATGCCTTAAACTCTACCCTATTGTGTGTTTCTCAGCTAAAAATTAAAATAGTCTACAAGTACACCAAATCCATGTGCTGACAGTCGTTTTATGTTTTGAACAGTTTGGGCCAAGATCACTTCACATCCCACAGTTATCCCATTTTCTGCTTTCAGTCCCTGTTAACACAGTTGCTGTCATAGTATGTTTTTCTCTTGGAAGATCAGAAGATGGGATGACACCGTGGGTTTCACTTCTGAGTGAGATGTTGTCTGAACAAATTGCAGAAGGTCACTTGAACAGCAGAAGATGCTTCTTTTACATTCTTCATCTCCCTTTTCTTTGTTCCTGTTCGATTTCTTCCATTGTGCTTGCTTCAAGTTGCTAACCCATTGATGTGGAGAAGGAGGGTTTGAAAAACCGTAGGGAGGGAGAGAAAAAGGCTTGAATATTCAGGTTTGGATAACAGTTTGGAATGTGCTTATATTTTTACTGAAGATTCAGATTGATTTTTAAGTGGGTAGCATTTGCATCTGGGTTAAAAACTAATTAGGTCTATGATGCAGAGAGAGAGAGAGATCCCAAATCATTCTATGATTCTGTGACTGTGGTTCAAAGCCGAAAAGGGATATATTCCCCCTTTTATAAATTTTGTTTGTTTATAACTTTTTTCATCCTAAACCAGAGCAGCAAGTCTTACAAAGTCACCCAGCTTTGCCAAATGTCTGCCCCTGACACACGCAACGATTGTTGATGTGATAGTGTTCCTTTCCCTGTCCCAGAGGCAGTCCCTCTTGTTTTAAATCCAACACAGCTGATGTCCAAGGGCTTCAAGGGCTCTTTTGGCAGAGCCACAGTAAAAAGCAAGCTGCGGGGCATCCTTTATCCAAAGGATCTGTGTAACTTTACTGTATTGCCATACGAGCACCCAGCAGCAGCTGCATCACTTCTCATCACTCCAATTTAGGAGCTTTACTATAATTAAGTGAAAGATGCTTTTCGTCAGTGCTATTATATCTTGGCTCATCAGTGTGGCAAATCCATTTCAGTCAGGAGTTAAAAAGCACCCGATACTGAGGGCTTGGGGACGGAGGGGGAAGAAGTAGGGAAAGGCATTTTGCAGACTGCGGTGGTTCTGCGGATAAATGAAATGCTCGCCAAATTTAACAGCACCCTCTCCTGGTTCTGGGCAGAATAACATGTAGGGACGCTGATGGTAGAGTAAAGCTGCAAATAGAGGAAAGTCACAGCTGCTTGTTTCCTCAAACGTGATGGACTTGCTGGGCTTTCTGTAGGCGATAAATGCGGCTAAGTTAAGATATTGCACTAAAATACTGAAATGGCTCTGGTTTTCATTAACGGCAGTTGGTGTTGCTTTGATCAAAACTTAATCAAACCTCGAGGGGATCACTGTGTATAAGAAAACCGATGAAAATTGCTTTGAAAGCTGGCATTATAGAGCAGACAATGCTCTCGACCTCCCGAGCATACTTTGTGCTACCAAACAACTTTAGAAAAGGGCCAGCAGTTGTCCCTTCCCCCACTACTGTTCCTGCTTTGGGCTGTGCTCATTTGAATCGCTCAAAGACAGGACATTTCCTAAAGGAAACAGTGACCGGCATGCTGAGTATTGTAGCCCAGGCCCGGGGAACAGATGCTGTTACACGCTTTTATCTACCGTACTGTTCTATTGCTTTAGCTTTTCCAGAGGTAACGTGCCTAAAAAGTCAAACCTGTTGCCGGTCTGCATTCCCGTGTTACTCTTTGGCTTTGTAAAGCTTGTTTCACTTTACACCCAAATATGCAAACCAGGAAAAAAGGTTGGCTGAGAAAAGCAGTACTGCATGGGTAGGGACAGGGAAGGGGGAGCATTACCCACCGTTTTGTGTCTCGGGCAAACACTGAAATTGCCGTCATCAATGACATGTCCTGACACCGCGTGAGAAATGCACGGGGGCTTCTCATTTTCTTCGCAATATAAATTTCCAGCAGGGTCTGGCTCTTTTTTTTTTCCTTACTGGATGATGGTTGCAGCAACGCCTCAGTGCATGTTTTCCCGAAGGAATCCCAGGTTTGTCTGCGAGCTGTTCCACCCGGCCGGACCCCTCAGCCCAGGGGAAATCGTGGTGGTCAACGGGGCTTCAACAGAACAACGTGGCAGCGTGCAGTTCAGCTGGCAGGAGCAGACCTAAAGTTGTATCAGCATTAACAAATGTGGTTTCCGTTTTCTTCAGGCCTATCTCAGCTGCCTGTGGGATATGGCTGCTTTGATTAGATAGATTTCAAGTGTTTTTCCATGTCATTAAACAGTCGAGGTGAGAACTTGAAATATTTGAACGTTATGCTAACAATTGCAGCATTAAAGCTCTCCCAGTGTTACAAAAAATATACTAACTCGGAGGTAAGTTAAAACCTTTTGGTTTCTTTTTCAAGCTACAGTCCAAAAGAACAGCCTAACATACATTTTTTTCTCAGTTCCTGTTCTGTATTTACTGACTTCATAATTTTTCCATGGTTTGAATACTAGGTTTAGACATTCCTTTACATCCGCAGTAGACACAACATAAAAATGTCCTTTTTGCATACTTGAAATGCTACAGAGATGGACCTGACAGCAAAAAGCGTAGACAAGCTTGATGCCCCTCTCTTAGTCTGCAAAGAGATACCAAATGATACGAAACCCCCAAAACTGAAGGATGAAAGGCAACGCTACTGCAGATATCACTGAGACCGAGTACCTTGGTACATGACCAAATCGCAGGGGCAGAATTTTGGTGTTTCCTGCAGGAGCGAGTCACTCCCTAAATGAATGGGAAATGGATTTCTGTTGCTTTTCTTGCGCTGTTCTGTTAGCCACTATTAAAAACCAGGATTCTGAACATCCCGACAAGGCTACTTGGAAAATCCACAGGCCTAGAGAAAATCTCTTGGATTGAAATTACAACCTACCATGTAATGAAGATAACTGGGCTCACGGAACACCCCGACTGCTACTTACTCCACATCTTTGACAGCATTTCTCATTAAGGAAGTATGAAATTACCAGGGTTGTTTTAGAGCAAAGCTTTCATCCTGGAGCCAGCAGAGTACGAGCTGTGTGTTTCATCCTTTCATCCCTTTTCCCCACCCACTTCCTTTTTTACTGCAGAGAAATAAGTGAACTCTTTGTGATCTCTGCTTTCGGAAGGTTTCATCTCCCAAGCTGCTTAATAGATTATCAGCGGCGTCCCAGCTAACAGATGGCTGGAAGTGACAGCAGTGCTGCAAAGAATTAAGTAAATTATTTCCATCTCGAGATTGGTCTCCTTCACTACGTTATGTAGCTTTTAAGCATTTTCCATCCACTTGGATGAATATTTGTGTATCATTTACGGAACATGAACAAAATCTCTCTGAACCGAAATTTCCAACCTCAAGGCGACTTGTTATTTTTGGAGTCATCATTAGGCCTTGGGCAAAGACTTAAGGGAAATCTTATCCTCTGTAGTTGGGCCAACAACACTGTAAACTTAAAGATGAACTGTCTTTTTCTGAGCTCAAGATTAGGCAATGAACCAACCTCTCACTAAGCCACTAGCAGCAGTCAGAAAAACTACTGAGTGTGGCAATTTTTTTTGTAATTGTTTGTGTTTGTTATTTTGACTCCTTTGCTCTGGTTTGCTAAAAAATCCCTTTCATGTGCAAGTGTGGAATGTTATTCTGAGAGGGGAGAGCTGCCAAAACCTGAATCAGTATTTTTTTTCTTCTTCTTTCGTGTCGTGTCCATTCCCCCCCCCCCCCCCCCCCCCCCCACGCAGG
>NW_010972620.1:1466588-1469059 GCF_000737465.1 Haliaeetus leucocephalus
CCCCCCCCCCCCACTTCAGAAGAGAGGCTGCAAGCTAGAAAAACAGAACTTGGAAGTGATGAGTTATTTCAGGGCTCAGCATTTTCAAAGTGGGTTGCCCAAGGATGCGACTGAACCCCAGCAGGGTGTGGGGGGGGTGGATGGAAAGGGAAAGCCGCCCATGAGTGCTGCCAAAAGTAGCTTGCGGTCAAGGTTACGCTGTTAAGGTTCAGCTGTCCTTGTGTACGTAACTGATGTCCCAGCAAAGCTCTCAAGCTGTACAGGAAAAGGGAGGGGAAAATCAGTCTATATACCAAAAGGTCTTCATAGTGTGCTAAATAAAATCGAGATAGCCAAAGCAGTGATCAAAGTGGCACAAAGGAAGAAGAAGGGCCTTAGTCCGCATTCAGCCTAGTTTCAGTTTTGGTCCTGTGTGAAATGACTGGTGGGACCAAGACTGTTAGAGCAGGGTAGATGTAGCTACACTGTGAAAACCATTATTCACCTCACCGTTGTTTCTTAATTTGCCTATGGATGAGTTCAGCTGGGAACTAAGGTCTCCAAAAGCATAACGTAGGTATGTCCTGCCAACTTTAATTTTACTGCTGTGGCAAGAATCTCATATTTAGCAGCATTTTGCTTCAAGGCACATCTTGCTTCACCAAGTTGGGAGATTTATGAGCATCTGGACTACAGCAGCAGCACCCACTTCCAAGAGGATGTGCAGTCCTCACACCCACCCTCTCTTCACGCTCCGTGGTCTTCACCCTACTCCTTCACCCCTCCGGTTTTGCGTAGGCATAACCCACACTGGGATTATTACTTTTTTCCCCTTCAAAGCTTATAAATACAGTGTGTAGCTCTGGAGGGCTGATG
Source organism: Haliaeetus leucocephalus (assembly GCF_000737465.1). Taxonomy (NCBI): domain Eukaryota; kingdom Metazoa; phylum Chordata; class Aves; order Accipitriformes; family Accipitridae; genus Haliaeetus; species Haliaeetus leucocephalus. The sequence continues at coordinate 1,467,444 of NW_010972620.1, forward strand.
GATCACAAGCCCTCCTAGATACCCTATAAAAATTGCCATTTTTAATTGCAGGAAAAATGCAGCGATAGGAAAAAGAAGTAATTTTTACTGAGCTTTTCAGAAAAAGGAAAATCATGGCTCACAGTAAAGTTAGCATCACTGTTTTCCATTGAAAAGTATGTTAACTTGTTACAAAACGTAACCTGTTCCGTAACATCTTCTGTGATTTTTTTTTTTCCTGTCTCTTAGATGTATTACACAGTTCTGGTGCACTCATGCACCTCTGCAGTAGCCGGCGGTGGGGATTTTGCTAGCCATCCCCAGGCTTGCAGAACAGGCACGTGGCAATGTGGAGCATAAACAGGGGCATGCAGGAGAAAGTTACAATACCCTTTACCAGGGTATGACCATTTTTTTCTATTTTGCAATACATAGAAGCCATATAGAAAACTTGCTTTCACAAAACAGTCCTTCAGAGATCGATAAGAAATTAAAGCACAGTTAAAACAGGTGGGTCACATCACACGCTCAAATTTAAAAGGATGGCCCCACATATTATACTTGCTTGTCCGGCTCCCTTAGCTCATCAAATGCATTTAGTTCAAACAGGGCAGCGCTGAACCTCAGTCATCCCTGAGAAAAATCACTGTGAAAGAGGGAGGGTACCCAGCGGAGCGGCTGCCTGAGCCTGCTCCTCTCAAACAGAGGCACTGTTAAACGGGACTCTGGTCGACCTCCAGCTTCCCATCACAGCACAAGAGGAACACTGTCTTACGGAGTGGAAGATACCGGTCAGAGCTTCAACAACGTGGGAGGCTTCGCAGAAAGCGTGTGAATCATCGCTTGTGCTGGTGAGCTCCTCGGGAATTGCGGCAGTGAGGATGGGGCAGGCACTTGGGGCTGGTAAAGTGACTGTTGCCTTGAGGAGAGAGCTTCTTTAAAAATAAAGAGAAGATTTTGCTTGTGGGTATTTTTTTGTTTTGTTTTATTTTTTGCCAACGAGACCAGAAACTAAGGTTTCAGTCTATTGCTGTTGTAGCTGTACTGATATTGATGGGGCTATGGCAAAGTACATTTGTCTCTACCTTGCAGCGAATCATTTATGGGAACCTGGACATGCCGCAGGTCGGCACTGCCACAGCTAAATTTGCTAGGTATGCTGTCCAAATGCATGTTCCACCAAGGCTGCAATCCCATTTATTTCTACAGATAACAGCACTAATTTAAAAGTGATTTAATCAGGTGACAGCTCTTGCAGGTTTCATTAAATTAACACCGTTAATAGCTTTGCATTTTGGGGACCTGTCTTAGATGCCTGTTTGAATTGACAGAAGCCAGAGATACAATCTCCACCGTTACATTAACGCTGGGATTTTCAGAGGCTTAAACAGTGCCTAAAACTGCAGCTGCAGCCAGGGAGGGGTTTTGCTAAATGCCCTCCTTGCCCTGCTGCAGGTTGGATCTGCTGTACGGCTGTTTTCTGTTTAACGCCCCGGAAAACTCCGTCGTGAGAGAACGCTGCTCAAATCTCAGCCAGGAGCACGGCAGGAGGGTGACACTGACTGATAATCAATGGGGCAAAAGAAGAAAAAAACCCCCAAAACCCCCAAAATAAACCAACCCCCCTGCCCCAGGGA
>NW_010972620.1:1469197-1497815 GCF_000737465.1 Haliaeetus leucocephalus
TATTTTGGGGTTTGGGGGTTGCTGCGTGTTGTTCCCGGGGCGGTCTGAGGTAAATCACAGGCGTTAGGGTGTGTGGTTTTTTGTTGAGCGCTCGCAAAGGTGCGCAGAGGGACAATTTTTTTTTGGGGGGGGGGTTCCACATTGTAGCCTCTGCCTGGAGCTACCAGCACCTCAGAGGTCCATCTCCACAAGGCCAGAGGAGCCCGGGGGTGGGATGGCGGGTGGGGAAGCCAAATAAAAGCTCAGTGGAAGGGACACCTTGTCCTGGGCCCCTCTCAGGTCTGTCCCGGGAGAGCTGTCAGCCCCATTGTCCAAGCAGGAAATCCATCGGGATGAGTCAATGCCAGAGCGCCTTTTGGACTGAGGGGAGTTTCTTTATGGGGTGACCAGGGGAAGAACCATGGGTGGGGAAATGGAGGTGATGTTGGTCATTATGGAGAGGAACCAGTGTGGGAAAACAGAGGGATAAGGGGATAAAAAAGGCTGGTGCCATCTAAATCGTTTTCCTGTCGGAACGCTGGCCGTGCCCTGTGCCCGGTCAGCACGGGTGGGAGGCCCTGAGTGTCCGTGGTGGCAGGAACAGGCGAGAAGAGAGGGAGTGGACGTAAAAGCACCAGCAACTGGAGTGGGACCGGGGGTCACGGGGGCCCTGTGTCTGTGGAGCCAGCAGCCGGAGTGAGCGCGAGCGGGCAAGCGAGCGGCAGTGCAGGTCCAGCTGGCGAGTGGGTGACGTTGCCTTTGAGCCAAGGGCGTGTGTGAGTCTCTACGGGTGAGCCCGTGGGAGAAGCTGGCCGTCAGAGGGATAAGGGAAGTCCCAGCCGCTGCCAGAGAGACCGTGGGGTCTGGGGATCTGTATGGCCAGCCACTTATTTTTTTATATGCATACGTGTGTGCGTTCTGTGTATGTGTGCCCACTGGGAATACACACTCAGCCTTGCTCCCGGTTGGACCTGGGGGCATGGAGCTGCGGCAGCCCTGCTTCTCCTGGGCTTTTGGATCTGGACTGATTTCCCCCAACCTGTAAACACCAAGTGGGGTGCTACATCCCTGCCTGCCTGCACAGGACTGCTCAGAGCACCACTTGTCAGCCGTGGGGAATGGCTTGCTTAGTGCTGGCTGCCAGGAGATGATGTCTGAAAGCGCTTTTAGCCCTGGGAGTTGCAGGCAAAGCTTCACCTCTGGCTCACAGGGACAGTGGAAGGTCCACAGAGGCTGCTTGTGAGGGGATTGGGATGTAGCTCAGGCATGATGAAGCTCCGCTTTCTGCTTGAAGTAGGAAAAACCACCTTCCCCGTGCCCCCATTTCAAGGCCAGTAGCTGGATCCCACAGTGCCAGCTGAGGTCGCAAGAGGCAAGGCAAGGTGACTTATCAGCGCAGGGGATGGCTGGAAGGAAAGCAGTACACCAAGACAGGATATTTCTGGAGGATTTTGCCTGTGTTCGGGTATCATCCATACAGTCTCACAAACCTCAAACAGAACAGAATCCACATGCATTTGAGGACCTGCCTGATTTTTAACACTCCTTTGCTAACTTCAAACTGCCTTTTTATTAATCCCTCTTTCCCAGCTGATTTAGCACAGGGGATCTTCAACTTTCCATGGAAAATTATCTGGGGGGTTCGGGTTTCTTGGGAAACAAAGAGAGATAACAGTACTGAGGGTCTTCTCTGAAACTGCCCTCCTATCCGCTAACAGAGAAGGCAGACATAACCCGTACCTGCCTTCTCCAGCAGGAAGCAGTTGCAGCAACATTGTCCCAGCAATGACATTTTTCCTGGTCACCAAGGGAGCAGTCCTAGGGAAAGCAGCCTGGGCTTTCTAATCATGCTCTTGACTCTCATTCCCTGCCTGTGATATTTTTGGTAGCACTGACAAAAGTGGACATCGTGGATGGGCTTTTCATTGGCTTGCAAATACTGTCCTGACACTGGAGATTGCCCTATATTAGCTTCTATCTGAAAAGAGATGGAGTTGCAAACAGAGCTGTTTCCAGAAAGTGCGGATGATCAGAATACCAGGCACTCACTGCATGGGGCCAAAGGGCATTGCTTGTTAGAATATTGACCTGTTATCACTGATGTGACTTACGTGTCAATACTTATCTCTCTTTGCTTTCCTCTTCGTACAAGCAATTTCCACAGACAGCCATGCTGAGGTGGAGAGTTAAAGCTGAGCTCATGTATTGTCAACTTACTTTGCCACCATTTCTACAGGCGTCTTGGCCAACTGTGGCAAAGATGTACTAGATGGAGTGGTTGTGGTAGCAGCAGAAACAGAGGTGGGGACGCCGGTTTATTTGTTTCTGTGTGAGGAGAGAGGAAATAGGAGGCAGGGTGCAGAGGGAAGATGGAGGAGAAGTGAATGGGAGCAGAGCTGCTGCGAGGAAGGAAGGTGATGTGTTCATATCTAGACTTGTTAGCAAGCGCAGCATGCAAGCGTCAGGAAAAAATCAAGTAAATACCACCAAGAGAAAAAAAAGCAGACAGGGAATCAGAACATGTGTGAGCAGGTGAGACAAGAAATCACCTGTGTTTTGGGGGTTATTATGTACTTCCCCAAGAGAGGAGAAATTACCCCAGCTGAAGATGCAGGGATCCCAGGAGCTATACCTTCCCCCCCTCCTTTGGCTCTGTATGGCTGATACCACTCAGTGCAGCTGATAAACCTCTCAAGTCTTCATTGCTCTCATGCTTTTGCAGCTCAGTTTGTCACCAAGAAGCAACACCTGATAAGGGCAGAAGGACAGAAATATGGTAGTCCTGAGTCTGCTGAGGTACCCCAGTGAGCGTGGGAAGGTCCCTTAGTGGCACTGTGCTTCTGCAGGGTTAATCTGCATACAGTTTGTAGCTCAGCACAGTCCAGGTACTGAACACAGACAAAATGAGTGCATCTGGTGGAGCAGATTGGACCAGATCTGTATCTGTGACAAGCAGTTTATGACTTTTAATATGACTTTTGCTCTATTTTACGTCTACCCTGGATTTTACTCAGCTGTAGATTCGCTAATGCCTCCTTGTGCTTTAGAAGTTGCCATGGGATGAAGGTGGGTGGATGAGGCACATCATGGAATAAGCACATTAGCTTAATGCACCTGAAGCGCCTGGCAGTGTCAGCGCTGTCATTAAGTGTCCACCTTTAGTTTCCAGAATTAATCCCTCATAGAGGGAGAAGGCTGCTTCTATACCTTTTGGAGCGCTTTTCTTGAAGATGTGCAGTGTTGTAAATGTGCTACAAAACTGCCACCAGGGTCAACAGATTCAGGTGAATTCATTCTTAACACAGACCAGCTGCAAGTGGAGATAAGGACGTCCGATGCTGAACATTGCTGGCCCAGAGGGATCAGCACTTCCCCTGTGCTTTCAGTCACCCAGCCAGGAAGCTCAGAAACCTGTATTCAAAAAACAGGAAAAGAAACAAAGAAAGAAAAGCCCTGACCCTTGTTCTGGGGAACGCAGTGGCAAACCTCACAGCTTCACAGCTGCTTTATTCCGTAACACAAAGGGTTACACTTGTCTGCTCCACTTGAGATGCTCGTGTCAGAAAGTTTGTGCAGAAGGATAGTAGAATATAAATCAGAGTATTCATCACAAGCATCCATAGCATTGCTCCCAAGTCAGCTTCACATGTACTGAGAAATGTGGGTCTTCTCCTCTTGTAGCTCTGCTCTTAGATTGCAATTCCCCTCCTAAGAGTGCAGGAGTTACATGTTTTATTCTTTTTCCATCTATTATTTAACATCCACTTCTAATACTTTACTTCCTGAACTCTAAGCATCCCTAATCCCTTTCCTGTACTCCAATCTACAGTCAATTTAAAAAAGAACCAGAAGCACTGAGAGATATAAATGTAATTGTGGCTCAACCTAGTCAGTGAATGTTTGCTTCAGGTTTAAAGCTGGTGATTATGACAAAAATCTCGCTATCTGGGCCAGGAGTCTCTGGTGAAAATCCAATAGTAAACATGCCACGTGAGGCAAGCATTTGACATCTGCAAACGGGTGCCATCTGTTTCTTCTTTTAAGAGTATTAGCCATCTAAGAAAGGAAAAGAGATGCATGCAACTTAGTCTGAGGTCAAAAGAGTGCGAGTGAGATCAGGGTTTAGTAAAATAGTGTATAGATTCACCCCCCTGACACACACTGCTTTCTTTTGCAAGTGGAGGGGAGATACTTGTAGTAGACACAAAGTCATACTACCCAGATTTGGGGGAAGTCTGGATGCAGAGGCAGCGATATAACCCAGGGTTCTTTTTAGGGCTAGACCAAATCCTTTTCTAAATAAGGAACCGAGCAACCTCAGAAGCCAAAAATTTTGACTCAACCTTTTGCAATTCTGCTTCTGCTCCCACCCCCAGTCACTCATCTCTGGGCAAGGAACAGCTCATTGCTTCTCTTTTCCTGACACGCTTTGCTCCCAGAGTTACTAGTAGAGCCTGTTCATCTCCTTGGTCAGTAGGTAATGGAGCCGGTGTGCTCACCTCTTGTCTCTCCCACCTCCTGGCATTGCTTCAGGCCCCCAGGTTGCCATGGGAGCTTCGGCTCTGCCTTACCGAGGATTTGGGACTACCTTCCCTGCCTCCATTCTTAAGCATTACAAACTAGTGCTTTTCACAGTTTAACAAAAACTCTTTCTGATTTAAAGGCTTTACATCACGTAATACCGGAGTGCTCTTGGTGCAAGATCGATGGCCGTAGGGAAGCACCAGCCTGTTCCGTGGGCACTAACTACCAGCTTACGTGGCAGCTTGGAGAGGTTTTGCTGAGCTGTGGGCTGTTGCAGCAGGACTGTTGCTGGTCCTCAAGCAGACTCTGGCATGTTTGTAGTACAGGGCAGTGTGCTGTAGCGGTGACATCCCTTTAACAGCAAGGAAGAAGGGATTTGCTGTGCAATTCACTTTGGTCTCTTTGGGACTTTGCTTATGCTCACGGTCTTACAAGAGAGCATCTTTCTGGCTTTTGGTGCAGGTTGTAGCAGCTTTTAATGCTGCAGCTCTTGGATTCGGGGAATTAAATGGAAACCTCAGGTTTCATTTAAAAATAAACAACAGCAAATGCCCCTTGATTGTGGTTAGCTCTAAAAAAAGAATTAAACCATCACAAAACGTATTCAACTCATTTGGGATTTTTGTCAGACAAAGCAGCCCATGTTGGGAATGGCAGGTTGAAGAGTATGGCAACAGCCGTACTGGGCAGAGACAAACCAAGGCTGAGGCATGGGGGGAATGCCAGTGGTACTGAAATGTTAGTAACAATTTATACAAGTAAATACAAGTGAAAATTAGTCTCAACTTAGTGGGAAATGTGGTCACAGATGACACCATGGCTTCACTGACTATGGAGTGATGGAGTTAAGACCCAGAGGAAACCAGAGTGAGCAGCAGATTTAGGACTCTGACCGTTAAGAGAAGGCAAACCACATTTGACCAGCCCAAGTGCTTACTCTGACAAAATGCCTGGTTATGTGGATGAAGGGATGTAACATACCCTGACTTCAGTAAGAGGTCAGCAGATTACAGTCACAGAAGTTACCCTAGTGTAGATGGTAGAGAAGGAGCTGCTTCTTTGTTGCATAAAACTATGTAGCCTTCAAAGTGTTATAGCTTCATGAAGTTGATACTATGGGAATTAATCCATACTATTATAACGCAGGCTAGATAACTAGGAAATATTAATGACATTACATATGTGATAAAAATTATCATTAAATGAGCATAGCTTTTCTTTTTGCTGCAAAGAATTTAATAATTTATATAAAGAATGTGACACCATGTATTTATTACTTGGTTTTGGATCTGGTTTTGGACCCCACATCCACTTTTGGATTTGGATTTCTATTAGCATCTATGTCATTCAGTGGTACTTTGAAAAACAAAACATTTCAGTTTTGCAATTTATGATTAATTGGGAATGTTATCAATCATTCATCTTACTTATGATACTTAAAGGTTGGGTATAAAAATACACTAGTTCTTATTTGTTGAAGGGATAGCAGAGAAAATGTAAATGGTTAGCAATGGTGGGGCTTATAGAAACTTAAACAGTTCCTTGCATGATTTTTATTTTGAGTGATTTACTCCTAAGGCAGAAGAACTGAGATTTGTGGCCATAACCTGTTCATGCAAACTGCTGTAAGCAATGCTGGCATACCCGACATGAGGAATGGTATAATAATGTGACTCTCCATTTAAAAAAAAGACCTTTTGAAAACGGTGTAAAGGTTAGGATATAAGGTAGGTAACTAATGAAACCTACACGCTGCTGGAAGTCATGTTTCTTTTCAGCGCAGGATCAAAGGATAATGTAAAGTTTCATGTTAAACAGGATAGAGAGCTTTGCTGAAAAGAGAATTACCTTGGCCCCACTGTAGGCAGTAACGATATGGTACAAGAAGGAACACGGGATTATAAAAGAACAGACTCCGTGAGCTCCAATTTTAGACTGCGGGAGTAGAATCAGAACCTCCCATTAAAACAGTAATGTGGGACTTTTTTTTTAAAGCTCCATGCAAGTCACACATTGTATGTAGCACTCACATATTCATTAAGCACAATGAGCAATTACAGATTAAAAGCTGCTGGTGTCTCACTTCAACCAGGCAAATGCTTTTGGAGAAGAAGAGGGAATGGATTTTGATAATAAGAGGTTTTCGGGCTGCAAGTTTAAATGGAAAGAGGGAACTCTTTACCGTGTCAACAATAACGGTACATCTGCAGGTCCCCTGCAAAGCCTCTACACTTACAATAGATCACATCTCCTAGAGCAGCTGTGTCAGCGGCAGCTTTTTTGCACAGTTCTTATTTCTCTGAATCGAATGACAACTGTGGGCAGTACCATGAATACCTTGATCTGTGAAATATTAAAGCTCTCTGTCGCCAGTGAAATTAGTTTGACTCCTGCTGTTGCTGTGTTTTTTTCTCCTCCTTTGCAGGGTAAGGCATATTCTGCCACCAGTCAGATTGCACACTACTTGTCCCTGCACAGCTGAAGCAATTTAGACCTGGAGGTAGTGACTTGGCCTGAAGACTCACAGACAAGACCCACCTCCTGCCCGTCCACAGTGACTTATTGGTCCAGGTTTGCCTGGAACATATCCCCAAAACAACTGTGGCTCAGAGAATATCTGAAAGATCTGGGAAGGAGGAGTAGTAAAAACAAAAATATTTTTTTTTCTGCTAAATGGGACCAGGAAAGTCTTTTAGGGGGAAATTTGGTGCCAAGAAGCCTTGTTAATGCTTTGTTAATTTTTCTCAGGTACTCCTAGCAAGGCCACATTGTACTTGTGTATTAAGGTACCATTATGTATGCAACAACAGTGCAAATAATCAGGGCTGCATCAAGGATGACTCATAGTTCTATTACTTTGTGAGCACTGTGACATCTCTACGTGCAAATTGTTACCATCAGCCTCATACGTGAATTTGCATGTGGACGCAGACTCTGATCTGTGATATACTGGTGTGGGTGTAGCTGAAATGGTCATTCATACTGAGAGTTTTGCGATCTGCGTGAGAATCATTTTACCCTCAAATAAAAAAATGCCAGAGCCAGAGCTGGTAAAAAGTGGTGTTGCACCTTTGCATTTGGATAGCGTAGGGCTGGACATAACAGTTTGCGTGAGTTCTTTACTTACGCCTGACCTGCTTTTGTCCAGCAGCCAGGTGGGTGTTGCTATTGAGGGTTCTGCCCTGAGCCTGCCAAGCCGCCATCTGCCAGATAGTCTAAAGCACTAACCTGAATCCAGCTGATGGTCTCATGGATAAGATCCAAAGCTCTTTACAGCTCACAGTCAGTGCTTTGAATACGTGCATGCAAATGTTTATGGATACCCTGGATGGATATGGATTTCTAGCTCATCCAGGACATCCACAAATATTTGCATGCACGTATTCAGAGTGTGCAAATATTTATGGATACCTTGAATAAGCTAGAAGCCCTGGAGGTTGAGGGGATTGTAAATCCCCTCTGTCCTACCTTCCATAAGCACCAGTGAGCACAGTAATTACTCCATGGCATGTGATGGAGAAGAGGCTGTTCATCCCTCAGTGCCAATGCTCTGCATGCAAACTGGCCACAGTGGGGCAGTGGATGGAGGTGCTGCCCTCCAAATGGCAGCAGATGTCTGCTGTCACTGTGGACAATGAGGAGCCCCGTGCTGCCAAAGTTTATGATGTACCAACTATTGCAACTACATACATTAATCTGTTTCTAGCAGACGATACCACTAACGTATCTTCAAATCAAAACGGCGGAGCTGTTTCCTGGACTGCCCTTCATCTCTGATATTTAGGTTGTAAGCCATTCAGGGCAGCTATTGCTTCTCACTGTGAACATTTTCACAGCTTTGGCTGAAAGGAGTCTTGCTCTTACCATGGCCACTTGCCAAATCTGCACTGGTGCTGGGCTGTCTGAAGGCAGTGCATCCTTCTCCGGACACAGCTACACAAACAGCAAGGCAGTTTGGATCTCCCCAGATCTTTGGGGCTGTAGCCCATCTCCAACCACACTGAGGAAGCCTCGTGGCATAGGATTTCTTGGAAGGAATTTTTTATTACAGCTTTCTACACTGTCTTTCTTGACCTGTTGGTTAACTGTGTTGATTTACTCACCTTTTGCCTTGCTGAGCAAAGGCCCTTAATGTTTTGCTGCCAGGGATCCCTCGTCAGAAGGGCAGTGATCTGCCTGCTCCGATGTAAGCTGAGTGACAACAGCTCCTGCGTGTGGGCTGTTGATCTTCTCTAATTGCTGCCACGTCAGCAGTCATATTAGGCTGTCTGAGATGATGGCACGAGACTTTGTAATCCCTGCAAATTCCCCCCTCACCTGAGCCCTTTGCGTTCATGGTTTGGATTTACCGACCTTCTGTGAAGAGCTTTCAGAGGATAAAAGTGGCATTAATTGTTTGAGGGTTCCAGACCTCAGTGAAGGCATCACTTGCCTATGATCTCTGCGGATCCAGTTTAGCAAGAGCCGTACTGCTCAGAGCTGTTAGACTGTCTGCTGTGTCTGCTGGCACTCAACGTTACAGATTGTCACAGAGCTCACTAGTATGAGATTATGCATTAGAGGAAAAAGAGAAGAGAGAATTATTCCAGAATACAGATTGCTTCCAAACTCTTCTGAATTGTGCTGAAATGGAGGGACCTGCTGCAGTGATGTGCCTGAGAACTTGCTATATAAAAGACTGTAAACCAGTCCATTTTGCTGAAAATCCATCTGAGCTGGGACAATCCCATCTCTCCAGGAACTGCAGTTGCTCTGGTAGGATGATGAAACAAAGGCGGTCAAACAGTATTAGCATGTGCACCTTGCCCATCATCCCAGAATATCCAGGCTTCCAGGACATTAAGGTTTGTATGCAAAAACTCTCTTTGCAATATATGATAACTACTACCCATTCTTCTGTTAGAGTAATCCCCCTTCCTCCTGCTAAGTTGATGCTTGATATGATACTAAGTTTTGGGCTGTGTTTTGGTATAGAAAAGCTTAACGTGAAACACTTTTATTCTGCCACATTATTAAGTTGTTTATTAAGTTGATTATTACATTGATTATTCATTTTTAAACCATTTTTTAAGGTTTGAGGTAGGAAGGAGAGACTACTTTTTAGTCAAGTTTTAGTGTTCTTCAATTACCTATTATTCCAAAATACAATTATTCCAGAAGTACAACCACTCTAGGCAGGGTCATTAGATTTGCTGGGTCCCTTCCACGATGAAGTGTGATGGAATAGTGAGAGATCAAAAACTTGATTACTTTTCAGTTTACATGGCATGTCCAACCCGCTATTTCTTGTTTGCACTCAATGTTTTTCATTCATTACCAGCAGGCAACATGCCAGATGGTGATGATGGAGTGCCCTACCGAGACATTGCTGGGCTCTGAAACCAGATTTGTGGCTGGACCCTTAGCAAGTATCTAGACTTAATTAGCAGTTGTCAAAAACTGCATGAATGATGGCTTTTTTATATACCAAAGGCATTGTCAGGCATAATAAATGATTGCAAAATGTTCCATGATCCCGCTGTGGCTGTCATCTACATAGAGTATAGTCTTTCTTTTTATTGATTTGAAACAGTAATATAATATAATATAAAACATTTCTTCCTTCAAGCTGAACTGCTATGGTTTTTCAGAGAAAAAACCGTGGTCCAATCTAACTTGGTGTACAGAAACCAGCTGTTGCTCATGGTAGCTTGAGACAGGCTGGGGTGTCTTGGAATAGCTGCGAGAAAGGTGGAAATGACAGAGCAGTAACGTTAAAAACCCAGGAGTCATTTAGCTGTGGACACAGAAAGGCACTCTTTTGCATGGTGAATTTCTAGCAAACTTGTTTTGCAGTCATTGACTTTCACAGTCAGTAAAAGGACTCGCAGCATGGGTGTTCCCCTGAAATCAACATAAAGACACCCACTGATGTCAGTGGGAGCTGGATCAGGCCTTTGTTTGACTATTCAAGTAACTCAGGTATTAAATTGGTTGGTTAACAAGGAGCTGGGCATCCTACGATGGGAAAGGAGGAGAAGACTCCATGCACATCTATGATATGCTGTGGGGTAATAATAATAAACTTCATAGTTTTAAGATGTAGAAATGTACTGTATGTGAAAATTGCAATTCTTGTCATATTACACTGCAATTCAGAGCAGAGTTACCTGGGAGTAAGGAGAGGGAAAAAAAAGAACAACATTTCTTACAAGTGGGATCTGGGTTTGCCATGGGAAACAGCAGCTGCAGGCTAATGAGATTTGACAAGGATAAACCTTAAGTTCTGTTAATACAGACAGGTGAGAGATTCTTTCAGAAAATTAGGTTTTTGGAGAGGCTACATGAAATTGTAGCAGTACATGAGAGTCAGTGGGAAGTACATATGCTCAGCATTGTTTAACCTCAGCCTAATGGACTCCTGTTCCAGAGAGGGATTGGTAGCAAACTCCTAGGTCTTCAGGGAACTTGGGTTAAGAACCTAAACCTTCCTCAACAGCTGTTTATTGTATGGAGCCATACGCTTAAGATCCTTTTGCTACTTAAGCCAGCATATTTTAATTCAGATTTCCTTCTCCCTTCTGTCCCCAATCCTGCTTCTCCCTCCCCCCCTATTTTAAATAGTTATCAAGAAATTATTCGGAAACTCCAGCCTTCAACCGACTTTTCCAGGATTTGGAAAGGGGAAAGAGCTCCTCATCACAGCTGAACAATTTTCCAAATAGAGCTTCATTAGTTCATTGCTTGGGGAGCTCTTCAAGAAGCTACCTGAAAGGCCACCCGACAACCAGCAGTGGCTTCCATGACAAACCATTGCAAGAGTATTTCAACGAGAGGCTAATGGAGCTCAGGAACTATGAAAGTAAGAGGTCTAATAGAAAGACAAAAGTATTTGCTGATAAGAACCAGAATGCCTTCCTCACCCGCAGAGGATGTCGGCGCAGAAGCAGCTGCAGTGCTGTGGTAATGATCGGGCACGGCAAGGAGAGTGAAGAGTCCTGCAGCTCAGCAAATCAAGATGAAAAGAAAGTGATCGAGCGTAACGATCAAGAGGAAACCCAGAATGTCCTGGACCTCTGCAAGGGTGACATCTTGGACATTTTGACAATGCACATCGCTGCTCCCCTAGAAGCATTTGTGCAAAAAAAATGACACCGGAGCTGGTTACAGCTTTTCATGCAGTCCTGAAAACCAGGAAGATTTGTTGCTGTTCGGCGCCGTTCTGACTTAGGTAGTTCATGTATGTCAGTGCACTCTGACACAGAAATGTGCTTGTTTGTGGGAGAAAATATTCTCTCATTTTGTGTTCTTGATTAACATTGCATATATTTGTTTTCAATTATTTTCCTCAAAGAATTAGTATAATTGAGACATAGTTGTGACTTATTACATACAGACAGCAGTGTTCTGAATACGTGCACATATTACTTGAATTCTTAAGTTGCCTTAAAAAAAGGTGATTAGTGTCAGAGGAGCAGCTGGGTTTACTATCGTGCAGTTTGTATTAGCTAATCTGAAGAAAGACTGTTTTGTTCTGCCTAGCTACTTCGCTTGTTTTAAGCCTGTTGGTTTTTATCATGTCACTTTGGCCCAGCTCATTTATGGTGATGTTTTGCACAGATGCAAATAGTTGATGAGAAATGATTGATTTTCACTGGTTGCCACGTGTAATCCCAGGTGGATCACTGTAAGTATTTGATGCATGAAGAAGCAAACACAGACGTAAGTTTTACTTTTAAATATGATTGCCATTATGGTTTCATTTGCAGACTCGAAAACCTTTGACTTAAAAAGCACTACAAGGGCAAAGAGGAAAAAATGCTAGATTTAAGTGGGACTGATGGAATTAAGTATGAAAGAAGGCTCCTTTCCTCCTTCCTACTGCAAATATGAGAACAACATAGCAAATTCCTAATGTAATCTGAACTTCAAATTGTTTATTGTATTTTAGTGCTTATCGTGGTCATCTAAGTATACAATGTCAGCTGCAGCTGAATCTTTTTATTATGTGAAATGTCAATGTTTAATTCCACAGTACTCTGACTGAACATCAGACCCAAAGCAGGGCAATTATTTTAAGCTTCCAGAAAGAACTACTGCTGCCTGTGGTACCGTTGGCAATAAATTCCTCATTACAGTGTTGGTTTGAGTTGATGTTTCTCTCTTTGCTTTCAAACTTGTTTTAATGTGATTTAACAAGTAAGCCATCCCCCCGGCTAGACCTCATCCCTTCCAGTGCTGGCTTCTCTCCATCTCCTTGTTCCTCCCATTTCTTCAGCCCTGGTGAAACTTGCCCCAAGGTGCGTCTTGTGCCTTCTACAGTTCATATTTTCCCTCTTCCCAGTACTCACCTATTTGCAGAAATATTTATTCTACTGCGCTGCCTCCTCAGGTCTTGGGCCTCTTATTTCAGGACATGGTTTAGTGGGCATGGTGGTGTTGGGTTGACAGTTGGACTTGATGATCTTAAAGGTCTTTTCCAACCTAAACAATTCTATGATTCAATGATTTCTGTCTTTCAGAGCGTGTGAGTGAATATATGCAGACATGAGAGGGCAGGTTAAGGAATCTCGCACATCCCTCCTGCCAGGCCCCTCAGGAAACAACCAAGAGTTCCCCCCCAAAAAGGGAAGGGAAACATAAGACTCATTCCACACCCCTTCCCCAATCCTGGGATCAATAGCATCTAAGGGAACTGAGATGGGATACTGAGAGCTCTCAGTCCTTTGTGTGTGGGAGAAAGCATTATATACTTAGGCTAAATGATTTTTTCAGAATTCACAATTGCCTTACTGCTGTAAATGGAGGGGAACAACCAATTAGGTGAGATTTTCCCTAAAGGAAAATATTTTTTTTAGATTTAGATGAAAGTCTGAAACACATAATGTATTAGCAGATGCCATAGAGGGGATGCATCTGGTTTTCATTGTAAATCTGCCAGAGGTTAGTTTCTCCTCTAGGAGCAAATGCATAATAATAACATAGTATTATGTGAGGGCATAATAATAACAGTGCATAAAGAGAAGGGAACAATATTAATGGAACACAGGCAACCTTAATTCTTTCTTTTCTTAATCGTGTGGCTTTGCACCCTTGAATGTGTGCTTTTGAATTTTAGCTTTGCAAGTCACTTCCTACCTACAAGCTTTTTAAAAAAAGACAAACTGCCTGCCTTCCTGCTCCTGATATTTTAATCATTATCACACTGCAATGACCCCAGCTTAGCAGGTCTGGAGCATCCTGAGCCTCTCTGCAGACCTCTGCCATATAAGCTAACGGAGGTACATGGAGCCTTGCACTGTTAGGGTGCTACTGATGTCTGCTGAGAGCAGAGGAACAAAATACCCTTCAATTAAGAAAAAATTTAGCAGTGATAAACTGCAACTAAAAAAAAAAGAAAATCAAGTAAAATTTACCCAAGCATCTGCAAATGGGCTATTCAAGTTGCTCAGCTTCTGTGGCAGAGTTATCCTTCTCCACTCAGGACAAGTCAGAGCACCAGTTTTTATTAGGCCCTATTTTAATTTTATTTTTTACTTTTACTGTATACCAAATATGAAATAGAATTACAAAACCCAACAAATTAGACATTGACTTGGCAGAAACTTGTATTGTCTCCTCCCCCAGAAGCACCCCATAGACCTGAAATTGCACAGTCAGGCCCATTTATGGTATTTTTTCATCTGTAAAGCACCCTGAGGGATTAAAAAAGTTGCCATGTTTTTTTTTTTTTTAATTGGATTTCCTTCAAAATAGTGTAATGACTTTCCTCTGAGAAGCTGCACATCTCCCGCCAGAGATAGTGGAAAAGTCTAAGGAAGATTACATCTCCCAGGAGGGAACATATCTAGATGTTGCTGTACAGAAAGGACATCCAGTTACAGAAAGAACAAAACCACTAAGAACTGTTAGAGAAGGAATAAAATTTCATCTCACATCCTCTCAGATTGTTAAAATCTTGTGAAAAATGGCTTGGGTTTGTTTGGAAAGTGATAATATGCATGACCTGAATTTATGTAGTCTATTACCTTAGGTTTTACTGAGTTTAGCTGTTGGATGTAGTTGCTGCTTTCATGCAGATAATCTGTTTTCACAATGTTCTTTCATGAAACTTGATGCAAACACTGTTTGCCATTAGCAGTCTCATAAAAATATTCTTTATGCCCCTTTGAAAAATTCTTCTTTCTCCTCTTAAAGAAAAAGCACTGCACCACTTTCCTCCTGGTGATTTTGCAGCTACGCGTTAGCTTTGTTTTAGATCTTTCTGTACGGAATATTGAAGAGCACACTTGGTTGGTTGCTGTTGTTTTCCATCTCTAAACATTCTCTCTCTGCCTAATTGGAGCTTAGGCAAAAAGTCCTCTGTGGAGCCTCATAAATCAGACAGTGCTCAACTCAAAAAAAATAGTTCATGTCTTCTGAAGCCTGTGTCCCTAGTAGGGATTTTGTCATCCTTTCCTTGAACTTATTTTTAAGGTCATAAAGAGTTGTGTTGCCTGACAGTTTGCAGTGCAGAGGAAAACTGAGGATGTGAGGATGGAAAGCAGAGGAAGGACCTCTCAGGGGAAAGACAACCTGCTTACAGATGAGAATCTGAACCTCCGCAAAGTGAGATAAAACCTCACTTTGGTTTTCAGTCCCCTCAGTCTCTGTGAAGGTGTGATGGGACAGAAAATATGAAAGACAGTGATATTAAAACATACGAAGCCACAAAGGCATCTAGCAAGATATGGGCTGCATCCCACTCTCACTGTAATCATCTTCAAGATCCCAAGGATGTGAGGAAGCTCCGTTTGGTTACATGCCTCATTAAAGCAAAACGTATAGTTTTCATGTATTTAAATTAAGGAATTTATTAAAAAAAAACAAAGCCAAAAAAACAATCAAAACAGTGGTTTGATCTAGATACAGCAGCACTGTGACATTACTAGGACATTATGTACGAAGAATCCAAGCAGCCATAGAACACAGAAGCCTTTATCTTCAGTAACAATCTCAAAATGAAACTAGCTTCATCAAACAATGTTAAAGATCTCCCTGGAAAGAGAAACAAAACCAAACAGACCCTCCCCACCCCTAACCCTGTGGATACTAGAATGATTTTTTTTTGTACAATACCAACAGCCACTAGCTCTTCTAATTGAGAACACTTGCTTTAATTTATTACAAAAATGATCTGTTGAGTCAGTTATGAAAGACAACTTTTAACATTGCTTTAGAAGTGTCTGCTCCTCTTATAGACTACAGTATTAGAAGTGCTTAAAAACATTTAATCCTGGATATGCTCTTGAAATTCAATCAGAAGGATATTCTGTGTGCGTTTATATACCAAATATGATTTTTAATTTTTAAAGCAGGTGAAAAGACTAACCCTAATATGAAACTGCAATTTTACAATTTAATTATTAGTCAGATATGGGCAACCACATGATAGTTCATGAAATCTTTAGGTCTATCTACATTGCTCAGAAACACAAAATAAAGTTTTTACAACTTTCACCTTCAAAAGGCTAAAATGTTAAGTCTTTTGGAAGAGTGTCCAGTGTTTAAAAGAAATGCAATTAAGGGAGACCGCATTCAATACACATGAAACGTAACTCGGTTGAGCTTGCTAATAAACATATCTAACAGCTGCGTGTGGGGTGATGAGAAAGGAAAACACATTTGTCATCCAGCCACTACCTGAAATGTTTCTTCTCTGGAAGTTAATCTTCTCTACAGGACTGCTGATTCTCCAGAAAACCTGGAGTTCCCCTTTGGAGCCCGTTGATCCCAAGCATGTGGTCGCCTCTTTAGTTTCCATAGCTGGGCAGTGAGTTGACCCAATGTTTGCCACGGATGCATCTTTGCGACTTCACACAGCATCTCACTTAATTGGTATCTAGGGATTTGTTTGCAGGCTTGGCCAAAAAAGTTGAACCAATGAATGCTATTTCATTCTCTTCCTCATAACTATTTATTTCCAATATAAAAAAGAGGAAGTGTTTGTGTGAATGCTGCAATTACTAGCTAGCTCTTAAATAATGAAATGAATACCTTAACATTTGCACTGTCATCCCATCTTCTGTTGGAGATGTCTTTACAGAAGCGCAGTGCATTCTGTTTCAATATCTCTAAGGAACTAAGACAAACCAATAACAAAAAAGAGCCGTAATTTACAAGAGTCATCTCCCTAGTCGTGTAAATAAGAGCAGCTATATTAAGCCTATTTCACTTAAATAATAACACAAAGAGTTGATATTGATCTGTTTTATGCACAGACTCCAAAGTGCTTTCTATTGATAGACAGAGAGCATCCCTCCATGTTGTAGAATGGGAAAACAAAATTGCACAGAGGTTTGCCCAGGGCAGTGGAAAAAAACCATGGGCAGAATAGGAATACAAACCACCACTCCTGGCTCCAGTACATAAACCAAGGAGAATACATTTGTGCCAGCAGTAATATTCATTTTAGTGAATAGACAGCACTCTGCTTAAAATTATTTCTTTCATAAAGCCCATTTATCAGTACACTAGCTTAGCTGATCCAACTGCAGCAGCTTGTATTTGTATTATCACAGAGACGTTTGGGGGAGGTCAGTGTATAATATTGTAGCATACTGTTGGCTTTCACCTTCTTTGGTGGTTTCCCTAAAGAAAATAATTTGCAAAATTCTCCGAACCAATTTCTTTCTCTTTTCTTTTTGCAGTTAAGGACAGAAAGTTATTACCAGCCAGCACTGCAATATTATTTAGTATAAAAAAGATTGTGTCCTGCCCAGCACACAAAAGAGAAGAATTGTTTTAAACTCGTGCAGACTTTCAGCTTTAGCACGAGGGTGTTAGTCATTATTATTTTTAATCTAAATAATTAATAGTATTTTAAATTGCAGGTCATTTTTGTGAAAGGCTTGAGATAGACAACTCTGGAATCTTCTGTTTTCCGTAGAGCTGCTGAACAGGCGGGTTCTCCCAAACTCCACTGCCAAATGTACCTCCCCGCAGCCCGAGACAGACTAGGACCATCCTTAGGCACGAGAGCCTTTAAGTCTGGACTTGTAGAGCTCCTGCAGGCCACTTTGTACTTCATGCTACACACATGAAGGAAGATGGTCTGCATCCCAAGGGCCAGACTAACCCAAAGATGTTCTTTCAAAGAAAAGTCCAGTCTTTTCAAAGATTGTATGGGAAATGCCTAGAAATGCCTGATGAATGATGTCCTCTGCACCGAGACTTAACAAGTGAGTACTATGAATACAAATTGGAAAAAAAAAATCACGACTAACTGTGGAGCAGAGGTTAAAGCACTGTATCTTGTCCACAATGAAGTCAGGTCATGCAGTCACCTGTTCCATGGATGTCCGTAAGGAGAAGCAGCTGTGCTATAAAGGGTGTCCATTTATTGCTCTTCCAGAAAAGCCTACATAGGGAACTCCTGACTGAGGCTCAGATCCATGGGAACAGAGACCTGTGTGTTCATGCAGGCTGGCTGGATACCCACTTGCCTTGTCAAACGGTTCCATCTGACCCTCACAGGGATGATGTTGCCTTTGAGCCACGGGCCAGACCCTATGCTTAATAGGACCTTGGGTGTGCAATTCCCAGGTTACTCAAAAAACTGTGAGCAACGGATGACAAACCAAGGAAGATTGTGCAGCAATGTGTGATAACAACTACCATTGGAGACTTGCTGAAGATACACATGGTATGGTAGTTTTCACACTGTCCTCCAGAGCTCACAGCTTGTCTGTCTTCCTTGTCCTGCCCGTGGTTTTATTAGTATTTATTAGTATTACAGATTGGTTTCCTGGTTTTCTTTTTAGCTGAGGCATCTTTACTGAAAAAGATCGACAGCAACCGGATTTGAAATGCACGGCTTTGACAGCTGGAGTGAAGAATTCAAGCTGGATCTTCGAATCAGACACTTTACTGGGTCAGCCAAGTTTGAGTCCCTACTGCTGATGGCACTCTTAGCCATCCTTTCTGGGGGAGGGGACGACTGCAAATTGAGATGGTATCAAGCTGTTTTTACAGGTAGCTGGTATTGTCTCTGAACTGCCAGTTACCAGGCATCCTTCACCAGTAGGGCCAGATGAACACTGTGATACTGAATTCTGCAGCTCCCTAATGGTCAGTTTGATCGCCAGTACCTGTTTGGTTTGATTATCTTCACACCTTTCCGAGCTTCACAAGCAGGTTTTTGTTCAGAAACAACATCTGAGTCATGGCCATTCTTGTAAAAATATCTCTCTTTAGATAATCCACATGAAGAGTGCACATGTAAGAGTTTTATTATTTGTTATTTTTTCCTTTGTTATCCCTTTGTTTAAAAAAGCCTCTCATCCAACTAGAGAGTGGGAAAAAATGCTACAGGACTTAAGTGAACCTTGAGACACTGTAGAAAATGAATAGCAAACATCTGAATCATAAAAGCCTGTAAACTAATTAGTGTTCATCAGACTACTCAGTAAAGATTTAAAAATAAAAAATAATGCTTGCACAATTTAGGATCAGATTGCAAAAGATTTCTGATTCTTGAAAAGAGTTAGGTTTTCTCATCTGTCTATTTAAAAAAAGCAACCAGATCTGAACATATGCGTTTTTTGGAAAGAATTCGTATTGTAATTGGAAAGGAGATACAGACAATTAATCAGTCTGGAAAGCTATTAAAGAACTACTCCTTTCTGCTCCTTTGTTATGTGCAAATCCACCTCAAAAACTATTCACTTGGAATCAAAATACTTTGTAGGCAAAGTTGTAGGCAAACCCTGACTAGAAGATTCCTAGGACTGTTCATTATCACTAGTGATGTATGATATTGATTAAATCTTTCAGGGCTTGGATACTGAAAGAATACAACAGTTCTGCTGCCCCAGCATTTCAATACTGTTTGAAGTTTGTCAGACAGGATAGCAACACTTTAGGGATGTGGCACGAAATCTCCCTCAACCGGTCTTGTTTTCTGTCTCTCCCCTTACTCCCTCACTGCTCCCCAGGGGCTGGGATCCAGAGGGACTTCATCCCAGGCTTGACACTTCAGGTGCACATAAGCCGAGTAAGGAACTGTCCCAGCTGAAAGGAGAGCAGGAGAAGGCACAGACGCTATCATTCGCTGTTGTTATAAAAAGTCATCCACCACTAGTTAAGGCTGATAGCATCTAAGAGGTACAAGGGCATCTACAATCTATATTTGCAGTTTGTTCACCAGCTTTCAGTAAGGGGTTTGTTGTTATTAGGATTTTATTTCCCAAGTGGGAGATGGTAAAGAAAGAATATTTAGTCTTCATGTGGCAAATGGGTAACATGGAGGAGATGAAGCCCTTGGGCCAACAGCTGCAGTTTTATCAGATTTATCCAATGAAATATTAATGGGCTAAGCCCTCCCCCAACTGTCTTTTTTCCTTCCTCATGGTGGTAGGTAGATATTATCAGCCATGTTTTTCTGATGGAGGAATAAGCTTGTCTGTTGCTGCAGAGTGATACAACAGCAGTGGTGGAAAAAAAAGCTTAGTCTTTCACTCTGCTTCCCCCATCCAGCACCCTCTTCCCCTAGCATCAGCGTAGAGGATGAAATCAACTGAGGGTGCACAAACATATTGTATACCATACTGTTAGAAGGCGATGTCTCAGAGTGATAGAAACAGATTGGAGTTGCACAACACTTGCAGCTCTCTAAGAAGAACTAAGAGGTGTGTCTTGTCTTGTCTCAGCTACACTGATATACATCCGTTGTCTGGCTAAGATCTCTTTCTCCACTTCTCACCTACATTTCTTGAAATCAGGTGAAATCCCATATGTCATTGAAGAAGGCCTGTGAAAACCTCCCAGAGCAAGTATGTCTTCATCCAGAGCGTGCTCTGATCAGATTCCTGTTGACTTAGGTAGCTTTACATCAGGCCATGAGAACAGAAGTGGAAGTAATAGCCCTATCTGTCTAGTGGCTTTCACCTCTACAATATTTCATTCCCCTCCTGTCAGGAAGCTGAAACCATTATAGGTTTAGTTTATAGCTGATACAGAGAGAGAAAATGACTCAAAATTCTCATCTATTACTATCTCTCTAAAATCTTGCATCTTCTATAAGATCTGCAACGCCATCATCTGACATGGGAGAGTGGCTGAAGCTCTCCCTGAGCGCCACCAATACAGGGAAAAGGAATTTCTGGACCACGCTGATCCAAAGGAAAAAGAGCAACAACTTCTTGGTGATATTATGGCACGCGTACACACCTTCACTACGTGTCTACTAATGACCAGGAAAACTGGAGGCTTTTCAAACAATGTGCACTTGCATCTTAATCTACTTTGCTCCTGATAAAGGCACCAAAGCCTCACCTCCCTTTCTTGACTTTTCTCTGTCAGCTGCTTTATAAAAATCCTGTCCCTGTTGTGTGTCTCTCTCTCATGACCTCAAGCCAGTTTGGTATGCAATTCCTGTGTCTTTCTCACTCAGAGATTTGCCACTACTAACCTGCATCTTTTTTCCTCTCTGCATTGGCCAGATAGAACATATACATGATAGTCTAATGAATTTTGGCTATTAAGACTTCTACTGGAACAGTGCTTCCTTGTACCCTGGGATAACTGAGCTGCTAGCTTACAAGGTTTTAGACACACCAGGCTGACCTTCAGATGTTCCTGATGACCTAAAGGTGTAAAATCATCAGTATACTCTAGCCAACATTGTCAAGAGCATGGTGAACGAACATGTTTTAGAGAACATGCTGGGCTACAGAGATCCTGTCTGCACCTGGGAGGACAAAGGTTTTCCAGTTCCTGTTGAAGGGAAGAAACCACATTTTTGACCTGGTGTTCTTAATAGATAGTGGCATACTTGAGAAGAGCATGATTCAGATGCCTGAGGTACTGCTACTGATCCCGACTGACCCTGTTTATACTGGTGGGAACAATGTTTCATCAATGGTTAAAGGATCCTGGACAAAGAATGATGGAACCAAAAGTGGGAGGTCTTATTTCATAACTGACAGTTTATTCAATTAAGTGGAGGATCTAATTGAGGGGACGAGTCATGGTGTGTTTGGCATGACACATGGAAGTACTCTAAGTGCAGACACAACCTATAGGGTCTGCTACTGCTCAAAAGCAGCTCAGATCCCACTCTGAACCTCCACAGCTCAGCTCCAGAAAGCTGTCATGAATCTCATGGTCAGCGCAAACCAGCCTAGCGATTTTCTCTCTTGCTACCTGTTTGATATAGGCAACTGTGGAAAGGTCTAGGACTTTGGACTGCAGCATAGAGAACACTTTGAGTTTTGTTCTCATTTCAGCAGGTGCAGGTTTCAAGTCCTTGAAAAACAAATGGTCGTTTGCTTTCCTGGTCACCTATCCCTCAGCTTTGTTCTTGCTGTCATTAGAAACAGCACAAAAACTAGTGAAGGAGAAGGGCTTAAAATAGGGTTCCCTTTCTAACTAAAAAGGTTTTGATGAGCTAACAATGTAAGTAAGTGCAAATCTCAGCTGTGCTGGTCCCATGACATCACAAATCTTAGGCATAGCAAGTAGCATTCTTGAATGCATCAAAATCTTGTCTTTTAGCATTTAATGTGAGACATTACAAACTAATGAAGAGGAGAAATGTATGCAGTGTTGCTGTAAACCAAATATACAGATGTAAAATAATTAAGAATAAACTGTTCCATAAAAATGCATGTCAGTAAAACCCAGTCTGATAAAGTGATTTATGAATAATTTTCTAGAATTACTAAAAAGAATGATTTCTCGTTTGAGGCTCTGGAAGTCTTGAGTCACATTTTTTTTTTCTTTTAAAAAAATGTCTTAAAACACATGGCTTTACAGCTGCTGCTTGGAAAATATACACCTCCAAAGTCTGACTTTCATTTCAATACAAATGTACAAAATGTAAACTGAGACAATAGAGAAATTTACAAAACTTTTCTTTAAAAATAATAAAGACAAAATTCAGTTCTAGTATGATGCTATTTAAATACGTGCAAGTAGTCATGTTCATTGAATTTCTATTGCAATGTTCTAAATAGACAAATTTGATTCACACAGTCTTGAGTGCCACCTCCAAAAACAGACCTGAGTGGAAAATTCTTCTTAAAATGTGAGGCTCCACTGGAAGGAATGGATAGACAATCTCCATTTTTGGGAGATCCTTTTTTTTTCACTCAACGGTGGAGGCTCTCTCATCCATAGAAGCTCCATAGATTATAGTGGAAGGATGCAACATGTTGTTTCATAAAACTGAGTTGGAACTAGCTGCTTCCAGTGGAGTTTGAACTTACGTGATTTGAATTTATGTGGTGATTTAAACTGGCCTTTGAATTTGGAGAACTCTTTGAATTGTTCTGATGCTGTAGAAAGAGGAAGACAATGACAATTAGAATCCCAAAATATGCCATGCTTTCTTTTAGTCCAACATTGTTCATTTTATGGTGATAACGTACCGGCTGGACTAATCTGACTAATCAGAGGATACCTGCCAATGCTCAGGCAAGGTTTTAACCCTACAGAAACAGATTGGTCTAAGAATGTTATTTAGATTTGCAAGTGGTGCCATGGTGCCTCATGAAAGCTGTACATCACATATTATCTGGTCTGCTCTCTTCTCTAGTGTCTTGGTTTCCTGCCATAACTACCTCACTCAAAATTTGCACCTTCTTTTTTTTAAACACATAAATCAAGGATTTTCACAAGAAACTTATTAAAACATATCACCATTTCAAAAGGCATTTCAGCCTACCACTGAAAAATAGGTTGGGTAAGAAGTTTTCAGCTGCTGGAAACAAAGCTTATGAACAACACTGGAACTTCTGGTGGTAAAAAAATCACGAGACGTAGATGGAAAACTTGGGATATGCAGTATTAGTCAGGAAATTACCAGGTAACTGTGACAGCCAGCCCTCTCTCTAAGAGGCACTGTCTTTCTCCGAACAGAAATACCACCAGAACATGGCTGTGACACTGGGCATCTATGGGAGTTTCCTTGTCTTAGTCGTAAAAGATCTCACCTGTCGTTTAAATATTCTCTGTAGCAATCCCTTCTTGGGTGGCTCTGGGGGATAGCTTTTGTTTAGGTCTGGTGAAATAGTACCATTTGGTCCAAATACATTCAGTTCTTTGAAACACTCTGTTTCTATCATCTAGTGGAATACAATAAGAAAGAAAAAAATAAATTATACATCTGCATTAAATATATTCCAGTAGTGCTAGGTAGTTCAAAGTCAGGATCAGGACCAGCAGCTTGAGCAATATGTTAGGAGAGTTAACATTGAATTCCTGCTGATGGCTATAGAAGGCAAATAGGATGTATGAAAAAGAGAGGCTGAGTCTGCTCTGCATGTTTGCACATCAGTCTTATGAGCAGTTGCCCCATAAAGCTTTCTGTTCTTTTCTTTAGCACTGCGGAGAATATTGGGTAAAGACAGGAATACTCACAAAATCCCAGTTATTAGCACCCCTCTGCCTAAGTGGATCTGCTCTTTGATCCAGAGTTGGATTATGAAATCCACTATTGGCTGTGTTTTGATATCAAACAGAAACAAAGACCCAGATCTGGAAACGCTGGAGCAGTTCAAGGTCCAGAGTCAACCGCTGGGACCCGCTGCAGGTACAAGACAATGGGTGAGATCAGGATCACCAATGGAGGAGGCTCCCATTCGGACTTCCAGCCATCCCATGGAAGTTCCTGAGAGCTGTTGTCAAAACACCTCTGTAGAAATCCAGGAGAAGGAAGTACAGTAGGATCCGTGCCAACTTACACAAATACACAGAGCCAACAGATACA
The DNA here is from genome assembly GCF_000737465.1 of Haliaeetus leucocephalus. Taxonomy (NCBI): domain Eukaryota; kingdom Metazoa; phylum Chordata; class Aves; order Accipitriformes; family Accipitridae; genus Haliaeetus; species Haliaeetus leucocephalus. Next base: position 1,493,430 of record NW_010972620.1, read on the forward strand.
GTCACCTGAACCTGCCATCTGTGGTACATTATAGATCTTGAAAGAGGCCATTTGTAACTTATGAAAGCATTAGTCTGGCAAGTTATCCAGTAGTTATGCATTACTGGAAATATACAGCTCATCTTAAACCATCTGTGTTAGGGGTTTTACTGGAGTAATTTCACTATGATACATCCTTACCTCATTTTGCCATGGAATAGACACTGATCCTGTGGAAAACTTGGAATAGAAATCATCATCTGTTTGGTCCAGGTTAACTCCTTTCACTGTGGAGAACTGCTCAATGTCTAACACATCCTTGCAGTATACTGCTCTGGGCTATCTCAGCAGAAAAAAAAAAAGAAAAACAGCAAGAGAAAAAATGTTTCTGAGTCTGACCATGTGCTTTCATTCACAGATTCAGTCAAGTGAGAATGCCTAACAAGTGACTATCTGCGTCCTGCTTCTCTAGACTTGCTCTGCCCGCATGTTTATCATCAAAGGCTGACTTCACTTGAAGCATGTTAAGCTTCCCACTTTGAAGTCCTTAAAGCATCAGCACAGCCAAAGTGGGTTTTAGTCATCCATCTATGTAGCATATGGTTAAGAGGTGAGGGGAAAAGGACAGAAAGAGCAAGAAAACAAAAGTCAAATCCTTCAGCAGTCTTTTCTCTTAGAGAGGGAATAACAGAAAACCAGAATGTTTATGAGTGACACACTGGAGACAGCTCTGAAAAGGGACTCCAAATAGAAGTGTCCTTCTGCTCAGATAGCTGTGGAGTTTGCAGCTTCAAAGTTTGAAGGAATATATACTAATTGCTAAAGAAAACAGAAGAGGTTTGGTGTTTTTCCATTGTTTTTATTTATAGCTCAGCTACTGGCAGCTGTCCAGAATCACCTCTATTAACTCTTTTAACTTGGCTGCATGTCTTCAAACCACTAGTCAAATGGCTTTGTCTTTTTAAACTACTTAATTTTCTGGGTTGACAGAGACCGGACTCTTTGCAGTGACGCTGCTTTTAGCTCATATTCCAGCAGCCAGCCACAGAAAGCAGAAATAGTCATCACTGGCTACCTGTCATAGTTGGTGCGGTCATCTGCGTGCCCAGAGAGTTCCCATCAACAACACAGTTACCTTCTGATGCGCTGGAATAATTGAGGGGTGGCTTGTGGGACTAGCCTGACCTGCTGAACTCAAGCACGTGTTGAATCCTACTGTCTACACATGGTACCATGACTGCACAGCCCAGGGGTCCAACCGTGCAGTATTTGATCTAGACCTGAGCAGTGTGACCAAACAAATCAAGCTGATTCCTGTCGGGAGTCCTACTCGCTGGAGGCTGCATCCCTCTGCATTCCTGACGGCTGCAATCCACAATATTTTTGTGGAGACAGAGTAGTCTAGAAGAGGATGGAGAGACTTGGGTTGGATTACAACCTCTGCCATTGGCTATATAGCTTTGGGTGATTCAGCTGACTTCAGTAAAGACTTGGAAATCTATGCATGAAGTGCCAAATAAATTAAATTAGGGGCAGCTCTTGAGTTCCCAATAAATAGCCATAAAAATTTATGTGCCTCTGCTTTAGCAAATATGTCTATAAGAGGTGCCTTCTAGGCCTTACATGCCACAGTTAAGCTTTTAATACACTCTGGCGGATCCCAAATTTGAGCCCAGAATTTTCTAATTTTCTACATCAGAAAGAAATAGTAGCTTGTCTCCTATTTCTTCCCACTAAAGCAGGTCGTAACACCACGGGCTAATTGGCAGGAATAACTAGGCCGCATAGTAAAATGTAAAGCAAAACCAGAGCAGCTAAAGTAAACTTTTGTAGCGTTCAAACCACTTTGGTTTGGTTGAGTTTGCAGCAATGTGAATGAGAGCTGCCAAGATGTTACTTTCCTTAATACGTTAAAATGGCAGTGTTTACTTAGAACCATATGGGAACTTTAAGGATAGAAGGTCTAGCCAGAAAGAGAGCCCTGCAGGAGGAAAATAATCAGATAACTCTGTGCACTGGGGTAGAGACCGATACCACAAAAGGGTGGAAAAAGTTTTATTATTGCCAATGCAACAAAGACTTTCAGTATGTGCAAGACTGGTGTGTAAACCTGAGTAAGGATTCAATTCTGGATTCCGTGCCCCATGAACATTAACAAGTTCAAAATGCTCTCTCAGGTCCAAGTCACCTCCTCTGCTTGAGGTGACACTTGATATCTGAACCTGGTTCAGACTTTCTGTAACGAATGCCTGTTTTCATGATGATCCAGTCCATTCCTCAGTTCCACAGAGCTTTGGACTTTGTAATTCTGGTTTCACCTCAGCGTATATATCTGTTTCACCTCAGCGTATATATCTATGTATCTGTATGCATACGTGTGGCTTTCATTGCTGATTGTTCTGAGCACCTCCTGGTCCTAAGCGCACTTATTCTCACGCTACTACCATGGATAAGGAAATACAAAGGTTCCCAGTTTAAAGTGTTGGAACTGGGGCATGAGCAGATCAAGTGGTGCCTCCAGAGTCACACACGAAGACTGTGGTAAAGTGAGTGGGGATGAATCAAGCCCCAGGTTACCACCCTACGTGGAGTCGCACCCACCCTGCATGCACACGTCTACAGAGCAGCTCTCCTCTTCCTCCCAGCATCCCCACACCAGCCCATCACACCTTCCTAGGGCAGCTACCCATACAGAGGGTGATGACAGCTCTAAGAGAGAGAAGCTATTTTAGAAACAAATCTCTTGAAAGAGGCCACTTCCTCTTTCAGAAGGGGGTTCTTCCTATCGTACTTACATCAGGGACAAAGGGAGGATCCAGCATTCCTGCTTCTAACCGCTTGAAATTCATGCTCTTGAAAAAGGGGTGCCTCTTCACTTCTGTGGCACCTTCCCCTTGACATCCTAGCCGCTGCTTCACGTCTTTGGTGAGGAGCTGAAACATGCCAAGAGGAACGGTAAGGTTGTCAGAAAAGCAAGAGCTCCACAAAGATATTTTTATCTCCAGTTGGTTTTGAATGTGCCCAGAGAGGAATTGTAATTGCTGTTACTTAATGGCCAAAGTTTAATGGATTAGGACTGCACTGTTCTACATGCTGGTGAAACCCTTTGAAAATTACCTGTTGTGAAGTGTTTACAGTCAAAATACAGACTGTTGCTTCTGCTTACTTTCAGTGAACACTTTCAAGGAGAGGTCTGATATACCCTAATAACATATATAGATGCATATTCCTAAGTCCCACGTGCTTTTTTGTGGTTCTTTTTTTTTTTTTTGTTGGTACTCTTCTAAGAATAATTTTCCTGTGTTGCTTAGGCTGAATGACTTCACTATCAAATTGTATTTCCCTCCACCTATTGCAGTATATTCCAGTACATCACGTGACACATTGAACCAACCCTTTGTGCTCATGGGCTTATCTCTGCTGAACTCAAGGGGAGTTTTGCTCATGGAGTATCAGTAACCATCCTCAGTTCAGCCTTGTTTGTTTTCAGAAAAGGGCAATGCACCACCTCTACCTGCTACAGCAAGTCCTGCCTGTTTCTTGGGTACCTGTAATGGAGCAATGGACACTAACTGAACTCAGCATCGTTGGTCTATTAGATAAGCAGGTCCATGAACACAAACACAAGGGTTGTAGGTCCTGGAAGACCTTGTATGGATGGACCAATCGATCTCCAAGACAACAGTTCAATGAAAGAACAATTCTGGTACAGACTAGTTGGTGGATGAGGAGACAGAACGTGTAGCCAAATCTTCACCAAAATGCCTCTTCTTTTAAAACATATGTGTAGAATCAAGTAGGCTAAATCAATGCCTTAAGAGATCACGTCTAAACAGTTGAAGACAGGCAGAGCTCAGCATGCAAATGACCGCTGCAAGAAGACCATCACTTGGGACAGGGACCTTTCCAGATGTACCACTGACTTAAGGCAATCTGTTGAAAAGTGAAGGTTCACAAATTTGTTTCCTTTTTCCTTCCATTCATCTTTGAGGAAGCCTGCATGATGCTCTCAGATAGAGGAGGGAAAGTGTAACTCCGAGCTCACCATAATCTACCTAGAGATTTCAACTGCCTATTAAAGACATGCATAACATGTGCCTTAGCACGACAGAAAGCTAAACATGCATTGAAAACAGCCAAGGCTGGCTTTGCTGGAGCCTCCACTCCGGGGGAAAAGACTACATACTTACACTGCAACATCACCAAGGACATAAAGAGTACAGCCCCTTCCCACAGGAAGGGTATGCCTCCTGGACCCCCCACCGCTCAGCACTTTTGGTACCCCGATTTCTAAACGGCTGCTGAAGGAAGGGGCTGAGCCAGCTTGCACGGACACCAAGGCTGTGCGGCTGCCGCCGGCCCCACCACTGCCGGCTGGAGAAGGGAAGGGAGAGGGGCAGGAGGGGG
>NW_010972620.1:1497825-1651080 GCF_000737465.1 Haliaeetus leucocephalus
GCGGGGCGGCGCGGAGCGGCGGCGGGGTCCGGCCGGGGGCGGCGAGGCGTTCCGCGCCCCTCGGGGAACGATCCCGACGAGGAAGAGGCCTTGGAGCTGTGTCGGGGCCTCTTCCCTGGGACAGGAGGGGACTGGTGCCTGGGTGCCCGGGGGAGGGAAAGGGTCACGCCTCACCTCTTCGATCTGCAGCTTTGCTGCTCCAAAACAGGTACTGAAAAGCAGCCATCTCCCCTCGCCCCCTCCCCAGGTGGGCTGCGCAGACCAATCGCACTGAAATGATTAGTAAAACTCACTGGGATTGCCTTCCCCCGCGGGGGCTCAGCGCCCGTGCAGGACAGCGGGGTGGGTCGGGTTCTCTGAGCATCTGAGTCTGTGAAGGTGTCTGGCTGGAGGTGGGTTTTGTTGTCCTTATCACTGATTTACACGGTCGCAGCTCTGTAGGCTTCTTTGAATGCTCTCCTACCCCCTGGGCATCAGTGGTTTTCTTATCCAACTTCCACAGCCTCCTCAGTTCTGCATTTTTTTCCTAGGGGCCTCATTTCCAGCCTGAGACAGCAAATGGCGATGGCAATCGGTGTGCCCTGTATATGCAGAGACCATCCTCCAGCCAGTCCTGAGCAAGCTACGATGGCAAAGGCCAACCAAGCAGCCAGAAGAGGTGGTGAAGGGGTTTATGGGGTATAAAAGAAGTGTCTTCTGCTCAGCTCTTTCTGCCTCAGCAGTAGCAGCAGCAATAGCCAGAGGAGACTGTATGGATTTGATGGGAAAAAGCTAGTGGTTCTGGCCACAACAGCAACTTCCAGCTTCCAGATAGCAATGTCCCTTTCTTCCTCACAGTTTCCTCTGCCTCTGCTGCTGTCTAGGTGGTGACATCTGGTCTGACTGGTCAACACAACTGTCTGGTTCATTATAAAGGACTGAGATAAGAACTTTGTCTTGCCATTGCCTGATTAATGTTGGCTCTGCCTACATGCTCTGGCTGGCCCGACTTTCACTCCCCCTTCCGTACCTCCGGAACAGGACATTCATAGACAGAGAAAGACTTGAAGAAACATCTCTATGCCTTGCAATCCTCTGAGCATATAGATTCACATGATACAGCACCATATTGATCTAGCTCATAGGAAAAGGTCTTTTTCAGGGCACTTCTCTGGAGCTTGCTTTCCCTGGGTAGAAGGAAAGAGGGATGTTTTGCTTTCAAATCCTTGCATGAGACTTTGAGCTGTCATGGTCTTGAGGCATGTTTTTTTTGTTGTGGGGTTTTTGGTTTTGCTTCTTTTTTTTTTTTTTGTAAATCCCAACAGGCATATGAATTTAGCCTATGTAAAGAAGATTGCTTTGGAATTTTCAGTCAAGATCTGGTTTGCTCAATTGTGGCTGGGCAGAGAAGACAAAAGTTCTTTTGATCTTCTATTCTCAGGTTGAGAGGACTTTCCTTACAGGTCAAAAGAAGAATCTGAAGGCAGAAGGACCACTTTTACTAACCATGGCTCTGATACACTTTTGGAAATGACACCTTGAAGCTTTCAGGAACAGTGCTGCTGAGGAGCAAGTTGTAGTAGGAAGGGGTAGATTTGGACTTGCCTGTAGATGATAAAGGAGACCTCTGCAGTTTCTGCTCTACAAGTCAGCTGTGAAGGGAAGAAAGGGGGTTACTTTCCTGTCCGTGCAGCCAGTAATTCTCCTGGCTCTGGACTAAGTGGGAAGACCAAGATAATCTGGGAATTCACCCTTACCAGGCTGCAAATGTTAGGAATTGTTTGGAGTGTGTGGTCAGAGGATGGAGTAGTTAAGGATAGAAAAAGGCTGTCTGGGGATTCCTGGGCTCCTCTGTGATAAACAAGGGAGTATTTCAGGAACCTCAGATGCGAGAAGGAAGTCTCTGGAGCATGAATGCCGTTGGTCATGGGTGGCTGGCCACTCAAAAGGGACTAGGCTTGGACTGAAAGACCACAGAAAGGAGAGGATTCTCCTGCAAGGCCCAGCTGCAGGGGAGCAGCTGCCTGCCTCTTGAGGAGAGTCCCAATGGAGAAAAAAATAAGAAATTCATGGAATTTAGTAAGCTGTAGCTGCAGCCAGCTCTAGAGATAGCAACAGGTGAAACCAGATACTTCTGTTGTGGGTATCGAGAGATAGCATGGACTAGAATATTTTCCAGAAGGGAAAGTCCTTCCTTTCTCCAATGAATAATGAGTCTTGTACCATTTCCTGCAGTCCCAGCAGCTTTCTGCAACAGTAAACCTGCGTAATAGCCTGAAATATGCATCCCATTTGGGAATCTGACCAGGGAAAGAAAACAGAGATAACAACTGTATGTTTTGAGTCATCTCTACACTTTTGTTTAATTCAGTTTCAAAGGATGTATTTAATATGAATAGAAAGCAGAACAAAGGCAACTACATCAGGCTGATGACAAGCCCTCCTGGGACAGCAGTGCAATGACCCAATCAAACATAATTTAAGTGTAATTCTACAGCCAAAACCTACGGAGAATTCACAGAGCTTCAGATCTGAAGATGGCTTAGGCCATCCAACCATGCATGAAGTTGATACGAAGCAGCAGAGCTTTATGTTCTGGTAACAAAGGCTCCAGATGACACTGGATGTGTATAAATGAGGGCAGGATTTAGTCTACAGAGTTATGGGCAAGGCATGACTAGAAGAGGATTTTCAAAGAAGAGTCTTGAGTAGAGCGGTGAAGTTACATTAAGATCTTTTTCTTGATATAAAGAACTCTCTGATACTTTCATGTCACTCATTTGATCCCTGCGGGGGATTCAAACTCTGCAGTGTCTGAGACTTTTTCCACAACTGTGTTTTGCTTCCTTTACAAAAAGAAACAACTGTTGTGAGGATTGCTAAAAAAAGCCAACAGTCCCCAAAGTGCTGCTTTATTTATCCTCATGTGATCAGTCAGTTCATATCATGTAATAAATAACTCCAAGTCCTAAGATGTTAGTCCTAAAATTATTGGAGTAAGGGAAAGTTTTTCTAGGGTAAGAGTGCAAACAATTTTTGCTCATGAAAAGAGAAAAGGGGAATGGTAAAACCTCTTCCATTGACCCAGCTGATCAAATAGTTTAAGGCACCACCTAGATAAATTTCAACTCTGAAACAGGAGTAAACATACTATTTTTAACAATTTTTAGAGAACAGAAAAGTAATACTATGGTCACATCTCAATTACTAAATGAGACAAGACAGTGGTGTGGGAACTGAAGATGCCAGAATGACATAAATGGCTGTATATTGCACTGCTTTTGCTTATGAAATCACAGCCCAATCTGGCCAACTGAAGAGTCAAAGCTCTCTCAGGCATGGGTGACAATTAAGCTTATTGCAAAGGCTTACTACAGAAGATCTATTATTATTATTATTATTATTAGCAATAGCAATAGCAATAGCAATGATAATCATTTGAAGAGCACCTTGATGTGTATGAGGTGCCTCTCAAGACAGATTAAAGAGCAGTTTTTCTCAGGCAGTGCTGATAAACTTTAAGGTGTCATAATGTGTGAACAAGTTGTTTCCAGGGATGAAAGCAGAGAGGAGGGATGAAAGCAGGCAGGCCTAGTAGCAGTATGATGACAGAGTTCCTGGTGGTGAGTGAGGAAGAGAAAAGATTGCTTTTAGGGAAAAAAGAACCCATCATCTTTTAGTTGGTTGGGGAGGCACTTTGGGAAGGGAATGGAGATCAGAATCACAGAACAGCTGAGGCTGGAAGGCACCTCTGGAGTCTAGTCCAACCCCTCTGCTCAAAGCAGAGTCACCTAGAGCAGGTTGTTCAAGGCCGTGCCCAGTTGGGTTTTGGATATCTCCAAGTGTGGAGACTCCACAGCCTCTTTGGGCAACCTGTTCTAGTATTTGACTACCCTCACCATGGAAAAGTGTTTCCTGATGTTCAGAGGGACCCTCCTGTGTTTCAGTTTGTGCCCATGGTCTCCTGTCCTGTCACTGGGCACCAAACCAAGAGGTTGGCTCCATCTTCATTGAACCCTCCAATTAGAGATCCTTTTTGTGGAGTCAAATGGGAGCTGCAGGAATGAGAAGCGGCAGGGAAGATAGTCTGCGGGAAACGTAGACAAACAGGACACTGACAGAGTGACAGAAGAGCACAACAATACGTGCTCATCCAGTACTGTTGACTTGAATGCACTTCAAGTCACATCTTTGGATGCAAGACTGCACTTGTCAGGGAAAACACACACGTACATCAATGAAGTACAAGTCATAACAACAACAAACAGGGAGCATTTCCTAGAAAGATTGGATTTTTTCACAGGAAAAAACCCCAACATGAAGCAGTTATGTTATATGGGAACTATGGGTTGGGGAGCTTCCCAGAAAGCCAGCTGCCCCTGTTCCTAATTATTTATTATTCATCTCTGTTTCAGTCCAAAATGAGGGCTGATTTATGGGAAATTACTTACAAAATGAACATGGAAATATGGGATGGATGATGATTAATGGGAGCTATGATACGTGCCTGCAAAAATGCAAAGGGCATAAACATCCAGGAGGGGAAGGTTGACATGGGGTGACACGAAAGGGTTTTCATATGAGTAAATTAATAACGACAATGTATTTCCTGATGGCGACGCTATTAGCTCATAGAGTAAGCTTTGAAGAGAAGATTAGGAGACATGGTGGAAAGCGTGTTGTTCCTCACTCCTGCCCTGAAGACTCCACTACAGGAAAGCCTTTTGTGTTGGATCTTTGTGAAGACCCAAGTTGGATTTATGTACTGCAACTTTATGCTTCATTTTGCAGGTATGATGGGTACCTAATTACCACTTTTTTGTTTCCTTCTTAAGATGCTGATACAAAGCAACAAACTTCTGGTTTGCAATATAAAGAGCAAAAAGTATTTGAGAATATATTTGAATCATGGATGTTTAAAAATATGACTTGATAAAATAAATGACTTTTGGATGGAAAACCACAAATGCCATCATGCTCGGTATCAGAAGTAAGGCTCTTCCAGCCTTAAGGCACAGTAGTTTTAATGCATTAATGCTCAAAAATGACAGGGTTATCTTTGGATCCATTAAGAGTTTTCACAAACCACCTAAATAAACATGCCACGTGATTAGACAGTGAAGCAGTAGATCAAGTTGTCAGAAGTGATTTACATAGAGTTCATGGTTCCCTGAGGCAAGGGAATGAGACAACTTCCTGAGGTCCCTGAATCCCTGAAACCAGAGACTTGTGGCTTGAAGATGAAAATGACTACTACAGTATAATGACTTTCACTGTCTACTCCCCTGGGAGTGGTAGGTCATCTCCAACACTATCCCATTAATGCTACATTTAATTCGTCTCAAGTTGTCATGGGCTTGGTTATTTTCAAAGTATACTCTCATTCTATTAGGCCTCATGCCTGCAACTAACTACAGAACAAGCAACAAGAATATAATTTTTGCCTCATGACATTTTCATTTCATGCTAACAACAGGACGTGCACAAAGTCTCTGCCACTCCGGCAGATGCTGCATCTCACCTGGTGGGAGCTGAGATGCTACTAGAGAAGAGACGGCAGGCTGTCTGAGCACATGAAATGGTCTGTAAGAGTCTGTGGCTGTCCTAGATTCTCCCACGCCGACTTCACTGGGGGCTCTGAATCGCGTATTAAGGGCAGTGAATGGCCTAGAGTATCTATCAAGAGTGATGTCAGTTAATTACTACCCCTGGGATTCAGCAATGAGTTGGTGCACTGTAAGTTAATGACTTCCAGGCACGATACTTGGCAATTCTACCATTATTATTTTGCAAGGAGACTTCAATGACTCTTCATGAAGCCAGCCAACCAGAATGTTGTTGATCTGCTGTTTGCTTGCCTGTTGCACAAGATATTGGTGAAACTCTCACTACCTATTTGTTGACCTTTCTTTCCTTTCATTCTCTCTCTCCCAGTATACACAGATGTGTCATTGTCTCCAAAGGAGACTTCACTCTTTAGCAAACAACATCAAGAAAAAGGCCACATCCCTTTCCAAATTACAATTCAGCCTTCTAAAGATGGTTGTCGACAAGACATTGATGAATTCAGACACAGCTTTGAGATTTCTCAAAGGGTTTGAGGATTTCCATTGTCAGACATGGCTATTGTGCTACGAAAATGACTCCCAGCTGAAAGAGTGAGAAAACATTTTAAAGGACAGCTCAACAGTATTAAAAAAAGCTGGATACCCTGGCACCCTGGGGGAAAAGCTGCTAACAAAGTTAGTGAGATGGGTTGGGACAACATTTGAGTGTCACAATAATTTCATTGCATAATCTTTGTCCTGCTTACCCCCAGCTCACCAAAGACAATGGAAGCATGGGGGTTTCAGTTCCTTGCAGGAGACAATCAGAGTCTTGCATCATCAAGTCCTTTTTATTTTTTCTACAAGATTATAAAAGACAGAAATGCATTCTTGACTGCAAACTAACATTCAAAGTCTCATGAGAATAGATACCGCTCCCTTGGCCATCAAACTTTGGAAAGGACTCAAGATGACCGTGATGAATCTCATGGAGAAGCAAGCCCAAATAAACACAATTTGAATGAATAGAGAATGCAGTCATCCCATCAACAGATGAGCTTGGTTAGTCCTTGTCTCTGCAGCCCCTCTACGGTACTGTGTTACTGCTCAAACCATGTCAGATACAGCTTGCTAATGAAGCTGCCACGCTGGGCCTTCAGGCCTCTTACCATTTTACAGATGGACTTGGCCTCCTCAGAAAACTTATGGGAGTACACCTCTTCTGTCTCCAGCACTCTTCTGTCCACTTCTTCCCTCTTCACCTTCTCTTTCCTCCCACGAAATGGTGATTGCCCAGCAATCATTTCATAAATGAGACAGCCTAGTCCCCAGTAGTCAGGGCTGAGTGTGTATCTCTGGTTGTTCAACACTTCTGGAGCTGTGGAGGAGAAAGATGTGTCTTGTGGAAATGCTTGATATTTACATAGGCAAAAAAATTTAAATTTCTAGAAGTTCCATTTTGGTGACTGAACACAGAGGCACAGAGAATAGTGGGTAAAATGTAAAAATACCTCCTGGTTTCTGTTGATGGCATTACAGAAAATGCAGCATGCTACATGCCATGTTTTTTTACACTACATGCTACATGCCATGTGCATGCTGCCTTCTGACTTACTAACCAAGTCAGACCAATTAAAAAAAACAAAAAGAAGTTGAACCTAAGTATTAAGCAGAGGCCTAATCTTAAGAGTCCTTCCAGATTTCTCCATTTAGGGAAGAAATGACATACAAACACACATCCTGTAAACAGCAGTCACATTTCTTCAAAAGCAAATTCTGTCTTTTTGCTCAATTTATAACTTATTTCTTTCCCCCTTTAAAAAATACATTTATTTTGAACTGCAACCATCCAGTGTGCTTTGGGCTTATAGTCACTGTCTTGCAGGCATCCTCACTTCCATACATGGGTACAAATGCACACATGCGTGCTCACAAGCACAGTCTTAGTGCGTGCACAAACTGAGATAACAAAATTTAGCAATGACAACTGATTTGCTTGCTTTCATTAAAGTCTCTGTATGGTGTAACAGTGGCTCATATCAGCTAGTTTCTATTTAGTCAAATAAGCATAAGCAATTTTTATTCCAAGAAATATGCCCACTCAGAGAATGCGTGAAAATAATTACACTGAAATTAGAAAACAGATCTAGTTAAATCAGGGAGTGTGTTTTTCACCAATGACCATAGGTGCAGACTTACCCATTTTATCATAAACATATAAATACATTTTAACTATTATACAAAGTAGCAACTAGCAAGAAACCTTTCTTTTAGCATGTAACCCTCCTAAAATAAATCTACGCTAAAATGACTAGAATGCTGGTTGTTGTCTCCCCTTTTAATTTTCTTTGCTGATTTAAGATTATAGACCAGCCTCTTTAAGAGCCGCTGTGGTCCATCCTTCTGCCCACTTCTGACTTCCATGAGCATGACTTCTTGGTGGGTTGCTGCAGGGAACTATACCCAGCTGAATGTGAATCTTTCTTTACTATTTTTCTTAAGCTTATGTGGCAGAAAGATCTCCAAAACTCAAGTAATCTCAGCAAATTTAAAAAAAAAGAGCTACTGAAGACTTACCCATATATCCTACTGTTCCTACTCTTCCACGGATTGATTCACCCTCAGGGATTTTAACAGCTAGACCCAAATCAGATATTCTAATATGGCCTGGAAGGAAAAAAGAAATGAAACAACACAAAGCAGATATAATAATATGACCCAAATCAGTCCAAAACCACAACTGTTGTCTTTGCTACAACACTCTTGCAATTTACTGTTCAGACATTCTAAGAAAAGAGTGTTCTGAATTGGAGCAGTTTCATTGATAAGGAAAAGAGGAATTAGTAAGGGCATTACAATGCAGTGACATTAATTTTAACAGGGAGGCTCCGGACTAGAGTGGATTGTGTTAGGTATTTTAAAACCAACCAAAAAAAAGGCAACGAGAAACATGCTGTAGGGAAGTATCTTGAACTGATCGCAGGGGATGGATGGGCTGACATAATTCTGCAACTCTCTGATGGCTGAAGGAGCTACATCTGGTCTGTAAGTCAGCAGGAGATTTGATTACGGCTGCCTTCAGCAGCGAACAGGTACCTGGGTTTGCATAAAACGAGAGTTGGCTCCGCAAAGGCTGAAAGTACTTTTGAAAACGGAGCGGGAAGCACAGATTTAGAAATCACCACTTCCTTTGTGTTGTGTCAGCCTTGCAACGATAAGGATGGAAAACCAATGAAAAAAGGCAGACGCCCCCAGCAAAGCTGTGCTCTTGGTATCAGACCCTGCTGAGCAGCACGGCTGCTTTCTTCCACCCGTGCGGTGAGCTCCAGCACTTCACCCAACCCGATACAGGAGTATTAGTGTATGCTGAGCCTCTTAGTCACTTCAGAGCATTATTTGTCTTTGTGCAATATATATCCCAAAACTAACTTAATCTACTTTACTGTGAAAGCATCTCTGTAAATCTCTGAGACTTACCATAATCATCTAGCAGGATATTTTCTGGCTTCAAATCTCTGAAAATGAAAGATAGTAGTTATTTTTTGAAGCTGGTTTTGATAACATAACCATACGACAGTGTATGAGTGCATTTATTACTAGTAATAAACCAATTGAGTGTCAAGTCAAACAGCAAGGAACTCAGGAAACCAATACAACTTTCTACAACTCACTTCACAGATAGACTGAAACCATATGTCTTTTTCTAAACTGGAGTCACATTTTTTCACTAAGCCAAGCTTTTAGTTCCTAATCCACTCTATGATGGACTCATCCATCTAGTCCTGCAAGCCTTGTAAACCAACCCCTATAGTCCTATGCATTGTTAAATCTCTGCAACATTTTCTGTTATAAAATCTTTTGTTAAAAAGAAAAATATTTTAAATTTTAAAATATTTTACTTGCATATGAAAATGGAAATAGCAATCTGTTGGGCTCAAATTTTCTATGCCTAGCATCTGACTCAGAACAAATATGCGAATGTGTGTACATGCATTTGTGCACATGTGTAATAGTTTCAGCGAGTTCGGAAAATGAGGGGCAGAGTGCGGAACGCTGTGCCCAGATTAAAATTCTTCCAACAAACATTTGTGAAACTCTACTGCCTATGTGGTTTGGAGCAACGCCATGAAAATTGGCAAGGTGGTCACTCTGATGTCAAAGATGTGCCTTTTACTGCTCCTGTGAAAAAAAAAATAAAAATTCCCAAATCTGGCCAAGTTATAAACTTCTGAAAAAAAAAAAAAACCTCAGTTTTCGTATATTTAGCAGAGCCTTGGCAGGTCATTCTTCTGAAAAGTTTGTCTGCACCAAACCCACCAGCTGCTGCTTCTAGATGCTGCCCAGGCCAGCCCCGCTCAAATCCCCTCGCTCGGCCAAGGCTGTTTTCCAACCCTGCGGAGCTGAGCACAACTTTGCAGCCACGGCTGCCGTTCCTGGATGCGGTGGTGGGCTGCTGTCGAGGGGGGAGCCGGGCAGGTTTCTGCCCGTCCTCCCCACGCCGCTGAGCTAGAGCAGAGCGGGAATGAAGCCAACCTTCGTGGGATGGGACCTGGAGGTGTCAGAGGGAAGACAGGGACGTGCTGGGCAGGGAGCGTCCCAGAAGGGGCGTGCGATGGGAGCAGGCTGTGCTGGCTCAAGAGCCTGAATACGGCATCAGCGTGGCCGGTGAGGCAGGGAAAAACGTATTGCTGCAATTCATAACATCACGGCCTGACTTTTGTCTGATTGACTCCTACTGAAACACAGCGCTTAGCCTGGTGCAAATCCAAGAAGTGCTTGGCCTCCGTCTTTTTTTTAAGGCCTCCTTGCATTTGTGAACCAGCTTGATTCTGTTAGCTTCCCAGCAAGAGGCATTTCTTTTCAAAGAGCAGAGAGAGGGGGTCCTACAAGAGAAACCCTCGCACCGGGACATCAGTGCATCGCACGGAGTCTGTGCAGGAGCCTGCCCTGCGTTTCAAGCTGTACCACTTCAGTGTCATGAATTTTCCTGTGAATGGCGAGGGCCATTTTGTAGTTTTGACGATGCTGAGATTAAAATTTGAAAACTCGTCTCGTTTTTATTTATTATTTCAAGCAAGAACATAGAGCGCTGTGAACAATCTCCTCTTCTTGCTTGCTTCAGACCCTCTTGACCTCTCAAGATAAACTTCACCGGGTGCCCAGTGGTACCAAGCCTACTTTTCAAATAAACAATACTGAAATATATGACGGGCGGCCGCATGCTGAGGAGAAGCTGCGATTTTGTTTAACATATCACCGTGGGCTTTCCCTGCCTATCAGCAGAAGGTTTCCAATGCTGGAGCAACACGGTCAAGGGCATTTCCTATTTATTTTTAAAAATTTATTCCTAATCCCTTAAGAAATATTTCCTTGAAGAACTCAGACTTCATTAGTTACTTCATCTTCCACTCCAGCAGTTATTAGTCCCACTTAAAGCTTTGTCATTTGTGGCCAAATGACAAGAATCCTGCATGCAAGTTGGGAAATGGCATCTTTGAATGAGAAAATGAGGGAGTCCACGAGGACTCTGAGAACAGCAGTTCGGTCCTTACAGTCCTCTGCGATTTAGGGCAATTAGAGCAGGCTTTTCTTTCCCACCAGACATCAGTTGTCATTTCTGTTTGCAGATTTCTGGTTCCTCATGATCAAGGCTGGCTTCCTTTGCACGGCCAACACTTCCAAGTGCTGAGGAGGAATGTGATTCTTGTACTGAAATGTCTAGGAGAAATAAAACTCCCCGGTGGACACAGTTACATGTAAGGCTACTTCCCAATGGTACAGCTTCCTATATGTAAACTCGCCTTGCCTAAATATAGTGAAACATAAACTGCTGGCACTGTGCCCATGCTAGAAAGGCGATGGCGCGTTGTTTGGCTGTACAGGACAGCATAAACAACTCAGTCACGGTGGACAAGGCTTTACTGTGTATTTGTGTAATGCCTAGGACAATGCGATCTTGATGCTGACTGGAGCTTCCAGGCATGGCTATAGCATATATATAAATAATTTTTATATATATATTATATATATATAACAATACTTATATAAATATTTCAGGGAGAACCAGCAGCTTTTTATGTTTGCTTCCTATGAACAATCAACCTGTTGACCTTTACTAACATGATGCAGTTGAGAAATGTCAGATAAGTGTCACGTTTGGCAAGGGAATTCTGAATCAGATAAATCTGACTCTGAGCCTGGTTGTTCTCTCAGGTCACATCCACAGCGTGCGTCACCGGCCCGTGAGATGGGGATGTATTTTCTGTTGCTGTGATTTACTCAGAAGCATTTTGTTCATAGAAAATGAAATTAAGTCTGAGGAATAAGTGTTTTGTGATGAATTATTCACCTTGAGAAAGCGGTAGCATTTAGGCGCTATATTTTATTGACCTATATAGCACTTCTCATGGGTCCCAAAACATGCTGCAGTATTACAAATTAGGGGTCTCTGCAGATGCTCCTAAAATACTGCTAGAAAATGTCACCTACAAGGATGTAATATCATTCATCACCAAAATGAATGTGCCACCTGAGGTGTAAACTAGCAGCTCTTTTAAGAGTAACATGAAAACAACTGCTTAAGGAAGTAGGATGCCATTTCTCTCAGAGCTATGTACTATTTTGAGTGGCCAGATCTAATTTGTTTTATTAGAAAGTGGCATTAGTATGGCATTTTACCAGCCATGTTATGAATGTACCAGTCATTTTCATCAATAAAGTATGCTTGTGGTCTAGTACTTTTTAAAGTAACACTATAATACCTCCTAAAACTTTTTTGAATGTGGTAGGGTGCTTTTTAAAGAAAAGGGAAAACACATCACTCATTTAATTTTTCAACTGACATTAAACACAAAATTCCATTTTGTTCCTTGGGAAAAAAAATCCCCTCCTTGGGCCAGTGCCAACTAAATCAGCGTGTTATCTGTCTGCCCTCCTTATGCCAGCTAGCAAGATCTGAGTCACAGTGAGGCAACCAACTGGCAGTTTGCTGGAGATCTCCTCCAAGGAACAATAATATCGTAATTTCTATGTATACAAGCATATGCATAATGTTTATTATACATGGGCATATCAAATGATTTAAAGTGTGGCTTAGTTTTTAAAAATAACATATTATTGTCTATTAATCATTGTCCTTGGAGGCTCTTTCATCAATCCACAGGACTTCTTCTGCTGTGAATGCCAGCAATAATGATTTCACAAGCTGGGATGATGAAGACAAACATTAAATGTTGTTTACAACTACACTGGTCATTGATTTAAAAAAAAAAAAAAATCCTCATGGAGTCACAAGAACTCTGTCTGCAGTCATGCTGCTTATCCAGCAAGTAAACCCTATGATGCCCTGGAAAAGCACTTGTATAGAGCTGTAAACCAGACTGGGAGCTGAGAACTTGAAATCTGTCCTTCTTGAAGCTCGCTGCCTGACACCGTGCTAGGAGAGATGGTTTTTCCACATCTGATGTGGTACAGCCCCTAATGCAATGTAATCTAAATAATTAAAATAGAGGCTTGAATAGGATGATCTCCATTTCATACCAACTAGAAACTAGATTCCTTAATGAAATCCCTTTAAAAGAACTTTCATAATTTTTTTATGTTACCCAGTGCACGCTGAGGTAGGGTTTGGGGACCTTTGTGTTAGTTCTGTGTAATTTAGACAGGATGTATTTAGTGAAGCAACTGCTTCCTTCCATGATTACTGAATCATACTGAATTTGCACAGGGCTCTGCAAAATTTCAGCCAAAGCACTGAGGCATCTAAGCTGTACAGCACCACAATGACCAGGGAGGATGCAGGCAATTCTTTTCTACGCAGAAAAGATGTCCTAAAACTCTAGAGAGTGCTTACCTGTACACAGTATTTTCTCTGTGTAGGTCTTCTAAGCCACAAAGAATCTCTGCTGCATAAAACAAAGCTCTTTCCTCCTCAAAGCCTGGGTTTCCCATGTTGTAGATGTGAAACTTCAGGTCGCCTCCATTCATTATGGTCAGAACTAAACACAGTGCATCCTTTGTTTCATAGGCATAGGCTAAATTGACCTAGGAAAACATTTGTAGCATAGTTGTGACAGTTCAGTTAGCTGCTAAGAAGAAAGCACTAACTTTCCATTAAAGATTTTCTCTAGAAAAGGAAAAAAATACATTGACTGAATTTGATATGGGCCTTATTACAATAGCAAACACACATTTTAAAAGTACAGAGAAATCAGATGTTAGGATTTTATAGCTTAATTTGTTGAATCCAGCCTATTTATCATCAGAAACCCTAAAGGTTAATGCTCAGATAGCTTCGCAGGCTGGACAAACGTACTAATTCCAGGCATACTTTTCCGTGTAAGAGAAATCTTAATAATCAAGGGAATCTACACCGCCTGCTGCACTGTTTTGCTGGATAGCTGTCAAAAACCTATCATCTCAGCAGGTTCCCAAGAAGGCCCAGATAGCCCAGTCCTGCGGTGGTCAAACGGACCATCGCTGAGGCATGAAGGTCAGCAACACCCCTGCGAGGCTCCGGTGGGTGCCCCAGGAGCGATCAGACAAACCAAAATATCACTTTTAAATACGGGCCAACGCCTTTCCTTCTGCCAGAGGTAAGTAAACATCTTGCATCTGTTGTATTCACAGTGTTTCCAAAAATAAGCGTAAAGAACACGACAGATGCTGAGATAACACCACCTTTTTTTTTTTGTAAAATCTAAGGCAAGGTTTTAAAGAGACACAAGAGCTGGCACAACTCAGGAAAGCCCTACGTCAGGCAGACCAGCTCCGCGTCACGGGCTAGCTGCTTCCACTACCAATCTCTTCTGATCTATTTGGGTTGAATCTCCTTCAGTCTCCTCCAAGCTCCTCTCTGCCAGGCGCTGGGAATTCAGGTAATCACGCTGGATAAAAATAGCTCAGCCTGATGCAGCCCTGATGCAAGTCAAGGCCTGTAAAATGCATCACGTTCCCGTGGTAGGAACAGGTACCTTGGCTGGTGCATTTCTCACAAATCAGAGACTAAAATGAGACTCGGCAAAGGTGCGCGGAGCAGGACGAGACATCAGGTTCAACAGAAACAGTGCTCAGCAGGTGAGCAGGGACCTGAGCGCTGGGGAGTTCAATACTCACTACGAACTGACTATTGACTTTTTCTAAAATCTGCTTTTCATTTAGTGCCATGGATTCGCCTTTCCTCTTTTTTATTCTCTTCTTCTCTAATCTCTTGCAGGCGTACATCTTCCCTGTCGCTCGGACTTGGCAAGCGCAGACCTGCGAATTAAAGAGAACAATTGCTGGGTAAATTGAAGCAAACACTATGTCTGGGCTGCTCTTCACTCCTCATGATCCGATCTGATTTAGTCCTTTTAAGGTTAGAGACGGCAGCGTAGCGAATAAAGCATAGGCGGGGGCAGCTGGGGAACAGACTACTGTTTCCAAACCTGCTGTGTAATATTGGTTTAATTATTTCACTTTCCTCCGCCTGCTTCCTATCCCACCTCCTTTTGTCTGTGCAGATTTTAATGTGCTCAGCTAAAGCCTGTCCGCGCCTCCTCTGACTCTGCTGCCTAGGCAGTGACCTCGAGCCATCAGTAAAATACAAATAAGGGTGTGACCCTAATTCCACTGTGAATGCAACAGTCGAATACAATATAATTCTCAAAAGTGTTCTTTTGAGATTACAGTGTCATGAGAGGCTAAGTAAACTGTCAGCAATTAACGAAAATCAGCCTCTGTCACATCAGGCTCCTGTAACCTGCAGTGCCTGAGAAGTAAGAAACGCTCTTAACAGAAACTTTCAGAATTACTCACCTCCCCAAAGCCACCTTTCCCTAGTACCCTGTACTGCCGAAACGTGTTTTTCGTTACTGGTTGCCTGGAAGAAGAGGAAAAAAAAAATTTAAAAAAAAATGACATACTACATTTAATGCACTCTCTGTGATTTATTTATTTCAGAGCATACTTTTGAAAAGCAAAATAGATAAATATTATATAATCACATTACTTCAAGGTAATCATGTTATATAATACAATGTATAATGATGTAATTACATTACTTCAATACTATGTATGGCTTGAACTTTTCAATTCCAACATATTAAGCTGTAATAAAATACAACACATTAGTGAGTCATCAGTATAATTTCTGCTAGCGTCTTAGGACCATGGAGGGTTCTGAATCTCCGTTATATAGCTTTGGCCTTTGTGAAGCAAAGAGGAGGCCTGAGAGCTTCCAACAAGATATTAATTCTCATGATATATACAAATTCTTTAAGGGTAGTGCTGGGCTAACACTTTATTGCTTTGTTTGGTCTTCAAGATGAGAAAAAGAGATCCAAAATTCAATCCACCAGAAAATACTTCTGGTGTCTCGACCTTAAACAAAACAGGAAACTGATGTGAAACAAGGAAAGAAACAATCCCGGGAACCAGAGAGGTGGGTTTAGGTGCCGTTCGCAGGAGGGGAGAGCAGGGAGCCGAGCTCCAAGCCAGTTCGGCCCCGCCTCGGGTACCAGCCTCCTGGGAGAGCATCACTGGCAAGAAGGGAGAAAAGCATCTCTTTTCCTTTTAAGGGCCAAATTAAGGGGTAAATAAGTCTGTCTTTCTTTCTGAGGGCAGAGTGCTCCTTAATGATCACTAGACATGATCGCTATCCAATCTCACAGGATTCCCACAAAATCCTGCTCTACCAAAATGGCTCCAGCCCTACATCTCACTTACACTTTGTTACCCTGAAAGTTTTACAACGTGGCAGAAGAGGAACTCTAGATTCAGAGAGATCCGATTTTGTATCCACCACTCCGTCACTGAAGTTTACAATTATATTAGCAGTTGATATGAATATTCCTACCAGCTTTGTTTTCCTCTGGCGGGCGGCCAGCCGGCAGAGGGAGCGCAGTAACGTGGCTGTTCCCACAACAGGGATGATGAGGTTGATGACAATAAGGAAGAAATGTTAAAGTGAATCGTTTCATTTATGTTCATTATTGTTTTTAAAAGTGGGGGAAGAAAAATACACAGAAAGCCAAAACTAGAAGAGGAAAAGATGCTATTTTCAGGCTTCTGTGAGGATACTGCAAATGCTATTGGGGTTAAAAGCGACAATTAGCAGTAATAACTACATGCTCAGCAATGTCCGTGGAATAAATGGACTGTATGACTCCTCTGTTGGAGCCAGCAGGCTGTCAGAAGGAGCCGTTGATCACTCTGTGCTACTAACATCTCTTTGCTAATCCTAAAAACAGTTCTCCCAGCTTCTTAAGCCAAGCATATCCAATAGCTTGTCACATTTGTTGGGGGAATGGAAAAAAAAATCCACAAAGCATTTCAGAAAATTCCTTACCCCAAATGTGAAAATAGATAGGAAATAGCCTGGCTAGAGATGAATCAGCTGATGTTTTTTTAATTGAAATGGAAGAGTAAATGCTGGATTCAGTAAAGACGGCATGTGGAGCATGTCTTGGCATGAAATGGCTCTCCCCTCTGCCCACCGCTTCCCTTCCCTCTTGTGCAGCAGCTTTGTAGCTTTCCAGGGAGAGGAACTGGCACAGCTCCTTTGATGTCCGAGGCATCACGCTGATGCACACCGCTCATGGAGCTGGCCCTAACTCATCTGCCGTAATTAATTCCATTTGTGGAACCCGGGGCTTCGCTCAACTCAAGGTCACTGTTACCCAGCAGTGTACATCTGTCGCAGCCCTCACTGACAAGGAGAAGGCAAAGGACCCTTTCCTTGCAAATTAATACCCACTAAGGCTGCCTGGTTATTAAATGTGCTCAGAAATGTCTAGCCAATAAATATGGTGCGAGGACCTATATGCCGTATTTTTGTCTGTTTACAGTGATTTAATAATAGTTGTAACTGGTCCAGACGAAAAGTCACCATATTCAGAGTGTAGCTAAACAGGAAGGCAACTGAAGTTTCTGAATGTACTTTAATCATGCCTAATGTGCCTAATGTACCCAATACCATTAAACGGCTGAACACTTGAGCCAACACTTTAGAAGCCAAAACTGGCTCCCTGGTGTTTTGGGGTGGATTTCTGTTTTATTCTTTACTTCCCTAGAGAGCAGCATCTGTTTCAGTCTTGCGTGGGTACGGTGTACACTGGATGTGTATCTTACGTTTAGCATTACAGCTGCACAAGGGGAGGTTATAAAAAAAGTGCAATGTGTCCTTCAAGCTGTGCCATGAGTAGCTCGTGGTGACAGGGCCTACAGAGAAATTGGCCACAGATATTTCCCAGATCACAGGAGATTTGGATTTCTTTTTTTTCATAGGCTTTACGTTTTTTCCTATTCACTTGCCATGCACAAGCATGCTGTGAAAAAAAGGTGCCCAAGCTGCTTGCTGGAGCATTTCACTTTCAGAAGTGTGGTGTCCTTAAAGAGAGAAGGGAGCGGCTGAGGAGTATTTATGGGTGTAAGGACTCTCACGGAGGATGAAAGAGCACTATCCATACCCCAGACACCAATGGTACTCGTTGCATGGTCACAGCTGGAGACTCAGCTCATGGTTAAACTGAGTCTTATGCCAAAATAAACATGACTTTTCTATATGGCATCTTCCTGTGGCTAAAGCCATTACCTCTTCTTGAACCTTCTAACAATGAACACTTAAAAACAAATGCTAAAATTAGGAAAACCTTCCTGGAGCTCTCTGGGAGAGCTTCCCTCGAGTACAGCTCAGGGAAATGGGGAATGAGTCTTGATGGACCTTCCTGAAGGAGAACAGTAGAAAGAGGGAGAGAATTGCTGCACAGAGAGGGTCACAAATTGCAAGCATTAGGATGAGGCATTGGTAACGCTGAAGAAAGGCCAAACTGTCTTTATCTTGAAGGCAAGTGGAGCAAACATACTATCTCAGCTGTCAGATTTTGAGTGTATTCTACAGACTTTGCATGGAAAGTGGAAATAAACCTTTCGTATGCATTTTTAATTAAGAAAAAAAAAAAATTGTGACACTTACCTTTCCAACCACTTCCACTGGAGAAACCTGTCGAAGTACATGCTGTTTAGGTATTCTTGGAATGGTTCCCCACTGAGGTGGTCAAGGACAGATCTATCTCAGATGAAAAGGATATATAAGCATTTTATAATCCTGAACTTGGAGCAAAAGAGAAACAAAACAAGAGGAGAAAATCCAGACTTTTTGTATGGTAGGATCATACTTCTACTTTATTTTTGCACTTTATTTTACTCATGGTTTCAATCTAGGAACAAAGTGTTATGTTTGCTGTATTTCTTAACAGGAGGCCTTATACAAGCTGAATAGTAGTATGTACTGGTTATGCTTGCTGAAAATTAACAGGGCGTCTCCCACTGGCTTCAATGGACTTTTACAAAGGCTGTTAGTCACTATACAACAAATGTCTTTGCTTCTGTTAGTAACTTAACACCCTCAGGAACTGAGCTCCAAAACTTTGGGGGATGTTTACATCTGGATTAAAAATTTCTGGCTGAAGCCCATTTCTGTCAAAAAGGGACCATCAGAGGAGTTACTTTCAGCAAAAAAATCAATTTCAATTCCTGCTATACAGAAGTAGTAACTGTGATTAAAGTCAAAGGGCTTTTCCTAACAGCTATGTGCTTTGTAGAGTAAAACAGAGGAAAGAAAGCCTGAACAGGGATGTGGATTTGTTTCTGGATCAAGAAAAGAAATCTGGGCTCACGCAGTGGTTGCAAAGTCTTCTGCATAACCAGAGGAATACAGGAATAAAAAGGCCAGTCTGCAAATGTGAGAAGTAAGTTGCTTGTGACAGGTAACAAGCAGCCAGAGACCAACAGACATCCCATAAGAAAGGCCAAAGGTTCAGAGTGAAGAAAAGATGGGCTAGCTGAGAGCTGCCTGAGATGGAGGCGGTCACATTCTTTCACAGAGGGTTGCTGACCTGCTGGTTTTGGTCCTTGCCTTGCTTACTGGGGCTACTGCATCCACCTCTGCTGGCAGCATTGGTGGGGACAAAACTTGGTTTGGGGTGAAAAATGCCCACAAGAAATGAGTGTTTCTGTCTTGGTGTATACAGACACTTTTGTGTCTGTAGCTAAGGGTGTTTCAGGTATTTGAAGATATATAAGACACATTTCCAGATTTTGCTGGAGGAGGAAATCCTCTCTGAAGGACTACTCTAGTTTAGGAATGGATAATCTATGTTTTATCCTGGAGCAGTTCTAGACCTGAGCAAACAATTCACCAGGAATAACGTGTCTCCTCAGCTTAGCTCCTCCTTGTTCATGAGCTACTATTCATAAGTTTTTGGAATTTCTCAGCTGTTTGAGGTTTTTTTTTGGTAATTCTTGCACCATCAGTTTGGAACAGGCAGGTAATTGCACACACTCAGTAGTCATAAGTCAAATTGTTGTTGTCTTCATTAGCTTTGATTGGACACAGATCATACGTTTTCCCCTATGTGGATTCAAGCTTACAAAATAATAAAAAAAGTAAGTCTTAATGAGCTTTAACAAATGGCCAAATTCAAAGCCAAAATTATAGGGGAAATTGGAGGGGGGCAGGAGCAGACAGTCAAAATATTAAAGGTCAGAGCAGAAGTTAGAGTTATACATGCACTTCTCCCGCAGACTGATCTTATCTACAAAGACGTGTCTGAAACTCATCCCCATTCCTGCTCCTACAGGACAGCAAGCTTCATATTTGTATGTATGCCTCCGTTTTTTGGTCTGACTGTGAACTCTTCCAAAATTAACATTATTCAGTACCTTTAGTAAATACCAACAGCAAGTTTTTAAAACTTCCTTTTGACCCCATTTGAGTCCATGTGAAATGATCAGCCTATTTATCAACAAGGTCTCAAACCTGGCTCATTTCTCTGTTTCAGTTGAGATGAAGGAATGGCTGTCGGTGAATACGAGCCTGAATTAAGTGGTGTCCAACGCTAGCCTATTCCATTCAGTTAATTAAAAGCTGCACGTATTTTAAAGAACAATAGCTGCCTTTCAGCAGCTGTTTGCTTTTTAGTTCCCCTCTTTGGCAACAACAAAGTGCATTTTAGAGGGAACTGTCAGCTTTCAAACCGATTTGAGAACTGGAAACAGGCATCAGGGGGGGTTGTGTCGAGCACAGCTCTGCCTTTGTCATTGGGACTGGCACACACAACTGGTGCAAGTTATACGAGCATCTCTACATGACACCAGGCCAATGCAAGGAAACTGGTTATGTTATAAGAGAAGGCCAGAAATAACCCACATCTCCTACCAACGCAAAGAATAACTGAAAACAGAAAAGGTCAATGAAATGAGTCAAAACAATGAATGACAGCGGAGCGAATTTTACAAATCCCCATTACATCATCCAGGGAAAACAAACCGTGCTCAGCCAGAAACCACATGGGCCAGCTTGCGATGATCCCTCCTTTTCATATTTTTATTGGTTTATGATCTACTGGAGTGAACGTACTCTGGTCAGTGTTTGCAAATGCAGATTGCATACCTGGAGCTTTAGCGCATAATAGCACAAATCGCCTCGCCGCTGCAAAAACTGATAAGCCTTTTCCCAGACAAAGGATGAAATAACGCACGTTCATTTGAACGCCACAGACAGACAGAAAGCATTAAAGAAGCCCCATTCTCCGGGTGAAGATTTTCTGGAAAAGCCATGCGGAGCAAGTTTGCACATTCCTCTGTCTAAATGGACTGTATAGCCACTTAATTTTTATTCACTTTGAAACAGAGATGTTTTCTTTGGATACATTATCATTGTAGCTCTTTTCACACAGCATGAAATCCATGGCTGGTTTACTTGGCTAGAACACTCTGTCAAATACCTGAAACACTAAGTGCCTGTGTGTAGCGTATATAATGGCATGGAAATATTTATTATATTTTGTTCAGATGAAATGACTTCACCGCTTGTCAGCTATGCCTCTAGGATTATGAACATAAGCCGAAGATACGTGCCTCAGGTTCAAATTGAAATGTCTCTCTCTACCTGACACATTCCTTACAAGCTGCTGACTGCAGCCCTGCGATCTTTGGGTATTGAGTTATACTTACTTTGTGCAGTGAGAGAATAGCTCTTTGCAGGGGCTGTTTTCGAGCTTCTCCTCTGTCTGCTGGATAAGATCTTGACTGACTTCGGGAACGCAGGCTGGAGACTGGGGAGAGAAGAGAGAGGCACATTATCTCTGTGGCGAGGTGCAGATTCTCCTTTCTTAACGTGTAAAAGACACATTCATTATTTATGCCCTGAGCTGCTTCCATTCAATTCCAGTGGTTGTGTAAAAGCAAAGGAGCTTTACGTCAAACAGCAGTAAAATAGGATACCGTGGTAACTCGCTCCACATTCCACTCTATCCTCACATTGCTTTTCTGCCTTCTCCTGTACCTTCACCTCCTTGCCCAGCCTCATGAATATGCAGGACCCGCTCCTTGCCAATTCTTTGAACTGCTCCCTTGCATCCCATGAAAAATGTGCTGGCCTGAACTGTGTACAGGCCATTCTCTTAAACAAAAGAGAATTTGCCCAGTGTTTTCACTTCATTGATGATTCATTGTGCTGTCTGAAAAATCCATCTTTTTTTTTTTTTTTACCAGCAAAGGAAAACAAGAGCAGAGCATTGGTATTTATTGATTTATATATAAGTAATATAAAAAGATGCTCACAAAAGTGTCTGGACACCTTAATTCATCATTAGAAGGACAAAAATAATCCAGCAGTTTTAAAATAATCATTTCAAAAAGGAACTCTGCCAACCAAGCACATAAACTCTTTTCATCCTTTCCTCCCTTTAGAGAGAATGTACATTCAGCCCCTTCAAAAAGCCCTTACCAAAGAGAGGTCTTTTGCAGTATGCCTTGATGGTTAACCAGTTTAGGGCCTTTGGGGCTAATTATCTATAAAGACAGTTTTTAGGCAGTCTACATTCTTAGTCATTGACAGTATACTGTAATTATATAAAAGAGTGTATACGCATGTGTGTGTGTGTATATGAGTGTCTGTGTACACTTACTTATAGACATTTCTCCCATTCACATTAAAGCCCCTTTACATAACCAATCGGATTTGGGTATTTTCAATAAACCCCGCCATAGATGACAAAATCCTCTTTCCTTGCCGAAGCCTTAACCCTGGGTAAGGTTCCCCATCCATGGCCACGACCACCAGATGTGCTGAGTGGGTGGGTCACAGAGCATCATCACTCATTCCTGGCCAGATGTTCTCATTAACTCACCCTTAGTTGGGGAAATCCTGGCAAGCACTGAAATGCCTTGCAGGCAGAGTTCAAAAACACTGGGAACGAGGACAGAGGAAGGGGCAGAGGCGGAGCCACAGAAAATCTCCAGCATGGTGAAAGCTGAATTAAGTCTTTTATCTTTTCCTTCCCACTGCTGAAACGTGAATATGATCCTGGTTGTGACATGAAAAAGTAAGTTTGTTCCACCTGAATGTTTTTAAATAGGAACATGGTTTACAGAACTGTCTGTGCATGCTGCGTAATGCAGTTTCACTATTCAACCCTGACAGACAATCTGCAGAACATGCTGGATATCTTTGACCTCACTGAACTATTTCCTCATTTCCTCCATATATTCCTCCATTTCCTCAGAAAATGGTATCTAGGGAACACCCACTTTTAATGGCAGAGTATATTGCTAATAATTTAGAAGTCTCACAGTTTCTTGAGAGGTAGATGAGCCCCCACATTATCATCTAAAAGATTAAGAGACTGAGACAAAGCCAGATTTTCTCAGCTTGTGTGGCCACTGAGGTTGGGTAGAACAAGTCTCAGTAAATCAGACAACTTACAGAAATTCCTCACTGCAGATGCCCATGACTAAATCTAAGTCCCCAGTTTTAGTTCAAGAGAATAAGTAGAGGCAAGAGTGAAGCAGTGAAAGAATGAGGACAAAACCTCAAAAGTCCTGTTATCCAGTCCTACAGCTGTTGCATTGAAACTACCAGGGAAATAAAAAAAAAAAAAAGGCTTTTAAAGGAATATTCAGATAGGAACTAAAGCCTAATGATCAGAAGTATTTCAGTTGATTTCAGCTAGGAACCATATGAATTAATGCCTGTACTTTACAATTTGCATACTCAATGGGGTATGTACACAAGCTCACCGGCAGCCCAAAACTTGTACGTGGCTGCGTGAGTCCACTGCTCGGACACCTGGTTACCTTGAACATCTCTCTGATTTATAGGGTACAGAAACACCACTGAACTCCATAGTCTTTGTACTGCTGTCAGTCAGGTGTCTTCTGATGTGAATGCAGTTGCACTTAAGTAAAAGTGATACTAGGGCCTCTAATTGAAGTTACTACTAATTAAATCTAGAACTTGTTCTACATTTATCGGCCATGATTGGGATCCAAAAGCTAAGTATTAAAGCCCATAATTAGTAATTTAGACCAAGTGACCTGATTCTTATTCATGCCAGGCAACTTCATTTCCCAATGGGAGGTAAGCTGCCTTGAGGTTAGTGTTGAAGGTCATGCCCATGATGCATTATTACAATAATAATTCCATCAAATTTTGTCTGAGAGCAAAGCACATTTAAAAAAAAAATGAGCTAACTCTTTTTCATAAAGAAGTGAAATTCTTAAAGGGAAAGGGGAGAAGAATGAGCAAAAGAAACTGTAAGACAATGTGGGAAGTATTTAAAAATGGCACGAAGTGTGATTCCTCTCTCCAAGTTTGTGGGAGATATACAGTCAACACTTGGTTTTTCAAAACCACTCATTGCTGACCTTTGAGTCTTTGCTTCCTCTGAACAAATCGAGAGCAAGCTAACAATATCAAGGTAGGTAAAGACATAAATACACTAATATCCTGTACATGGACTAAAGCCTCACAGTGTAGTGCAAGCACTTTACTAGACCACTTCATTTTCTGTAACAAAAAACCCCACTTTTTTTTTCACAAGCTGATCATTTCCAAAGGTTTTGTAGGCCCAGCAAAACATTTGGTGTCATTATGCAGCCCTTCATAGTGTTCAGGGCAGAGCAGCTGCACCACGTGTATGGGAGAAGCCTACCCAACCCTTTCCAACTCTGCATACAGTTCTAGGGAGTCTTTGTATGAGCCTTCTTGAGATTTTCCTCGAGACTTCATTGTTCCCGCTGCTTCCATGAAATAACCATGACTGCCATTCTCCTGTTTGAATCCTGTGCATACCTACGGCCTTCAAATGTTCAAAGCAAGCCAGAAACAATTACAAGCCCAAACCCAACCCACTAACCTACTTTTGCTCCCCTGGAGAACAATTAGGTAGCACAGGTTGTGAGTGCAAGAAAGCATTCGGATCCCAAGAGTGAAAGCTTCCAAAGGTAACACTTTGGCCACTTACAGAAGAAAAAGTTTCTTCTTCCCTGGAGAGGTGCAAAAAGATTTCTGCAGCCCTGATGAAATGGTTATTAACACGATTCTCCCACTGCATTATGGGTAATGGCTGTAAAAGCAAATTCAGCTTTTACGGGGGAACAGAGACACCTCTTCCAACATATTAAATGTCCTGTGGCAGCTAAGAGAACTGTACCCCATGATTAAGACCATTGTATCTGAGCGTGTGACAAAGAATATGCTGCTAACTCTTCACAAACACCTGCAGAAACCTGTTATGTTTTCTTGTATTCAAAACAAAATGCTGGGTAGTTTTAATGTGTACAGTCCTATACTTCCTCTGATGGCTGTTCTGTTTCCTGAAGGCAAAGAAAGTGATTCTTGATCTCACTTATGATAATGTAAATCAGAAATGATGTCAGTCAAGTCAACAGAGTAACACTAGGGTAAAGCTGATGGAACTGAAACCAGATTTACGGCCCAAGACTCTGGCAGCACAAAAGTGCTTAAATTGATCCAATAACAGAAATTTTTCTCATATCATTATCCTTTTTGATCAGTTTAATAAAAGTCCAAAAGTCCAAACTACTTTCACCAGGTTTTAATAAAAATTTCCTATCTATCATCTCCTGTATCTTCTCATTTATGGCCAGAAACCGAAAACCTTTGTATAAATATTTTGTTATTTGTAAACCAACATCTCAGTTTTATGATGCCCTATTTATTTTTTAAGAAAAGAACGCAACTAGGAATTGGATTAGTGATTATCTGAGAAACAAGAAATGGATATTCAGTTACTTCTGAGTGCCATTAACACACTCTGAGAAAAAAGTCTCCATTTCTAAATGTTGTTTTTTTCTAATTTAAAAGACAAAAGAGATCCTCTCAGCTGCTCTTCTGTTTCAGTAAGTGGCCTGAAAACAGCTGAGATGTCACACACTTGTTCAAGGTTAGTTGTGTTCGTGTCCACAAAAATTCGGAGATCACCGTTCCTTCCAAATTAAGCCTCTGGGCTTGCAAGATACTTTTGCTGAGAGATTGATTACAGCTTCTCCCCCTTCCTCTCCTGTTCACTAGGACGCAACTACTGATAAACAGCACGGCGGCCAGGTTTGAAGCTGGATGCAATATCACCCATAAATACCAGGTTCTTGGTGGGAGCCGAGAGCATCGCAAGCTGAATGCAATCTGGTCTTTCCTGCACTGCCACAGTTGTCCCCGGCAGCCTGAATGCCAGGAGACCCGTGCCAGGCAGCCGTGCCCACGCTGCATCTGGTATTGCCCGTGTCCCGGCACTCGGCACCTCGCTGAAGTGCAGAAAAGAAGAGAAATATGATTCTGATCAGATGAAAGCTTCCAGGCTATAACTCCCCATTATCTGTTATTTTGAATGTCATGTTGCATCATTTTACTATAAAATGTAAACTCTCCTTTTTTGACAACTCTGTAAGTTTTGCTACAGGCTACTTCACTCAGCCCTTCAAGACACAGTATTTGTTGACCTTCACTGAACAGGATAGCAAACAAATAAGCCTTCTCATAAAATCCTCTCTATATGTTTGCCATGGTACTCACACCATTTCTCTGACGGTGTTTCCACTGTGACTGCGTGGAGGACACCTGACCTTTTGTCGAACTATCAGCTAATCAAATTCTTTATAAAACAAGCTGAAAAGCCAGCAGTACCATGGGAGGCATTCAGAAGACCTCCTCTGATAATTTTACTTTTTCATTAAAACTTGTTATTTGTTCTAATTTTCCTTAAGACAGAATTTCCAAACATTTAAAATGTATGACTTTGGTCAAGATGTAGTACACTATAGGTGTTGCCTCCAAGTCTGTGGAAGCGAAAGCAGGCAGCCAGCTAGCAGAGATTTACAACTTGAGTGAGCAAAAGCATTTTCCTGACAATGCAGCAGCTGGAGTTAGCCTTTCTGAAACTGGGGTGGGGTGAGCAGCAGGTGTCTCTGCGTAACCGGCTCCGATTATTTCCACTAGCTGTACGGAGCCCAGAGCAGATGCACACACAACACAAACCTGCATGTGCAGAGTTGGTTTATTGTGCTCAACACTGCTGTTTCTGGGGGAAAAAGTGCCCAGATGACAAAGGGAACTGAGAGAGATGTGCTGAGACTCCAGTTAGAGACACGTATCCAGCTGGGGTCACCACCATCTGAGAAAGCTATAGAAAGCTGATGAGAGCTCCAAGTGTCTGGAGGGCTGAGAAACATACTTGGGGAAAAAAATGCTGAAGAGAAGCATTGAGGAACTAGATTTGTTTAGTCTGGAAAAGTA
Organism: Haliaeetus leucocephalus; assembly: GCF_000737465.1. Classification (NCBI taxonomy): domain Eukaryota; kingdom Metazoa; phylum Chordata; class Aves; order Accipitriformes; family Accipitridae; genus Haliaeetus; species Haliaeetus leucocephalus. Next base: position 1,524,925 of record NW_010972620.1, read on the forward strand.
AGGGTGAAACATGATAAAGGTCTTTTAATAAAGAAATGTTTTTAATAAAGAGGGCAGGGATCAAGAATTCTGCATGTTCTGCTCTACACTGGGGGAAAGATGTGAAGGAATCCACTTAATTGGATATCAAGGCTTTTTTCCCAATTTTTCACACAGAGAAGCACAAGAACAGGCATATGAATATTGTGGAATCTCTTCTCAGAGGTCTTTGAGACCTCTGAGGGCAGACAGACATCTGTTGATGATCTAAGTGTATTTGATCTCTGTTCAGTGCAAGAGGCCCTTGAGCCCTCTTCCAGTCCTTTGTACCACTGATTTGGAAAAACACTGGACTCCTCTGTAAAACACGGGCACATGGTGTGGCCCCAAGAACAGATGAAGAAGAGAGTTTGTATGCTGAATGCTCCCCAAAGGAAACCTGGAGCTCTGAGCAAAGGAATAAGTATCTTTTTTGCAAATGAACACTCCTGCTTCAAAGACAGTTGTCTCAATCGTCATTGTCTCCTACAAAAAAGAAATAGCTTGCAGAACCCTGAACTTCAGATCAGAAGAAGGGATAGCATTGACTTTGGTCCGACTGGCTTTGCAAGAAACAGAGCAGGTCCGTAGTCCAGAGGTAATTGGTTATCCTTACACAGTGTGTTTCATCCAAGAACCTCAAAATACTAAAGCTTCATTGCATGATTAAGTCTTCATGAGCTAGGTGGCAATCTCTCGATGTTTTACAGAACAGTGAACAGGGAGGTTAAGAGTTCATGTTTTGCAGAAGAGTTGATCATCATCTGTGACTGAAATCAAAGAAGTCTCACTGAGATAAATCAAAGCTAGAGATGCTCAGATTCCCCAAATCAGTCCATTTGTAGCTTGCAATTAGTGAATAAGGAACAGGAACCTAGAAATACATTATAGGCTTTCATTATATGCCAACTCTTGCCAGTGGATGTGAGTCATCATGGTATCTTAAAGCATGACAGTTCATCACTACAAAAATTATATGAACCAGAAAGATACCACACTCTTTAGATTGAATAGACTTCATGCAAACCTTTGTCATAAACACAACTGCTTTCCTGGCAAGTTTCAGACATGCAGCCATGGTTCTGAAACATGATGAGTTATTTTAAAAGCCACTTGCATAAAATAAATAATGTGCAGCATATGTTATGTCTCAGGTTATGAAAACATTCCACAACAAACTAGCTTCAAACAATTAAAAATGTTTCAGTCAATGGACAAAAGTTCAAGCCATAACTTTTTTTGAGCTGTCTCTGGTTCCAAGCACTTCTGTCTTAATGATACGTGTATTTTCAAATGTTGACAGCAATTTTCCACATATAATCTATTTGCAAATCTCCGCACAGATTGCTACTAGTAGAGACCTCAAAACTATGAAAGAAACAAGCTAAAATGAACTTTGGTGTGAGATGGTGCATGATGGGATGAGAAGAGCTCATACACAAAACCCTAGAAATACTGGCTTCATCCAGCTGTTACGTTGCTGCATTTGATTTGCACTCATATGGCCGTGACCCAAGACCAGCAACGGAGCGCAATGGTTTGTGTCAAGGATGGGACATCTGCCACATGCAATGCCACTTCTGCTGTTGCTTTTGTAGAGTTGCATTGTTCTCCAGATGTTTGAGGAAGGCTCAGCTAGCAGGGGCAGCGGTTACCAGGATAGGTAGCAATGGTATCACTATCAGGGGTGACTGTCCTCAGTCCTTTGAGGCAAAAAGTCATAAGGAGTCATGAGGAGGACTGTAATCAGAGCAGTTACAAGAAAAAAGGGAGGCTAGGTAGATATATCCAAGCATGCTGGAAGGTGCAAAATCAGGGAAAGACAAGTTTATATGCTCAGGTAATGCGTGTTATCAAACAGGAAAGGAAATGGAAGGCAAAACAGAGGCCATGAAATTGTGCCTCCAAGGCTGATCTGCTACTTGTGGCTAGAGATCTACCCCAAGAACTGGCCCGGGGTATCTGCTCTGGGGTCTGCACTGCTGCCCTCAGAGCAGGTACACACCAGCACAGGGCACGGCCTGGGCTCTGCTTGCCCCACCATGGGGAGATGCCTGGAGCCGCTTTGGGTGACTCTGGTGATGCTTTTGGGTGACTTTTGGGTGACTGCCCCACCTCTCCACTTTGGGCAGGGGCAGGCCAATGCCAGCTGAGCTACAGCCCGGGAAGTCCTGACCATGCAGCTGGTGACCAACGGAGGGGAAGTGTGAAGGGGCTGACGGTGAGAATCATAGAACCATTTAGGTTGGAAAAGACCTTTAAGATCATCCAACTGAGGAATGCAGAGGAAAGCAATGGAGGAGGAGATAGAGCATCTTGGTGGTACTTTGATTTTGGGAAGTTTGGGTTAGTTTCAACCTGGCGAGGGAAAGGTTCCCAGCACACGCAGTCTCCTGACGCTTTTTGGTGTTACGCGCAAAAATGTTGGAACATTCTTTTTTCTCGCCCTGTGTCTGATCTTGTCTGTTCAGCTTTAGCTGTATATGTAGTAAACAGCCAATTCTACATCAGGAGCAGCTGCAACACTTCTTGTAATCAACTTCTGCATTTTCTTTTTACTTTTTTTCCTACCACAAAGTCATCTGGGTCTGCATGAGGCAAACCAGTAAAGCACAAGGCTTCATAATTCCAGGATATTTGCTTTGAGATGACAGATGTAGGAATTGGCAGTGAGGTGGACGGGGAGCATGGAGAGCAGCTGTGTTATTAGTAGCAATTTATCTACTACGACAGCGTGTAGACATTATACCTGAGAATGGGGGCCCGTAATGCCAGGCACTACATACACAGGTCATGAGAGCTAAAGCTTCCGAAGCAAACCAATCTCACTAGCCCTGGAAGTGGGAACGGGGACCAAACGCAGGAAATACCTCGCCCAGGATTAAAGAGTGGGGCAATGAGAGAGAAGAAAATTGAACCCAATGCTGTTCTCTAATCAAATGGTATTTTCAGCACTGAGGGCAGAATCACTTGCAGGTAGCTAAATGAAGCAAATCAGCAGTGCCTATCAACTGTAGGGTTTGTTTTGTAGCTGCAAGCTGATCTGGAGTCACGATGAATCTCTTTTCCCTCATATTCTACTAAACTATCAAAACACATGTAGACACCCAGAAAAATACAATGGCTGAAGATAACAGAGCCCTCAGCAAACAGCTGAACATGTTCTGCCTGGAGGGGTTGTACTAATCCATCACAAAAGGCAACACTAACCACCTCAGTAACTCATTTACTGCAGTAGATCTGATGCAGCTTCAGACTGACTTGCTTGCTCCGGACTTGCTGGGCTGCCTCTTGGGCCTCGGCAAGCCCACTGGTAGGAAAAAGCTAAGTTTCTTCTCTGGGTTTCCAGCATCCTTCCTTTTTGGTGCTGGGCTACAAGTTGTAGTCTTGAACTATGCCCTTTCTTGGAGAAACTGAGCAACCGCTGAGGTTTCCTTTCTGACAAGTGCATAGAAAGTATATGAAGCATTTTTCATGCTAATCAGCAACAGGGTCTGCTATCTAGCTATACCTTGTTTTTCCTGTTCTCAGAAGACCTTTTTGTAGCTGCTTTTTTCTAGAAATCCCATTTCTGTTCCTGATAGTGGCAAACAAGCAACTGCCATGCAAATGGTGTGAATCAAAAGGTCTCCTACATAAAGCTCTTTGATCCAAAGTGTGGTTTCCTTGGAATGTTGAATTATTTGATTCAGAGAAATTTGGCGGTGTAACAACAACATGAGTTTTGGAGCAACAAAGGAAGATAAAAGATTGCCTAGATCAAGAAGGAGAAATTTCTTCCTGGCTCCTAGAGGTGACCAGAGGAAATCTTAAACACTCAAAGCCCCATAGATAGTAGTTTTGAAATAACAATTGTCCCACGTGACAAAATATAGTTGTTTCATCAGCTTCTTTTGCAAGTCCAGTGAATGAGCTGCAGACTTTATACTCTTCAATTAAATAGAAACACCGCAATCCCAATCAGCTATGGGGTGTTTGGTACAGCTTAGTTTAAGAACCTAAACTGGTCACTACAGAAGACATACTTTTGACTTTACTTAGTGAGAAACTGGGCCTCACAAGAAGTGCTTGGCAAGATATTTTTCAGTATCTTTAAACCCTAGTCCTTCCCCACCCATACTTTTTAAATAATTCTTTGGAAACCTGCTCACAGAGGTTTCTTTATCACAGAAACAAATTTTCCCTCCTTTCTGTAGACACACAGGTTTATTGGTGTAGAGGTGCTCATAAACGTGCCAGCTGAAATTGTTTTATATAAACTTGCTTTAAAGTGGGGGAAGGGAAAGTATGTTTTACTTGTTGTTGCCTTTTTTCTGCTGTAAAAGCATTTTGCACAGATTAGAGGATGAAAACACAGGTGAAATAAGCAGTACCAGTAGCAGTCAGCAGGATGAGCTGGGTAGCTGAAAAAACAGAATAGAAGAGAAGGCTAATACCAACCAGTATTTTCTCGCTACCCAAAAGGTAGGCGACTCACACAATCCTTGGAATTTGTCATGTAACCTCCTTTTGCTAGCAACTGAGCCATTGCCATAGTGCATTACTACAAGCAGCTAGATGTTTGATAAAGCGTCTTGGTAAAGAACGGTATTCTCACCATTGCAGCAACAAAGATGACAGGACAATTTTGAAAGCTTCTGTTCTCAGAAAGTTTCTTCTCTCATCACGTGTGCTTAATAGGTTTGGATAGCATCCAGTGTCCAGCCTCTTATCAGAACCTTTCTACCTTTTAACGTCCTCCTGCACTGATGGATATCCTAAACATTAGCAAGCAACCTTATGTTGCAATAGTCGTAGCTTGGCTTCCTCTGGTAAACCAAATGTCATTTGTTCCATTAAAAAAAATCCCTAAATCTATAAACACTCATTTACAACCTCAACGTTATTGAATGGCTTTCTTGCAGGAAAACAAACAGATCCCTGCTTGAATTCACTCCTCTGAGACAGTAAACGAGTAACCCTTCCCTTGCAAGCGATCCTCGCACCGAAGCCCATGAGCTATTTGCTTTGCATGAAGGTTGGTCATGCATGAAGGCCTGATCCAGGCTGCACTTGAGCCAATGGCTGTAGTGCTACCAGCTGCAGTGGGGATTTTGCAGAATTTGCCTTCATCTTTTTCCATTAGCAGGTCAAAATCCTGAGGAAACACTTGGATGAAGAAATGAAAATCCAAAAGGGAGTTCAGGAAGGCCTTGAAAAGGATTAGGAAGTGAAGTAAATAAACACCAGGCAGGAACCAGTGGCCCACTCCCAGAAACACTGGAAACACCCACGAAAGCAAACAAAATCACTACCTAGCACTGCTGGAAACAGGGCATTCCTTAATCACCTGTGTCACATGATCCATTAACGATCATATGGTAATAGCTATTTGCAAAGAATTGAGAGGGAAGACATTTATTGTAGGCGATGACACACTGTTTGCAGTGGCATATTCCGCTCTTCCTCAGTTTTGCTTGTTGGACAAACAGCATCTGTGCCAGGATAATAAACTTGCTATATGCTCGATTTTTGACTCAGGTCAGAGTCTGGCTTGATTAAAAAATAATAAATTAACATACAAGCTGAGGCTTGGCATGCAGGTTAAGTGAGTTTTGTAAGTGTAGTTGCATTACCAGGAAAAAAAATACTAAAGATGAATAGTTTGAAGTGCCACATATCCACAAATTAAATATGCTGATTATTTTTAAATCCATTTGTAATCAAAAGACTTTTTTAAAAAACCCTTATTTTCTTTTTTTTACACTTATCGAGTGATATTTTAATGACTTCAGATATATTAGTTTTCTGTGAAATGTAAAACATTCCTTACGGTAATGCTGTGATTCCCGGTTCCAAGCTGAAATAACACACTCTAACATTATTAGCTTAGTGATTCTTCTAGCTGCATCATCCCAGCCAAAGGTGTCAGCCTCAGGCATCTCGTCTGAATTTGCCTGGCCCATTCTTGTGAGGCTACTCAGCTGCTGAAGTCTCTAGATGTTTTTCCAGAATCCTAATTTCCTATTACGAGGAAATCAGATGAGAAATAAGGTATGTTTAACTTCCATTTTCATCACGTGCCTCTTCATTCTCTTCTTTGTTGGGATCAAGCATACGGTTGCCTGTTACTGCTTCCGAGTTTAGCACAATGAATCCTGAGCTCAGAGAGACATTTGTTGACCCATTACGCTTTTAGCTTCGGAAATCCAAAGCTGAACCAACCAGGAAAGTTGCTGCAAGTCGCAGCGGGTGGATAGAAGGCTGGAGGTCATGTGTTCAAAGGGCTCCCGTACCATCGAGAAACTGTGCACAGAAACCTGTGTGGATAGGCCATGCAATGCAATTTAATGTATTCTGCATCACACCTAGTGTGGAATTCACCTCATTGCACTTTAATCATCTAAAAACCGAGACACTCAAAGTTTCCCTGGGCTCCCTGTAGTCAGTGGGCAGAAAGAGACACTTCATCTTTCCTATCCAGCTGCCTCCCTGTGTTTGGACAACCAAGGCTGCAATATGTGTGTTGGGAGACCAGAGGTCTATTTTAATGTCATTCTGTGCAAATGCACAAAAGCCATCTCCTGCAGATTTCTGGATGGTTTGCAAGCCAGTGTTTCAGACAGCTGGATAAGGCTGATTCCTTTTTTCCCATGTGGGCAAAATTTTCAGGCAGAAGAGGCTGTTTCTGGGGAAGCTGAATGAACCTCAAAGGCTTAGAATTAACCTCCCTGGCCATTGGGTAATCCATACAAACTGAGCATAAGTGATGAGGGGTATGCAGAGGGGATAGGGAAAAGAAGACCCCCTGAAAACGAGAGGAGGAAACTATAATGAGCATATTCATTAGCCAAGGGCAGACAAGTACATCCTTGCTGTTCTCAGATAATCCTAAGCAGACGGCTCTTTATTTGCACAGCGTCCTTAGCCCTTTCGGATGGCCTGGCTAGTCTCCGAGAGGAGTCAGGGCAGCCGGGGGGGCCTGCCCTGCCTCAGCAGACAGATGTGAGCCAGGTTTACATGTGTGGTTGACATCAATTAGCTGAAGCAAGTTTCCATTTTCCAAAGGGTCATGTCAGAGTAATTCCAGCAAACACAGGGAAGCTAGAAGGCTTTTGCCCACTGACCAAGTCATCCCAATGATTTTCCTGACCACAAATGACAAACAGTTAAGAAGCATGTGAACTTGGGAGTGTAACCTCTCCAAAACAACAAGGAAGGAAAAACAGAGCTTCAACTAATAGCACTGCTTAGCATAAAACCAGTGTAGTTAATGACTCCAGCCCAAATCTGCAACCAGTGTGAGCAAATGCATTGCAAATGGAGCCTTCCTTAAGCCTAAAGGACAGGACACGGGACTGCCCAAGGACCTATTTTGGGACAGCATCACCAGGACAGAGCAGACTCCATGTTGTTTCCATAGGCTCTCAAGCAGTTTGGCACCATTGCAAGAGACAGAAATCCTCAGTAAGTGTTTAGTTAACTAACATTTGTATTATAAACAGTGGGTAAAGGATGAGGAAATAGGACTTGAGCAAACCGTGAGAAAATGCCGTTTAGTCTGACACCACAGCAAAGGGACTCCTAATCAAGGCAGCACTGTGATTTTTCAGATTCCTCTGCCACACTATATTACAGCCTGGCCCCAGTGACGGAAGAACGCTTATTAAAATAAATTCTGATTAGAAAGCATTAATTTGAGTAACAAGGTTGCCGTTCTGCAGCTCAGATATTTTTCCCAGAATTGAACTTCGGAAAGATGAGCTTATGCAGAAAGTACGCTGAGAAGGTACTTTCCTGGACTAAGACAGAGTGATCAGCAGAGATATTGATCGTGCTGTCTCTGGAACAACAGCAAGAATTATGTATTGATTTCTCTGGAGACTGGATTACGTATCGATTATGCTAGCTGCAAAGCAGAGGCCTAAGTAATGCTATCATCTCTGGCTAAAATGGTGCCCATAAAGTAGTGAAGTCAATAGAAAGGGGAGATGAGAAATCCATTGAGTCAAAGGGTAAAGTCCCAGGGCAATTAATTAAATGGCAAAACTCTCCTTGGCTCAAGTAAGACCAGGATTTCTACTTAAGTATTTAGCATCCTGAAAAGTCTCCTAATAGGAGCCCAAAGGGCGCAGACGAATAACGCTTTGAGCAAGTAAATCATTTTAGCCCATCCTGAATCCATGTAACACACTGTGTTCAGACAGGCACTTCATTCATTGCTTACTTCAACTGGGTCATTAATGAAATGCACAGGGTTTAGAAAAATTTGAAAACTAGCTGCGGAGATAACTCTTGGATCAAGCCTTAAGGGACCATCCACTGTAGCCAGTGAAAAGCGATATTGCCTTTTATCAGCAAGATAATAAGCTTACAGGGGGACGGTGATGACTTGCTGGATAGAAGTGATATAAGCTGAATTTGTACGAGAAAGGTAACAATGTAGAGGACAGTCCCCGAAGGCTCACCTTTCAACACACAAAGCCTCTGTCTCGTATTGAACTCTGCAGATTGCTTTACAGAAGCTTAATGTTTCTTTCTTTCAGAGCTTCCCTTATAGTGACATTCAGCTTTTGGTTTGGCCATTCCAAAAACTAATTATAACATGTTCCCTAGAAGGCATTTAGTAAAACTAAATAGTTAGAGGAAGAGGTCTCAGTACTTGAATCCAATTCTTGGTACCGTATGACCTGCTCTTCCAGGATTCAGCCAGAATCATTAAAAAGTGATACATGAAACTTTCCTTATGGGAAATGGAAGGCTTTAGTGATCAGTGAAGATGACTCAGTCAGAAGGGCAAGTGCTGAAGTTTGCATTTATTTTGGTGGTGAAAACAGAAAGGGGGAAAGAAATCTCAAGGAGTGAGCAACCGAAGGCAAAGCTCCTCGGCATCAAGATTAAAGCAACAGTGTGCAAAAAGAAAACTACTCTGACAATGCACCAAGCTGAGAGAGGGTGTTTGTGAGCAGGGGCCTGGACTCAGCTGCATGGCTTTGTTCTGCAGAAGGTCTTATATATCATTTTAACTTCATCTCGTCCGTATTACTTAAACGTTTTCTTCTCCATAAAGAACTGATTTGAGAGACAAGCACATTTTAGCCAGTAGGCAAGTGGAAGGCCAGGCACTGCTGGTCAGCCAGTTTCCCTTTCACAGGACTTTTCCCTCCCTTCCTTATCCTATAATTGTTCATAAAAACAAAGACATATTTTCATTTAGCAAAATACCCATTGCTTGCCTTAGACTGGAGTAAGGAGGTTATTGCTGTGTCCAGCTAACCTCTTGCAGCAAAGAAAAAAATTGCAAATGTGGCCTTTATTCTGTGCATTTCCTGGAGGAAAGGAGACTGAACAGGAATTCAGATAAGAAAACTAATGCTGTTGCTGTTCTTCTTATTCTGTGAAGTAAATTAATGGGGCTAACAATGCACATTAGACATCCTATTCAGTAACATTTTTAGTACCCAGCTGAGTCCAAATATAAACTATAATGGCATATTGAGACTGTCTTAAGAGCCATTTCAAATCAATTTAGTTTTATATAGTGTCTCTCAAAGTATCTCAAGGTGATTTACAGTGAAAAAGAAAATAATGGGCTAGTGATTTAGTAGAGTAAGGCATGGCAGCTGTCAGGCAGGAAGGCAAAAATGCTGCACGGAGATGCAAAACTCTAATTTAAAAGCAGTACAAAGGTAAACATATCTCTTTGCTCTTCCAGTACAAGAAGTAGCCAGGTAATGAAGCCAGGCTGGGTTCAGTTTAACTCAACTGTTCCACAAAGCATGAAGGGCTTTTCCATTTACAGACTGAACTGGAACCTAAAACTGAACCATTCCCACTCAACTATTGAGATTAGGAAAAGCCAGGAAAGAAATATTTGTGACCAATTCATTTTAGCAGTTTTACCATCGTATTTCACAACCTCAGAAATTTTAGACTTCCTGTGGGTTGGACTTTTGCCCTACGGACTTATTAAGTCAAGAAGGCAGCTTTAAGCGCCTTTTTCATGGAAACTGTTAAAGCCTCTCTTGAAGAAGCGAGACTCCAGTCAAGCAACCTTGATCTTGCCAGTGTGGCAACTGTTGCACTGCTCCTGTTAAGCAAAGGCAACCTGCAGGTGGACTTCCCTTCAGATTACGGTACTGAAGTGGCAAATGCCTCGTTGGGTCTCTTCCTCTTAATGGACAAGACCCTCTCACCAGTGCCTGTCCCCACATAGCCCCCAAGGAGTAGCCAGCTCACAGCTGGACCTCCTCGGAGAAGCAGGTTAACAATTCTTCAGAGCGTTTTTCAAGGATGGGGGGGATGTCTTCAGCTACAAGACACCTCTTCTCTGGGTTTTCGCTCTCCTGCTCACCACACAAGTGAAGCTGCTAAGGAAGCCATGAAACCTCTTGTATTTTGGCATCCTAAAAAAAGTACTCTTTACATTTCCCTCCCATCAAATAGTTCAGAATGGCCTGTTGGATATGAGCGTTTGAACCAACTTTAGGCAAGAGACAGGGAATACTAATGTCTTCTTAGGTGGGGAGCGGCGTACATAGAATCACAGAACAGCTCAGGTTGGAAGGAACCTTGAAAGATCATCTGGTCCAACCTTTTGTGGGAAAGGGAGCCTAGACAATATTATCTAGCACCCTGTCCAATAGCACCTTGAAAACTTCCAGCGATGAGGGCTCTACTACATTCCTAGGGAGGTTGTTCCTACGTGCCACTTCTTCGAGAGGTCTAAACCACCCATTTTCCCTTCCAGGTGCCAGGACGCATTCAGACTTTGTCATCGCTGTTGCCTGTAGGCCAGTGAGATGGTGGAAGCCTGACCTGCTCATGCCGTCCCTGGCAACGACCACAACAAAAGGCTGCTGGACCGCTTCTCAACTTCCCCAGTGAGCACACAGGGGCTGTTCAGGAGGTTAAAGCTGCGAAGAGCCTGAATTGTGATTACTTGACAAAGTGCCTCCCCCCCTCAACCATCTTGGCAAGCGCTGAGCTTGTTTAGCTGCCTCGGGGCTGATGCAGAGCGTTCTCATGCAGAGCTTTCCACGTGGGAACTCGCTGCTACCACACGTTTGAGTTTGCGAACCGTGCGGTGTTGCACCATCTCGCAGACAGCGGCTGCGTAAGTCGCATGAGGCTGTAAGTACTGGTGTGATGTCTATTCATCTGGGAAAGTGTTTTCTTTTCCTTTTTGTGGTGCAAGTAGTATATGTTTTATTAAATAAAGTGCATGTTCCCTATGCAAATGAATGCTGACACATTGTATGTTAAATATGTATGACATTTAAAAATCTAAGCAAGAACTAAAAATCATTTATAAATATTAAAGAGCATGAAGTCTACTTTTTGTTTTCATTTTGCTTCTGAACCTGCACTCCGGGAAAAATACTCCTCACATTATAAGACTGAATTATCTGTCCAAGAACTAAACCTATAATTTTATTCTATCAGTCAAGCTGTATGTCACACTATTTTTATATCAAGACAATCAGGTTCTTTGAAGCACAGACACACACCTACTTAAAAGAAGCATTCCTCTGAAAGCAGAAGACTTTAGAATCAGCGGCAATTTGTATCTTTCAAGGGACTGATAACTAAATGGAGAAATGCAGTTCCTAATGAAAAGATGTTTCTTTGCTGACCAGGATGATATTCCATCAGGATATTTGGATCCAGATTCATCCATTTTGACTGCAAGCATCTAACCTGGCTTCGAATTACTGACTTCTAATGGCTTAAAATGTGTCCTTTGGAGATTCTTATTTCTCCTTCCTGACAAGAAAGGACAGTAGGCCATCTGAACTCCTAGCCTGAGCGCCTTAGTTAGGTATCTAAAAAGAAACGAAATTAATCCAGCCCTTCCTCTAGTTTTTTAAGTATTTGTTGTGTGGGAGTCCTGTTAGAAAATCTACTGTTCAATCCATTGCTATGGCACAGTCAACCTCACCTCTAGGAAGTATCTTCTGCTTCACAGGGCTTAAACATCCCTGTGGGAAGAAGCAGAAGTTTCCCCTGAAGAAAAAAAAGCACAGAGAGACCAATGCAGACATTAAAGCACCACCACCAGGGAGGCAATTTTAGATTACAAGTGAAGGAGCATATCTTTGTGCTCCCTTCTGCCCCAATACGTTAAGATAACTTGCAAATACCAATAAAGTTTCAGAACAGACTGTAAATATCCTGTGCCTGTTTTACATACTGAGAAACCAGGTACACAGGTCAAATATGAAGTGCAGAGCATGGCAGAGAATGGAAACTCCAGCTCTGGAGTCCCAGTAATTTCCCTTCCTGTAACACCACCATTTTTTCTCGATGAAGAAGCACCTGCTCTCAGATTGGTCTTCACCGCACATTCACTTACCTCACTAAACTATTTCATGCGCTTCTGCTGCACTACGGATGGCAGGAGTGCCACGGGACAGCAGTGAAAGGATTTGGCATCTGAAAACCTGCACCGAGACTGGCTGAACTGAAGCAGTACTATCCTTCTCTCATTTTACTAGCTCTGCGATCAGCAAAATGCCTTTCTCCATTTCCAGATGGGAACTGAAGCAGTGGGAAATATTTTCCCTCGGTATTTGTCCCTCGTTCCTCTGTTGACAGAAATTTTAAGACAAATGGCCATTTTGGTGGATTTAAAAAGCAGTGGAACTTCATGCCCCTAATGAATGGGCAGCGGGAACTCATACTGGCAGTGCTCAATGGCTGCACATGAAACTAGCCAGGCTCAGTAAATGAAACCAGATCCCAAAAATGCAGTCTGGAGATAACTGAAAGTATGCATTGAAATTTATTGTAGGAAAATGACTGACTGGAAAAAAAGTGGTCTGCTCTGCCCCTGCACCTCCAAAACATATTGTACCATTTAAACACTCTAGAAAGACATCTGCCAAAAACGCAATTAATTCTCCTGAAGGTCAAATGTATTTCTCCCGTAAAACCGTTGAAGCAGCAATTGTATGTCTTGATTACTCTTATGAAAGCGACTTAGGAAAAATCCTAGGATTGTTCTTGTGTTTGAAGTTGGATGTTTATTGCTTACTGGCAGTGACTTTTGTTGCAAAGGTTAAACGCGGTCAGCAAATGATCGTAACCCCCCCAAAAAAGGGTTAGTCCCAGTGCAGCCTGTCCAAAATCCCCGCAGCAGATCTGTAGTTCTGTTTGGAGTGCCACCCTGTGGACACAGCTGCTCCCATGAGCTCCTCTCCTTCCGACAACCCCGAGATGCAACGCTGAGGGACCAACAGCAGTGGACACAAGGAGAGGTGACAGCATCCCTCAGCTCCAAACCACACTGTCCCACGTCACTCTTACATGTCCCTGGCTACCCTGGGGCAAGTGGTGGTGGGGGACGAGTGGGAATTTTTGTACCAAAATACAGTGCCTGTTACCAAAGACCATTTTTGCCGGTGCTCTCTACACAACGGTATATGAAATGCCACCACCTCTTTGGAGCTGGGTAGGAAATAATTGTGGCATCTGTTGGTAACAGCTGAGGGCTGTGTAGAGCTTTGCACACCGAGAAGAGACCTGAGAAGCCCCCTGCTCATCCGCAGATGAATTAAGCCCCTGGTAAGCTCAAGTTCATCCTTAGAAGTCAATTTCTGGATTGGATTATAACTTTTTTTCTCTCCGACTGTTTGTATAAGACTTGCAGGTTTAGTCACTGGAGATTGCCACCATAAATTTTAGGAGTCTGGCTTACAAAGCCTGTAACAACCTAACCTTGTTTAGCAAAGGTGTGCCTTGCAGCATTCCTTCAGTAATGCCACTTTGGCTGCCCCTTACCTCTGGGGTGAGGTATTTCATCATGATTTCCTTTCCTTTCTCTCCCAGCTTTTCATCTGGAGCAATTTCATATTCTGCCTGGAACAGAAATAAAAAAAAAGTCAATATTTGCACTCATATTTCACCATTTTAACTTCGTTTTGGATGTGGCATTAACAGAACACTCTGTCTGAAAAATCTGAAGGATAAATACCATGTTCTGATGGCATTAAAACCCGTACACACAATCCTATTAAAAACCTTCCACTATATTTTGACCAAACTCTAGTGGTGCATTTTCTGAGATGATGTCTCTTAATTAACACCAATACAATTTAATGTATTTATATTTTATAGCCTTGCCAAGCCAGCTTTCAGAAAGCATTCAGTGACAAGAGACAACAACTTAATTTGGTTTTGCTCAAAGGGAAGGCGGACACAGAAGGTAAAATGACTTCTCCGAGTAGTAAAGAAAGTGAATGTTTGTTAATTCTTGCCACAGTGGTATTTCAAGTACCAGGTGAACTCCTCCTTTTTGGTTAAATGTGTCTTTCCTATTTATTTATGTCTTCCCCTTGGTCTAACAATACTTCTGCAAAGCAGAGAGACTTGCCCATCACTTCTTTTAGTGATCCTTAACTCAGTCCCTCCAGGAGGCAGATATAAGAGCCAATTTCTTAGGCAGATTTGTTAGGGCCAAGATAAAACAAGAGACACCATTTATAGGAATAGACACTATAGGCAAAATTCTCTTTGACTTCCCTGGTGCCTTAAAAAAGAGAGCACCACATTCCCCCGTGCAAAATTTACCTACATTTTAAAATTCTGACTGTTCTATGTATTGTAGCATTACTGACTTTTGATGAGTTTCAGGACAACATTTACATAAGAAACAAAAGAAGCATTACTTGTGCACCACAAAGACATTAATCACTTCAGTTAAAGTTTTGGATCTACGGCAGGCATTCGAAGGAAACACGCGCCGCATGGGAACCCAGTGACTAAACGACAATGACAAGTTCTTAGAGACATTCCCTCTTGGCACTGCCCAGGATATGAAGCTTTAGCCTTAGGATCAAAATATTTTCCAGAAAAAAAAAAAAAAGACAGCCTAACAGCTTTCATGACTGTTTATATTAAAAAAAAGGATCCCAGAAAATTCTGCCAAACCAATTAAGTAACCTGGTCCAATACAAGCTGTCTGCGATGATAAATGAGGGGGAAGCTAGGAAAAAAAAAAAAAAGAAGAAGAAGGTAAATCAGACTGAACTGGCAAACACTTGGAAGAACAAATTTCAGAACTATTGCCCACTGGAAGGCGTATGCACTGCTCCAAGCTTGATGCAATAAATCCGAAGGCAGGCTGTAATGGATACCCTAGCTAAGCAGACCTACGAATGACATGAAAACCACAATGTAGTAATAATGCTATTATCCATCTATCTGGCCACTGCTGATTTAGCTATTGCAGCTTAAGTCTGAAGCTACATATTTATACACATACATAGCAGGTTGCTTGAACAATCTAGAATTACAATCTGATTTGGTTTGGGAAATGACAATGACCGCAAATAACAGAGAAACCTGTATTATTTATGAAAAATACACCAAAAGCTAAAATCCACAAGTGCAGTACTTCTCTTTTAGTGATCATTTTAGGGATGAACTGATTACGTTCTCATAAAACTTAATACAAGGGTTTAAAAAAATCTTTCATCCAATTTCCTGTCCTTTTAGATGGTATCTGAATATGGGTCATTTCAGCTCTTAAAGCACAGACACTCTCGAACGTTTACAGCATCTTAACAGCATTTTTCTCCATGATTCCTTGCTAGGGGATAAAACAATGGCAAGAAAGAGTAACAGAAGGAACTATTTTTTTAAAGGTGAAAGTTGCATCTTCTTTGGACCTTACTGTTTATGTTTAGGTTCACAGACAAACTAGGTGTTTTTCATATAAAAGAAAACAGAAATAATGTATTTTAATAAAAGAAAATAATTGTACTTAAATGTAACTGTCTGTGCAGAAGACTGCAAAGAAAGGAGAACTCCTTGGCATTGTCTCAGCATGGAAGTGTCTAGGAGATCTCCTGAGTCCTCCATTCAATGCTATTTACAATTAATCCAATAATGACCATTTCTCTCTCCTTCATTTGCTTTTAGACTCTGGAACCTGGTAATATATTGGCTCCCTAGTGAAAAAAAAAACCCTGATTCAAAGTCATCATCTGCCATTTGAAGTGCACCAGGGAGATGTCAAAAAATTTGGTGTCCTTTTTGCCACAGATTACATTTACATCCCATCCAAATTGTACAACAGGAAGCAAATTAGGACAGACCAGAAGACAGAAGTTTAGCAGGAATAGGATCAGTGTTTTGAAATGCAGTTCCTGATGGGATCCAACATATGCAGAGCTAAATGCACACACGCACACATATACACAGTGTATCTAATTCTATCTCAGGATAGTTGGGAAGGAATAAAAGGAAAGTTTAATTATACTTGCATTTGACATCCTCAGAAAATGCGACGCTGTGGTGGTGAAGGTAGGAAGTGACAGACAACTGAGGATGTGAGAAGGAACCATAAGCTCCAACTGTGAACAGTGCTGATTTCACTGTAGCTCAAGTACTAGAAGCCCATTTCATTTTGTTTCTAAGTTCATTATTACTTCTCCCTTCAGTGCCACTTTCGAGCTATTTGGCAACAGATATCCGGTACATTTTCAGCCATGGGCTGTTATTGCAGGAAGAATTACTCGTGTAGAGAGACAGAGTGACTTCCCCATGCTCACTCTGCCGCGTGCCTGGGAAGCATATCAAGGTCCTCAACTCTCAATCTTGTA
The DNA here is from genome assembly GCF_000737465.1 of Haliaeetus leucocephalus. NCBI lineage: Eukaryota > Metazoa > Chordata > Aves > Accipitriformes > Accipitridae > Haliaeetus > Haliaeetus leucocephalus. The sequence continues at coordinate 1,541,529 of NW_010972620.1, forward strand.
TTTAAATCACAAGATACATCCCCTTCTTCCACAATACTCAAAGGCATGGCTACAGTTTGCAAATCCCTAATTGCTAGAAATAATATCGTTACTTAAAATCCATGTGGAACAAAATATTTTCCATTATTCCTTTGATGAATCCAGGCATGTGTTTCAAGGCTCTTGCTCTGAAGTCTAATAGCTTCTCCATGCCCTAGTTAGGTCAGACAGGGCCCTATTCATAGCTCATAAATGAGGGGAGGATTTACGATCACCCTGACTGCATGGGACGAGCTGCAGGCAAGGCTCTTTCTGCGGGCAGGCGTGGATCCTTCAGTCCAAATGGCGAGAGGATGTGGGCTGGCTGCTGTTTGTTGCTAACTTTTCTTTTGGCTGCTGTTTCGGAGGTAGTAGTTACTTCAGTGGCTCCCCTTTCCCTAGAAGCAACCCTGGCTGAATGGGGGCATGGGGGGGTGCAAAAAGTCCTTCCCTTCGGAGCAGCCGCCCTCGGGATGGGCTGAGCGAGATCGGATGGGAAAACGCACTTCCACTGGGAAAGGGAGCAAGGTCCAGCCTGTGGCTGGCTGTGAGACAGGGCCCTGAGCTCATGGATGGTCGAGCAAGAGATTTGGGAGCTGGAGGGTGCCTGTGACCGACGGAGAGCATCACTGGGGCAATGGCACAGGGACCCAGCAGGGGCTCGCATCGGCAACCTTAATTCTGACACATCGTTTTATCCAGTGTTTGATTTTCATCTTAATATTCTTTGAGTTCCTGAAATTGTATGGCTTAAAAATATGTGAAAATTGAAAAAACGGAGCCAAAGGGATCTCTCTGCAGATCTGGAAGGACTCTCTCCCAGGGCACGTAGCTGCTGATTGCCTGCGGGAGCGTGGCACGGCCGCAGGAGTTGGACCCTCGCACCCACCCGGAGATGGACACAGACACTCCCACCAGAGCAGTTTCAGCTTCTTGGTGTAAATCAGGAGCAGCGGAGTCACCTTCTGAGCATCTGCAGGAGGCTACTGGCGTTTCGGTCCCAATTTTACACCTCTGCTTTCTCAGCTCCCTCCTCTGTTATCCCCAGTATCTCTCTCTGCTCCAGCTCCTGCTCACTCCTTCCTCGGAGTCCAGGCTCTGCCCTGTTACTGCTCTGCGCTCCAGCGACTGCCCTTACACTTGCCTCCGCTGGAGATTTAAAATCTGTGACTGAAAATTGGAAAGCAAACCCCAAACAGCTGGGATTCATAATAACTCGCATTTCTAAATGAAAAGTGAACTTGAAACCACATTTTTCTATTTAAACGCAGGGCAAAAAGAGCCCTTTTGGCTGTTTAAAAACACATTTTGAGTTAATGAGTTTGTTGATATCAACAAACTGGCATTTCTGATGGAAAAAGCCTTGAACAGCTTTAAGACACACATACACAGATGGTTTATATACCATGTAAGGGACTTAACCAAACGAAATCTCCCTAACAGTGAGACAGGGTTTTTACAAATGGCATTAAATGGATGCTCGCTCATCCTTTTACCCCAGATAAGTGTAATGTCTAGTGAAGCGTTCAGCTGAAAAGTCCACCCGAGGGGATCGTGCCTCTCACCCCTGGCCCCCGTGCCTGGATAGCACAACCAGAAACAACCTGGAGAGGCAGCGGGGCTATTTTCCTCCAGGGGATGTATTTCTGTGCGACTGCAATGCAAAGAAATAACATCATACAGGTCAGAGAGGAAACAATGTCAGGTTATTTTCTCCTTGACCAGAATTAACCATATTCTCCTCCAGTCAATCTAAGTCTGGTCCACATAAAAATGCTAAAAGCCCTCCCCTGGAAAAAAAAAAAAAAGAAAAAAAAATTATGAATGTGAATAGATGAAGCAGGAAAGGGACTCCAGAAGCTAAAGTCTTCCTTATAACAGCACACAAAAATCACAGGAGAGGAGAGGGGAACATGAAACGTCAGGAGCCAGCACCCTGGGAATGTGCTGTTGAGAAGGGGACAAGGGCAAGAGGTCCCCACTGAACTGCTGCCTTCTTGTGCTGGAGGCACGGGCTGCAGGGAAGGAAACGTGTCTTGCTAGCAGATTCCCTGCTCACTGATCTGCCTTTCAGCACAGGAAAAGTATCCCCTAACACTTTATTTTAATGGCTATCTTTCAACAGCTCCGAAGTCGTATGATGTTGCTAAAATATTTGTAAGCACAGCAAAGCATGCTTTAGGGCTGTGCGTGATTTCTTTGTTAAGGGCTTATAGGGGAGCTGATTTAATCATAAACCATCTCCGTTTAACGATAATAGTTTATGTTCGCATAGTTCCTTCATCTGAATGGCTACGTAAGGGTTTGGTGAACTATTCATGGGAGCTCTTTGTGTTTACATGCACACAGATAAGCACGCAATGCATTCAGAGGCACAAGCTGCAGCCATCGGTACTTCTTACTAGATATTTTATCAAGTCAGGACCTCTGTCATGAAACTGTTTATACAATATCCATAATAAGAGATGGCTCTCTGTCCTTATAGCCTTACTGTACTAGCTAGGAGAAGGGGTTGCTGTTGCCCCGTTTCCCAGCCAGCCAGCCACGCTGATGGCCGCTTACACTCCGCAGCAGTGGTGGGAACCAAAACCCACAGCTCCACCAGCACTGTGCTGCAAAGCTCTGCATCTCTTCATTTTTATCGCTTTTATCATTTAATGTTGGGGCCTACTGCTTACAAAGCACATATCTTTGTAGTCCATTTTACAATTGATAAATTGTGGCTAATCACCCAAACACTGTTCTCAGAAAACATGTAGAAACTTTATGCCTCTGAGCACTTTAATCTCAATTATTGGTTGAAATTGGCCAAGGTATTCACAAGTTTTAGAGGGAACTGACAGATATATACCTACACGGATGCAGAATTTAATGATACACATCCTTTTTTCTTCAGAAAATAGCCAAACAACTGTTTAACTGTACAGACAAAAAACCCCAGATGCTGCTGCAATTAGATTTGCAGGAGACTACATCAGACGAGGTTAGTTATTGCACCCAACAGTTGAAATAAATATCCAGCAAAGAGAGGATCTTTTTTTTTCTCTTTATGTATTCTGGTCTGCTAGGTCTGGTTGATTTTAACAGTCTTTGAAAGCAAAGGTGTGAGAGAGAGCTTGCAAAACTTAGTCTCACTTAAGTATGGGAATGGAGGTTGTTGGTAGGCTGTTGAGTGTCTGACTCAGCTTCTGGTTTCCTCCCAGGAGCCCTGATCGCTGCTTTCTTTGCAGACAGTTGAGTGCACTGGTTAAAAACGTGTATTAAAAAGTGGGAGGCATCAATTACTGGCTTCTACCAACGACTTACTGTGTCACCTGGTAAAGTCACTTAGCTGTGCTCTGTAAAAAAGAGGTGGTCCTACCCCTCAATGTGCAAAAGCTCCGTGAGCCTCTCATGAACAGCTAAATATTTTCCTCTGTTATTTTTTTCTTTTTATTTGATATTACACAAAAGCTAAGTTTTGCATCTCATGTTAGAAAAATAACTAAGTCAAAAGAAAACAGAGACTTCTGGCTTTTTCTGCTCGGGGCTTGTTACAGCAGGTGGTCTCCAAAAGGTTTCACATTCCTGGTGGTCTCAGAATAGAGCTGTAAAGTCAAACTTCTGGTTTCATTATAGGACTTTTTTTGCCTAACGTAGGGCTTGGCCTGAATCCCACTCCTCAACGCAGTGTGACCCTGCTGGGCGAATTTCAGTAGCAATCATCCAATTTAATGGCTATGGTCTGTGTTGACAAGAAGCTCAACATGTCCCAGCCATGTGTGCTCGCAGAAAGCCAACCATATCCTGGGCTGCATCAAGAGAAGCGTGACCAGCAGGTCGAGGGAGGGGATTCTGCCCCTCTACTCTGCTCTCATGAGACCCCTCCTGCAGTACTGCCTTCAGCTCTGGGGTCCCCAACATCAGAAGGACATGGACCTGTTGACGTGAGTCCATAGGAGGGCCACGAAGATGATCAGAGGGCTGGAGCACCTCTCCTACGAGGACAGGCTGAGAGAGTTGGGGTTGTTCAGCCTGGAGAAGAGAAGGCTCCGGGGAGACCTTAGAGCAGCCTTCCAGTACCTAAAGGGGGGGCTACAAGAGAGATGGGGAGGGACGTTTTACAAGGGCATGTAGTGATAGGACAAGGGGTAATGGCTTTACACTGAAAGAGGGCAGATTTAGATTAGGTATTAGGAAGAAATTCTTTATTGTGAGGGTGGTGAAGCACTGGCACAGGTTGCCCAGAGAAGCTGTGGCTGCCCCATCCCTGGCAGTGTTCAAGGCCAGGTTGGATGGGGCTTGGAGCAACCTGGTCTAGTGGAAGGTGTCCCTGCCCATGGCAGGGGGTTGGAACTAGATGATCTTTAAGGTCCCACCCCAAACCATTCTATGATTCTATATGATTCTATGTGTTGCTCAACCTTAATATCGCCTAATACAGGGATTTTCATGGGCTGGGAGCAAGCTTGTACAGAATTTGAAATCAATAAACACAGAAGACTGCTGTTAATTAGCATTAAAAAGAAGAGAGAAAGAGTAAATATTCAGAACTTCACACAGCCAGGGATTTTGTTCGTGAAATCCTCATACTGCCAGTCTGAGCCTAACCGGGAAGAGATTCCTGGCCCAGTAAAGGTATGCAGGGCAGTTCCAGTCTGCAAAAGCAACCTGGGAGTGGGTGCAAAGCACACCCTTGCAAAAGGATTTGGGGATATCTGTCTGGGATTGCTCAGAGAGGGAGATTTAAAACAATGCCAGTCCCACCACAAGCCTTCGCAGGACCCGTGTCGCCTATGCTGCAGGGATGGTGGGAGGACACGGAATTTCAGCGCTTGGCACCACTCCACGGGTCTTCGGGAGAATGAAGTGACACAGTGCCCTCGATTCCCGCAGCCGGAGGTGGGCTGGGCAGCTGGTGCTGCTGGGAGAGGCTGGGAGAGGCTCCGGGACTCCCCAGACGAGTGCCTGATGTTTCATCAGCGGCAGACACCTCACTAGACAATGCCGGTTCGGTGCAGGACAAACACATCCAGGGTACCCGAAATGTCCTCCTGCCCGACGGCCTTGAGCACAGCTGCACACAGCGTTTGTCAGATATAGCAGTTTCATGTACCTCGATGCCTAAACCCTTCACTGGGGAAAAAACACGACCAGTGCTAGGAATATCAGGTAGAAGTTGTGACCAGCTAAAACTGATTTGAATAGGACTTTATCCAACACTTTCTGTGATGCTGTAGATTTGCTGTAGATATGGCAGTACTAACATAAACTTTAAGTGACCACGTGTCCTCTCCCAGACTCTTACTTTAATCACTTCAGTGCAATCCTCACATTTCCCTATATTTCAGAATAGCTTCACCATAGTACAAACAGAAGAAATTTATTCCTGTTAGTATGCATCATTTTGCTTTCGACTGTCAGTGTTAGCCAGAGAGCGAAGCCCCCCAGACACTCACACTCAGCAGTGACAAGTTCATCTTCCTCTCTGGTATGATTTAGCCTTTTGGCTCATCAACACCCGACCATTCCACGGGCTCCCAGAAATAAAGCCACTGAGAGACTTTTCCACCGTGAACAGCTTCTCCTGCTGGCACTACACACGGCCAAGCACTGCCAGACTGGGAAAGAGCGTCAGGTCCCCCTGGGGCTGGGGGGTATTGCTCAGTGGCCGGCTTAACTGAAAGCTCACTGGGATGGAAAATGGAGCAGATTTTGTTCTTGATGACCTTAACCAAGTCACTTCTAAACCTTGTGCCTCTGTTCTCCTATTTGAAAGACCAGGATAACAATCAGGATGTCCTTTATAAATCACCCTGAAGTCTACCGACAAAAAGGCTTGGTAAGAGATAGATATTAGCATTATCAAACTCCTCATCCTCTCTTGTCAGTCCATTCATCATCTTCCCTTTCCTCCCAGCGCCTCCCAGCATTGCAGGCTTCACCCACATTAAAAGACATCACTCGGCGCAGCTCAGCTGCTGGGGCATTGACGTGGAGGGAGGCTATGCCAGCACCGTGCCGGGATGCCTGTCCTTCTCCCGCGCCGGTGGCTCGTGCACCCCGAAGCTGGTACCAAGCCCCGTGCAGTGCTGCCCCTCGACCATCGATGATGCTGGGATGGTGACGGGGTCAACCCTGTCTGCTGTTTGCTCAGGTGCTAAAGACACACAATCACATCCCACAAAACAGTGATTTCTCGGGGTCGGGGGAGTCTCCTCTGTCAGGAGAGCACTGCGAAGCACCTCAAAATATCACAAGAATTGACTTACCACCGAGTCAAGGAACCTAATGCAGCACTCGAGCTCAGGTCGAGTTTCACAGAACTGCCGAAAGAGAAGCCTTCCGATCGGCTGCTTTTCACATATGCTGCAGTAATCTCTCTCTAGAGGCAACAAAGAGAAGAAGAGAAGCATGAAAATGAGAAGAGCTATGCCTTTTGGGTTGGTTAGGAGTTTAAAGCATTGCAAGTGAGTGCAGAACTACAACCCCAAATCAGAACTGCTGCCTTCTCCCCACCACCATGTTTCAGGTATCCAAATACTAAGACTCAAACGAGAGAGGCTCAATTTTATAGAGCTGATGTTGGTAAAAGTCCCGCAAAAGCCATTCAGCTATTATGAAAAAATAATTTCACATTTTTCTGTGGTGGAAATATATGCACTCTGCAAAGGTACCGCTCAGACTGGTGGTGTTTGTGGGAATGTGGGGAGCAAATTACAAGTCCTTGAAACGTGAGTCATACATTAAAGGGTAGGAGAAGCTGGAATTTGTGGAGACCTTCCTGGATGCTTCCTAGATATGCACTAAAGTGCCCCTAATCTCTGGAAATACTCAACCCACTCTCTACTAAACAATTATTGCAAACTATGTATTTTCAAAGGTTTCAAAATTTCTGCTTTTTACTTGCTGAGCATTAACGAATAGATGGAACATATGGCATCTAGCTGGTTTCAGTTTCACACAGCACTCCTTTACAGAACTCTATTTCCCCTTAAACACCATGTTTAAATGCCGTTCCCCTGTGCTGGTGCATCCAGAACCATCACGCCCAATAAAGCGAAACATCCTTTACCCATCACAGGGACAACCTGCAGGAAAACATGGGAGAAGGGCAGGCACCATTAACTGGCATTGCACCAGTACAAATGCCAAGGGCTTTGGATATTTTTCTGGTGAGAGCAGCAAATCCCCCAGCCTGTTTGGAGCAGCAGTACTTGCTCGAGACACATTCCTCTAGAAGCACACACATGTCAAACAACATACTGTGTTTCCTTGAGCGTTCGTCTCGCCACCCTCCTCGCTGCCATATGGCACTTGCTGTTATTATGGAAACAACCAGCTTCTAAACACATAACACAGCACTGCAAACAGACATACGAAACCCACACAAGTTGTCAGTGCCTCGGTTACTTCTCTCTCAGGCCTGGAATCGCTCCTGCGATGTCTTTTTATTTCCCCCTTTGCTTTGGCCTCCTGCACCCTTCCGCTCCATCCACCCCAAGGAGAACATCTGCAGGCACATCTGCAGTAGGAGCTCGCCTTGGCCACGCAGGCACCCAGCCGAAGGGCTCTCTCAGCACGGGTCGCACCCTGGGGACCATGTGTTGCAAAACCAGGACATCCCTCCTGAATGGAAAATGCTGTGTGAGATGTTGGACGTGCTGACCTGTCGCTGGGTGGGCAGGAGCACCCAAGGGTGTATCTCGTAAGAGGAAGGAGGGTGCTTGCCCAGCGCTGCGCCTGTGTGCAGGTATGGCTTTGCTTCAGGAACCGGTCCCTGAAGCACCTACAGGGTGGTCGCTGGAGACATGGGTTGGGGCTAGCTGGACTGTGCTTTTAATTCAGTATGGTCCTGCTCTGGTCTGGTCTTCTGAAGCAGTCTGGAACAACGTACCAGCACCACTTTGTGGCTGGCATTGCCGGTCCATTTTGGATCAGGGTAACACTGAATCTATCCAGAAGATAATGTTTTGATACCCTCCCGCAAATAAAACTGGATTGAAATCACTGGGTAAATCCTACCCTGACCTCCAGTCTATCTAATTATCAGCAGCAAGCCCATGGCACTGGTTTGTTTGCATGAGCTGGAGCCTCCAGCGTGGAACATCACGACACAGACACGTACGGCTTGCTTGGATGCTGAGCAGCCTTGGGACCGTCCTTGCGAGAGGTACAAGTTTGTGCTGCTTGACTGAGTAGCTTTTTTAGTGAGAAGGTAATTGCTGAAGGGATGTGCAGACACGCACAGGGCTAAGGTAAGCAAAGGAGTTGGGAAAGAGCCTGAGTGGATCAAAACAGCAACTCGCAATGCCCCAGAGGCCGGCATGAAGCCAGAGGCTGAGCAGCTCAGGGAGGTCTGCAGGTTGAACTACACCTGTCTGACGCCGTTTTCTGCTACCTTGACTAATTCACTCTTCTGAGGGTATGAATAAAATATACATCCTGAATATCGGTAGCACACAGCCCGCCTGATGGCAGGACTCAAACCCTCCAGAAGCCCAAACCCACAGCAAGCTTCCTCATGTTAAACAGGCAGTGCAAAAAATGCGACTGTCTGAATTTGTAACAGAATGAACCACAAAGGAACAAATACATTAATCAGCTAGTTTGCCCTATATTTTCTCTTGTACGGTGCTATTTGATGCACGGTGACAACGCTTGCTGTACAAAATGCAGTTAGTTTATCAAAGTTGTTATGATATGGTGACACTCGCTGTTGGAGAGGATGCTTTTCTAACAAAAGGGCTACTGATACCAGCTAAATAAGTGTGCAAATTGCACATCCAATAACTGTACTTTACAGCATAACAGGAAAAGAAAACAAGCAGCTAAATACTATTACATGTGTGCATAAATGAAACATAAAGAAAAGATGAGCACAGACTTCCTCCTATGGTACATAACTTGGCCAACATGTGAGAAGGGTGACCCGTTCATAATGAGGAAAAAGGAAATACCAGAAATAATCTCTGAAAACACAAGAGTTCCCTGGAGCCATCCACTCCTCGGTCATGTTCGTTTAAGTGCTGGATATACCAATACAGACAATAAATACATGATGCAACTGCTTTCATTCCTTGTAGGTGACACAAAATATTTTCTTAGGCCCTGATCTTGCCATTGGCCTCAGTAAGTCTGCTAAAGGAGTCTGCTCTCAACTCCTGCTTGGGATGCACGGGCCCTGGAGTGGCCTAAGAAAGAAAAACACCTCTCAGCTAAGGCGGAAAAAAAAAAAAGGAGTGGGTAGTTTTATTACAGCAAGGAAAGCAGAAGTGTTTTAACAGTGTGGTGCACCCCGGAGACCTGGCTGAAGCCCCCCGAGCTGTGCTGACGAGCTGCTGCTGAGGGCAGGGGATGGGGAGCCAGGCGGGTACCGCAGCCAGGGGCTGCCTTGGGCTGGGGCTAATCGTCGTGTCGCCCTGGGTCCGCCTGCCAGTAAAAATATCCATCCAGTTTCAAAAGTTTAAAAAATAGAAAGAATGATTTCCTGAGGAAATGGAAATGTTAAACACTTGGAAGTGAAACCATATGCTTATGATGATGAAATGTAACTGAAACAGCTCTGAGAGCGATATCTTGGGTAGTCAGACTCTCCTGCTTCAGCGCAGTCCTGTTTAACACCTGCAAAATCACCCAAGACGGCGGTGAAAAGCCGGGTGGGTCAAAGCCCCAGGAAAGCAGTCACCTCTTACTGATGCCAAACTCGATTTAGAAAATATCCCTGGCAAATCATGTGCACATGCAAGTGAATTCTTTATCTTCCTAACAGAGTAACGATACAGATTAATATAGAAAAGGTATTACATAAAATGAGATCATAAACATTCATAAGATAAATAAAGATAAATAACATTTATTCTAAATTCTACTGACTCTTTTTTCCCTTTACTATGTAGCTTATGTATTGAAATACTTCTTTAAAGAGCACCCAGCACACAGAACATACCAAAACAGTTACACCTGCATACAGATAACACCATCACCATTCAAAGTCTGTGGCCTAATTTTTTCCCCAACAGATACTCTGGTAAGGTTCTGAAAAAGATATAAGCACACGCCTAAGAAAAATGGTCCTATTAATAAAATTTCATACTGATCAAAACATGCCATTGATGAAGTGAAAAACACAAACCAAGGTGATAAAGAAAGCTGCTGCTGATAAAATCCCTGACTTTCAAGAAAAAGGGGAAGAAAATCTAATATTTTAATTAGATAAAAACCTCCCTGTGCCTTGTGAAGATTTTTTGCTCTTAATTTCCCATTTAAATACCTAGCATTTTTTTGCCGGCTCAAAATACCACCTTAGCAATTTTGGAGAGAAACAGTGGTCTGCAGAGAAACTGAGTCCCCCCTCCTTGTTCACATTTGCAATATATCTGTGGGTTTTGATGGGTTAGTGGTGAGCTACAAAACTGGGTGATGACTCTTGGCTGAAAATCAGTCTTTTCTGATATTGCTTCATTCAGTGCAAACTGCAGGTGTCTAAGTGAGACTGACTGCTATGGAAAGTTGTACTTCTGTTTCTGGGCAGAAGCCCTCGTTTTGAAGGGCTACTAATCCAACACCTGCAATCAGGTGGTGAGAATTCCTCCTGTAGATGTCTGTGGGGCGGGATGAACTCAGTTTAAATCTCACTTTTCATGTCTGCAAAAGCCAGGAACACCTTTTTGGCTTTTTGGTCATTACTGGTGTGGCCAATGATTGCACTTACATACTATCTATTAAGTAGCATTTTATTTTCCAACATACTGGAATCCCAAGAGAAGATATTTCAAAGAAATGCATGGAGAATCACCAAGAAGACATGCACCATGCTGCTGCATGGGAAAGTTTGGACTTGGCCTCTGGATCTCTGCTCTCCTTGGCGTTATATCAGCCTGGATTAAAACCGAGTAAGATCCAAATTCAATGCAATTCTGCTGCCTAAAAAAACCTGCACACCCCCCCCCCCCCAAACCCAAACCAAAAAAACCTTTCTTAACACCTGGAAACCCCAAAGTGGATGTAGGAAGAATTAATTGTTGTTTTCCTACTCATGCTCAATGACCCAAGATGAGAACTCATCTTCCTTTCCCAATTTTTTTTCCTTATGGTGAACCAAAATCTTTCAAACGGACATTGTTCCAAGTCTATTATTTGTCTGCTGCTCTCTTCCTCTAGCCTGCTTTAGTCCAGAACAACAAAAAGCACAACAAACTCATGGAAGAAAGCATTCGAACACGAAGGAACCCTCAGTCGCTACGCCCAAGCTGGACAACACAGAGTAGCATCAGAGCCAGAAGGAGCTAGCAGTCGGTTCGTTAAGACTGTTCGCACACCAGAAGTAAAACTTCCTTTTTCCAAGGGGCTGAGTCCTGTCAAAGATTCCCACCAGCCCTGGGATGGATGGAAACTTCAGCTAGAGATGTCCCAAAATCACACGCCTCCCTCCTCATTCAAACTCGAGGGGGACGCTGCTAAAAGAGATCCTAACCACCCCAGCCCAAATGTAAAACCACTTCTGGATTTTTTACCCATCTCTGCTTTCTACATGTAAGCTCTCTTACAGGGACACACAATGAAAAGGAGGACAAAAGCAGGAACTAAAAGCAAGATTAAAAAACATGCAGCATGACTGAACTAAACAGACTCTCACAGCCCATCGTACAGCATGTGCACTTGGAGCAATTTCCTTCTTTTTGTCAAAAAAAGAAGACCAAAGCCTTTAAAGTTTACAGAATTGTTTTGTGTTCAGTCAGGGTACTAATGGAAAACAAATTGAGTCTTTAAACACTGAATAACTCCATTTAGAGCTATATTAATATACAGACATTTTTCATTTAAAACCAGAAAGTCTAACACTAGTGCTTATATCTTGTAATTTACGGCTGCTCTTCTCCAGCCGAAAGTGGAATTACCACTGTCTATGTATAAACTTAATAAACAGTACATACTAAACTGCCTAGTCTTTGAGGCTGATGAAAGTTGCTTCTTATCAAAGGACCCTTTGTGAATGCTTTAAAAGGATTTAAATTGCTTTGATTGCATTATTAACAGTGTCTGTGTTGCTCTTGTATTCCAGTATAATCTGGAAAGCTGGAACATCAGCTCTTGCATTCTACAAAAGATGGTTTTCCATCTCTAATAAATACGCTTCAATACAAAAGATAATCCTTGTGTTCAAAAGCAAGATCCCAAGGTGGGCCATGTTAACACTTCTGCAGACCCACTTATTACCTTCTGATTTTTTGATGGCCTTCCGTACTGGAGATGTCTTGACCAGTCAGAACTTCATAAACTTTGCTGGGAACCCATGTACTTGCAGTGAAAAACACACCAGGTTTCTTTCTTTGAGAAACCGAAAATATGGGCCCATTTCTGATGAAGAAACATAGATATTGCTGTTTAAACTGTAGAACCTGGCCAAGTACATGTACAGTAAGATAGTGAGGGATCTCCTTTTCATGGGAATGTTGCAGGAAGGGGAGGAAGCAACAGAAGGGAACTTTCTTGTCCTTTTTGTCCATTTTTTCTGGGTTTTGGGGGTTGTTTGGTTTGGATTTTTGTTGGGGGTTTTTGTGGTTTTTTTTAATATGGAAACCTGTTGTTGAGATGCTGAGGACTCTCCATTCGCCCTGTCTCCAGCAATGCATTTAAAAAGTGAGGCAAGCCAGATGGTTAGAGAATACAAGACAGGAATAAAAAGGCCTCATTTCAGTTAATTCAAAAACTCCCAGGAACTGTGGCAGTAAGTCATGTTATAAAATCCTAATACAAGCATCTAGGCTCCCGTGGGAATTCAGTTACCAGTACAACTAATATTCTGCGTCCTGCAGACCTCAGTGGCGTGCTGTATTTATAAAACGGGGCTAATAGCACTGCCCTACCTCATAGCAGCATGGTCAGAAAAAGTATATTAAAGTGTGTAAGCCCAGAGTGCTACTGGATAGCCCTGTGGCTCCTTGCTATTTACTTGCAATGCAAACTCCCGGGGCGGAAATTTAGTCCAAGAGAGCACAGCAGAGTCTTTTTATACGTTAACCGCTATACTGCTCCATAACTTCACCTGGCACTTCACAGAGATTAAAAATGACGACGTAGCCCCTGTCTTGGAGAGTGTTTATCTTGGCAGGGCCAGAGCTGCGCAGGTGCAGGACCGAAACTCTGAAGCCAAGAGCCGCGTAGAAGTTCTCTTGCTGGTGGGAAAAGCACACTCCCTCTAACAATAAATATTTCATCTGTTTTCTTTATTTTTAATAAAATATGGAAATTGTTACAACTTATGACAGGATAATGGCTTGATAGATTCCTTATTTTAAACAGCAGCTCGTCTCGGTCTGCAGTTAAAACCAGCACTTCATCGCTGTAGAAGGCTCTAGACCTTACATATGAAGCCCCAGGGAAGAACACATTTTTTGGCCTTGGTTGATTTTTTCCCCTTGAATTCCGGATTTTCTACAAAAAACTTGGAGACCCTCATCTATGCTGTTACAGCAAGCATTGCTTTGGCACTGGCTATCCAAGTTTAATTAATTAAAAATACAAATGAAATCGAGCTTACTTGAGACAATGGAATTACCTCAAACTGGTTTTAAGTCCTGCCAACTTAATTTTCTCTGCTTGTCAGCTGTCTTTTTTAAAACAAACAAAATTTAATCTCCTGATCATCGAACATCTGATGTAATTATTCAGATGCAGACAGTGTTTGCTTTGTATAACTTTCCTTATTTCCACTCTTTTCATGGTATTAGGCTACAGGGATAAACTCCACACATCACAGCAGCATTACACTGAAGATGGAAACAGTCCAAACCTTAGAGTTGGACCAATACAGAAAAAAATGTTTGGAGAATTTTGTAACAAATTCGCAGTTAAATACACTTCGGTGATATATATATATGGATCTTCTCACTTGTTTTTTTGAAAGCAGCTGTATTGAAGCTTTGCTCATGGAATTTTATTTGAAAGTCAAATCCCACAAACAGTTGCATAAATATGTTTGCACGAGTACTTGAACCAGAACACGTATGTGGCTTTGTTGATTTTGGATAAAGATTTTGGCAGGCTGGGTAACAACCTACCCACCCTTTCTGTAGCAGCAGCAGGAGGATCAAACGAGATCCTGTGAGCTCAATATAGTCACCGCACAGAAAAACACGAGTGGGGTCCAGAGCCCGGGGAGGGACCCTCAGCTGTCTCAGGGGAGACATTTGGTCACCCAGCCTTGTGCCAGGAGCACAGTCAAATGGCGAGGAGCGAACGCTCTGCCCTGAGACTAGGCTGCTCGCCAGTGGAAGACAAATTCTCTTCCTAACAAAATCTGAGTTACTCTGCCGAGTTATTCCAGCCCTCCTCCAACACTTCTGGTATCTTCTAAATGTTACTCATTCAGGCAACAGCATCCTTTCCACATGGGTCACTAATCAAGCCCTGAGTTGAAAAGCAGACTGCAGATACTTCAGGGTCAAGAGTAGGTTTAGCTGGAGAAGATGGAGCTTGCCATTAATGTTTGAGCCTCTTCAAATCACAGAAGGAAAAAAACATATTGTTGCGTGAAGCATGGGGTGCAGGGAAAGATGACAAATAATTGTGACAAATAATGAAGGCGATCTTTAAGCCTGCTGAAATGGATGGCAAGATTGACATCAGCTCCAGCGGGTCTTTGATCAAGCCTAGTTTTCCCACCTCCGTTGAGCACAATTTACATGAATAAAACACTCAGTCTGTCTCTCAGCTCCACAGTCAACATCAGCATGACAGTGGAAATGCATGCACCATGACTAATCGTCAGGAAATCTGGATTGTGAATGTGCAACGGGAATATTTTAAAATCTTTTTTTACCTGAAATTATTAGGTACCGTGTTCTTAAACACATCCTTTCTTTTGCATTTGGCCACCAGTTAGAATAACGGTGCATAGAAAGGGAACAAAAACCAAAAAAGAGCAGGGAGACAGACTGACTGACTGATAGACAGACAGATGGACAGGTATGTTACACTTCTAGTTAAAAAATTCAAACGACTAGTAGTAAGCTGGTTACCATTCCCATAAATTACACTTGAAAAGGACATGCCCCTGGATCAATGCCTTTGATGAAGTTTTCTGAGCACAGTGTTTGAACTGTTATCTTCACGGCTGGTCACAAAGCTATTCAGGGCACGGGCGGCCTTCCAAGCTACTTCACATTGATCACAGAAGATGCACCATCACCAAAATTGCCCAGCACTTGAATGTGGTGATGCTTCTGCAGCCCCAGGGGAAGGGCTGCCCACACCAGAGCCGTGACCACGACCCTGACTAGAAAAGGAGTTGCCCTTTTTCTTAAATGACTTTCAACAATGTCTCTGCAGCAAGGCCAGAGAAAGGGAAAAAAGCCCTCAAAGAAATATGAAAGCTCACCTCAGCAGCACTCTGGGAAATTCTGGGAACAAACACTTGGTTGTTCTCATTTTGTTCTGCTTTGGATCGAGATGACAGAACTGGATGATTTGTCCTCATAGAAGGTAGCTACTGACATTTTTTTTGTTTGTGACTTTTACGACCAGTCTTAAAGATTTTAACTGAAATACTGAACTTATTTTCTGTCTGGTGCTGTTATTTAGACTCCTGCCTGGTGATATTCTGAGTAATACGTGCTGAAAGAAAATTTCAGTAAAAGTTGTAATTTGAATGTTTAAGGTTATGAAATCTACAGAACTGTTGCTGTTGTACATAGCACAAAATAAACATCTCGATTCCAGGAAAGGAGACATCTTGTGAATCACTTTCTTAAGACGAAAAGACTTCTGCAAAACTACTCTTTGCCTTCTAAACTAGCTTGGGTAGAAACCAAAGCAGCCGTTAAGACTAAACTTTTACCAGGTCAATAAAATGGCAGAATGCATATAGCCACCAGCACAGTCACTCTGCGAATGCATATTTAAGCAGCATACGTTGCTGACAGGCACATAATAAAACTATTCATGGGGATTACTAACTCTGCATGCCACTCAATAGTCACTGCAAGTTCTAAACATCTCAGCCATTTTATTAGTGATCCCTTTAACAGAATACTAGATACTATTAGTTGTTACTTCATTGCTAAATTTACTTTTTTTTTTCCTTTCAGTTTTTCTCCTGATGTTTTGAAACCCCAAGCTTCAAATACAACAAAAGTCCACAATCTTACACTGGTAAGTTATTTTTCTAAATGTCAATCCTAACGTTTAAAAAAATTGCAGAATAAGCTCAATCATCAACCTAAATAATCAAAGGGACAATAATATACTGAAAAAAAATAATTGATCCTCAACAGTTTTAAGGGGTATCACTGCCCTTTTTGACAACACTGCTAAATTACCACTTAACTGGATCTTTTGCCCAAGTACAAGTGGTCTACGTGCAATAATACAGACAGTGACTTTGACTTGGTTTATATTCACAGGCTGATTTGACTGCCTGCTGAGTGACAGCCCCCTCTGAGTGGGTGTGATGGAGCTGAGCTGCTGAGTAAAATTGATATGAAGAGAGTGGAAAAGAGATTTTTAAGTCATTTAGAAACCCCAAATACACTAAAAGGAACTTGTGCAAAAGGGGGATTGCCAACAGAAAGTATTTTTTTCTCCTTCTTGACAGAAGTCTGCAGTACCAAGGATCAATTCATACCAAATTACTGAGATGGATGTAGAGAGCATGACAGCTGGTGTCCAGACACAAGAGCCATGAACAGTCTTACTCAGGTCTACAAAAAAAAAATATGCAATTTTAGAGAGAACTTCCTCTTCATTCTTCTGAAAACTGGGTTGTCATAGGGAAACTAAGTGAGAACTTCTGTAATCTTAAAGGCTATTCTAATACTTGTATCTTTTAAGTTTATCTCTTTTCATTTTTTCTGTCATTTCTTGGTTTAGTTTCACACTGTAATATGAATAATGTCTTATCCTTATAAAGTGTTTCTTCCCCATAACATTTTGTTTCCTAAATTTCAACATAGAACCCCAAATGTTCAGCAACACAAAATAATGGTGTTCAGATCTGCAAAACAAGCCCAGACTATCACCTCCAAAGCTACTGAAAGAATTTCAGTGAACAGAAGACAAAATTAACAAGAACTTCAGCTAGGGTTGCCTACCTCATAATTAGTGCTATGGTGTTTAGATGCTGAAAACATATTTAGACATCTAACTTCTCGCTTGGAAGATGATACTTGAACATTCCTTTGCACTACATGTTAGATCTGAAGAAATACATCAATAACTGAGATCCTAATGCATGTGTGAAGTGTTCTCCAGCAGCCTTCCAGCCAACTGCTGACCCACTCAGGCACTGCTTCACTCAAGGGTATCAACAGGAGGTCTGCACACACTGCTTGGTTAAATAAGCAAAGTATTAGAAAAACCCACTGAAATCTAATCCGGTTATCTCATAAACTTCTGTACTAGACTGATGCGTGGCAAGGAGTAGTACTGGTGTGGTAAGAGCAGCATCACAACTAGATGTCATTAGTCATTTGAGAAACCTTTCCCAGGTTATTCTGGTCAAGAACTTATGGGGAGGTGGGGTGTATCAGGCTAGAAGTAAGCATGGGCTTATTTCCACCTGTGGGAACTCTGCAACAGCTCATGCTGCCTTTTATCAGTTGGGTGACACTACTACCTTCTCTCTGTGTGAAGCACCAGCTCTGTGTCCATAAAGGTGAAGTGATGCTCAGAGATAAAGTGCTCTCAGGACCCTTTTCCTGGGGAAAAGCATCACTTCCAGGGGAGACACTTAGATTCTGGTTGCCCTTTCAATTCTGCCACCAAAAAGAGTACCCTCTTGTGCTTGTAACTTCATGCTGACCTCCAGAATGGGTACAGTAGATGCTGTAGATGGCTTTTTGGTGCTCAGATGTTTAAAGCAAGTTGTTGCTTCACCAGCAATATTCTGTGGCCCACCTGCATAGCTAGACTGCTCCTGTTACTTCAGTTAGTGAGTGCAACGGTTGCTGGGAGGAGTTCACAAAATATGGAAGTCAAGATTGCCGTGTGAAATTATACCCTTGGAGTTACGCAGATTCTCCTATTAGAATGAGATACAGGAACACTAAGTACAGTGAGCTAGGCTGGGAGAGAACCATCAGCTAAGGGTTAAGACCTACATTCCCAGGACTGAGGTGCACTGTCTTCTGAGTCCTCAGGTAAGCCCAGGAATTGCACAGAAGACAGGGATTTCCTCTTCAGCAGACACATAAAATGTACTTCTATGAAAGAAAAAGGGAAAAAAGGGATGGAAAAGAAGAGCCACATGGCTGATCTGAAAGGAAAGCATGTTTGCAACGACATTGAAACATTAGAGACATTGTTTGAGTGCAGTTCATCCTTGCAAAAATATTATCCTCGTCATGATGCCAAGGTCGGTGAAAGTATGGGCTACTTGCCATGGAAGTGCCGGGTATTTAGGCTAGACCTGTCATGGGGCTTATTTACTCTCTGCGCCCAACATTTCAGACACACTCAAGTGTAGTGTTCATGTCTTGGCAGGAACTTCTCATTCATGCATTTTCTCCTGGTCCCCTTTGAGGAGTCTTCCGCCTCCGACATTGCAGCGGTTGAAATTTCATTGCTTGCTGAGAAAACCAACACTGATTAATTTCATCCTACTTGCATGGAAGAGGTAAAGTATGCACGTCTGTAGCCAGGGACAAGGAAATCCCTGCTGCTTACATGCCACATTGAATAAGCAGCCCACGGTTGAGGCCATTGGACTTCAACAGTCTTCATTCCACCCGCAGGAAAGAAGCAATTAACCGTAGCAGCATGGGAAGCAAACAGGAAGTAATGCAACACATTCACTTTTGATTAGAGAATATTTTTTTTATAAGACACAATATTCCCTAAGGAAGAATTCAGCTGTAGTGTTACATTGACACACCCCAAATTATTAAAGGAACGTGACTGAGGTTGCAAAGTTAAGCCTCAAAACCTAGGAAAAACCTAAATTAAAGTTGCTTGTGCAGCCTGAATGCCATTCCTCACTGTGCGTGCGTTCTGGTACAGTCTTTAATTACATCACTGCAAACTGTTTTTCCCACAGGACCTTCGCCTCATTCAACGCACAGAACGGACAGTGCTTACTTAATGAGCAGCTATTCAGTATTTCATTTTCTCCTCTGGTTCAGTGTGTGGCCCTAGACTTTATTTACTGCACACCAGTCAGGCCTGCTCTGAAGACAGAGTGATTCATTTCCCCATGGACCTTTCTGTGGCATTCTCCACTGTAGCCTTTGAATACTTCACACGTATTCATGGATCTATTTTCACACCACCTCTGGGAGACGAAAAGGATGTCATTAGTCCAATTTTACAGATGGGGAACTTAAACATATGACGATTAAGGTAAAAAGCATCCACTGATTTGTGCAACTTGATTTTCTGTGTATTTAACTTTATAAGCTATTCTCTCTGTTCAGAGCCAATCTTCCATTTGCTTCAGTTGCAGATGTTAGTACTGAGACCCCAAAATCTCAAGGCAGCTACTCAGAAAATGAAAAATGCACAATTAGAGGCCAACTGTGAAAAACTTATTCTAAAAGGGACTTGACTGTCATCATGTAAGACCTATCCCTGTCCAGTTCCCTAGTGTGCTATTCAGTTGCTTTGGCCATGAGACCATTTCCTTTGATGCTGCAAATCCCTATTTGAATTTACCACACACCTTTTACCTCATGCAATAAATGAGTCAGTCTTCTATCCTCCTTTATTAGACAACGCAGTTTCATCCCCAGACTAACTCAGTCTTTTGAACTAACTGCATTAGGGCTCCTGGGGAAGAAAATTAAGCATGTGATATATACAGAGATATGAATTAAAGATGCATAGGCAGCATTAATTAAAAATCCATTTTAGGTGCTCATCATTTTAACACGTATTTTTGCATGTTTAATTTCCTAAGCTTTTAAGGAACTGGAAAACTGGAGAAAAAAGACTGCCATGGATCAACAGAGAAGCCCTTGCTCATTAGGAAGAGCTCGCACAAAAGGCTGGGAACTTTCGACTTGGCAACTCAGAGAAAGTCCTTTTATCACAGCTTTTCCTGAGCTCTTTCCTAAGTTTTCTTTGAAACAGAAACTCCAGCATGTTGACACCCATACTGACACCCATACCAGCAGAGCTGAAACAGGAATGTCACTGTATCCCCTTGTGCTGCTGGGAGCTGGGAAAGGAGCTGTAAATTGTGTTAGCTGATCATCCTCAGTTCTAGGGTCTCTCTGGAGCATGATTCCCCATTTTTTTTCTTTCATCTTCCCTCCCTAACTTCTTGCTATCTTTCCCAGCAGCACTGCTTCTCCATTGTAGTTCCCCTAAGACGAGCAAGTTCCCTCCAATTCTATGTTCAATCTCAATCTTTCTAATACCCCACCCATCTGATCCCAGGACGTGTCCTATACCAGCACGATAGTAGGCAGCAGTACAAGTGCGATATGAATTTACTGCATACTGGCAGCTCTGCAACAGCTCTCCAAGTGAATATCCTTTGGGCGACATCTGCTAAGACTTTGCATCTCAGTCTGAAGTGGCTAGTGTCTTTCACTGGAAAGAAAAGCATTCAGAGATCCTCAAGATGGGATCCTGCCCTGAAATGCACCCTAGATGGCCTCTTTCCTTTTTGACTAAGAGGATGTATAGGTAGATGGGTTGCAGCAAAATACAGTTAACCTTTGTGAACTCCCTCAGCAATATGCAATGTAACTAACCTCATCTGAAAATGGAATAAACTGTCTTGCACTTAGCCTGAATATTTAAGAGAATAGCTATAGTGGTGTTAATTCACCACTGCTCATTCCCTCAGTGGACTGATACTGCTTCTTTGTCTTTCTGATCAATCCTGGCTCCTACTTTCAGCCTGTTGCTTTTAATCAAAAAGAAAGAAAAGAAAAAAAAAAAGCACAGAAAACATCCAGCATGGAAAATTTCAGTCTACATAACTCTGGCAAAATCTTAATCTTATAATGTGCAATATTAGGCAACCTTAATAATGGATGGTGCTACCCAGCCCACTAATAGCAGCAACCCTTACTCAGAAGGTTTGGCTTTGGGAGGAGCGTGTCTTTATTATTTATTGTGTGTTACAGGGCCAGTTCTGTCCTGACTGCTGATGTTTTAGGACCTTGACCAGTGAGTATTCTCACTGAATTCAGAAGGCTTGACTGCAAAATTCAAAGAAGGTGCTATCTTTGAGGATTAAATGGGAATCAAAACACAAGCACCTTCTTTTTCAGAGATTTTTGTCAGCCTAAATAGATAAACATAAACCAGCAGAATATGAGGAAAAAAGAAGAGAGACTTCATAAGATTTTTGCAATGTTTTGTATAATTTTATGATCTGTAATAATTAAGCATCTCTATCTGCTTATCAGGGATTAATATTACCTTACTTTCCTTGAATTCCATTTAGTTCTCACACTATGCATATTCCACATGAGCGCTCTCTTCTTTCAAAATTTCTGGCACAAATATGAGCCTCTTTGGTAAGGACTCATAGCGTTATGAATGTCTGGACAGCCTGAGTAATGCAAGGCCATTTGGGGCCGAACCATTGACCACAGCTTTAACTTGCCAGGAAGGATAAAACACAAAATGTAAATTAGGTACTAATAACCCATTTTCCTTCTAAATCCTTGGTACAGATATGCAGCATGAAGAACAGATTATGTTTTGAGAGAGATTTTGGAATCATTTGCAGTTAAAAATATTGTATGGGACCTTGTGTTGTGGCCTCAGAAAAGACTGAATTGTGAGTTGTTACTGCTGCCCTTGAACCCACTTCAGTCAATGGAAAGTTTCATTGGCACCTGGATTTGTTGCTTTGGGTAGCTGCCTAGCTACCAGCAAAACCCAGCACATAATACTGTCATCAGGGAAAGAGGAATGTGCAGTCCAGCAAGCAGGACATGCATGGAAAAGTACATTTCTCCCAGCATGTTTTGCAATCTCCATGCTATTCCCTCCCCATCTTCCTTTCCACTGATCTCATCTGTGGAGATGAAGTCAAGAAGAAAATGTAGGAAGTAGCACTTGCAGGGCAAGATCATTCTACTGCCTCTTGCGTGACCAACATCAGCCTTAACGTAGCTTTGACCCTCTTAATGGGTCCATCCCCCTGTGAAAAACCAGACGTTCAGCTCTACCGTTTGTCAGTCAAGGGATCCGAAGGCAACTTGACGTTCGTTGGGTGTGTTTAGTTCCCACAATGAATTTGCTATTAAAGCTATGATGTTGCATTCTGCTAGTAACGGTTGGGAAAGAGAGTTATATGTTATGCAAGTTACAACACAATATTTCTGTTGTGTTGTTTTCAGAATACATATAAAGACATGTTCTTCATGTGTGAACTCCAGCCTCCAATTACATTATGTAAGAAGGCTCAAGTCTTCAGTTCCCCCCTTAGAAACTATTGTTCTTGTTCTGTTCGCTGCAACCCAACTATGAGGAAATGAGGAGTTTTCCTCTTCTCAGCTGGGCCCAGGACTATCTAAAAATATAACCTGTGGAACTAGCTTCTGGAATTAATTATGTTCCAGGTAAAAATAAACCTGAAATATAAAATGGCACGCCCAGGTACTTGGCCTTAATGAGATTTATAACTGCTTCTCCACCCCATGGCACACATCTCTTTGATGTGAAACCCAGAATCTTGCCACCTTTCAATAGGTCAGTATGCCTGACATGGCCAATTCAAGCCACAGTTCTACAGCTCAATAATTTCTATCATTCTTTGCACTTAGAAAATAAGATAATTCAATCAATAGTTTTAAAAATGAAATAAATACCTGGGTTTGGCCTGCAAAGAGGAAAAAGTGTTAGCAAAGCAGACTCTGTGGAGGAAGAACTCTGTAATTCATCAAGGTATGGTTTGGGTTATCTATCGGCCTTAAGTGGGAAGCTCCAGTGGGAATACTCAAGCACTCCTACATATGCATTTTAATATTGAAAGCAGTGTGAGTGGTGGGTACATCATACCAGGTACCCCACTCAGCCTCTTCACAATGGGAAATCAGTGGCTGCTTCGCTGATGTGAGCCTTAAAGAGAAGACAGGAGTAGATCTCTGCT
Source organism: Haliaeetus leucocephalus (assembly GCF_000737465.1). Classification (NCBI taxonomy): domain Eukaryota; kingdom Metazoa; phylum Chordata; class Aves; order Accipitriformes; family Accipitridae; genus Haliaeetus; species Haliaeetus leucocephalus. The sequence continues at coordinate 1,564,579 of NW_010972620.1, forward strand.
CCATCCTTGCAGAATTGCCTTGCTGGAATAGAGATCTCCCTGACAAATCTCCCAAAGGAGCAAAGCAGGGAAAGTGAAGTCCTGCCTCCTCATTCACTCTTCCTGTTATTAATTTGTAACATTATTACTAATAAAGATTATTTTACTAATGCTAATGCCTAATCATGGCACAAGACCAAGATCATATGGAGGGGAGCACGGTGCTAGGCACTGAATAAACACAGAAAAACAAGGCAATCCTGCCCCGGTGAGTGGAAAGGTTTAGAGAATATGAATAAATATTCATTGCTTTGGATGCCTGTCGAAAACACCTTCCAAGCCTTTTCAGGTTCAACCACTACTATTGATGTAGCAAAAGGGAATCATGATTTATTCGGGTAAAGGACGAGACTCCTTAAAAACACACATTCTGGCAAAACAGAAACAGACTAAACAAGCCTCTTGAAGAAATACGCATTTGAGAAACTACCCTGATTTAAAAGATCTGTTTTTTATCCTTCACCCATTATGTGGACCTGTGGTACAGCAGCATGCTGGAGATACATCATGTGATAATTCAGGGACACTAAAGCTGTAGAAAAATCAACGATACTGCAAGAATAAGCAAATAAACCTTGAGATTACAGAGAAAAAAAGAAAAAAATAATCCACAAGGTCTGGTCTGGTGCATGCTATCATTATCAACGTGAATCATGACTTCATGGTCCTCAGAGGAGAGCTGGTGTGCCTGCCCATAAAGCAGGTCTAAGGGGCATATTCATTACTAGCAAAGGACAAGCACCACAGTTTGCTCTCATATAATGATCCAACAGTGGCATTTAAGTGAGCAGAATATAAACAGCCAGGCTGGAATTTGGCCAGGACACCACATTTAACATCCTACTCTTCTTAAGAAATGCCGAATAGGCTGCAATGTCCAAGCAGAGCAGCCACAAGTTTAATTAAAAGATGTCATCTGATAGTCCCCTACACAACAAACTATGTAGACCAGAATTTACAGTTCTGGGCAACATCAAGTGTTGAGTTGACCGTGGCTGCAACTGCCGAATGTGGTATACCACTTGGAGAACATTTGTTGTGGATGAAAGCAAGTGTATTTTGCCTTGGAGGGTCCCAGGTATGTCCCACAGGAAAAAAAAAAAAAACTGTCTGCAAAAGGCCTCTCTTCCTCCTTGTTCTGTTGGCCAGCTTCCCTTGTGTGCGCCATCGTGCTCTCAAATGAACTCACTCATAATGTGACGACAGCCTCCCCATTTTTGGGATACCAGACTTTAAATGAAAGGAAATTAGGGTGTTTGGAAGGTTGTCACCTTATCCTCTGCCAAAGACCAGGAGAATTTTCTTTCCTTTTTTTTTTTAGGAGCAGCCAAACCACTTTTGAATCACATAGTCAACATGGTGAGTATGGCTGACTTGCCTCATTTTCCCCAGGATCAATCTACGCAGTTCAATGAAAACAGTTTGTGCAAATGCAGGCAGCGGTTCAGCAAAGATATGACAGAAGGAAGACATAAAATTTCTAGCACACTTAAGAAAACTGGTTTTGGTTACTCTCATCAATCAAGACTGATTAGATCAGTAAGGGAGGCAAGACCTGGCTCTAATATGAATTAATCTGCCTGTGTCTCTCACAAATGGTATTTTCACTGAACAGACCCAAGACACTATTCACTTTGCCTTAGGTGCCTGTGTTGACACAGTCTGATTTCATCCATTCTGTCACCTGGTCCTACCCTTGGCACAACCTCACAGAAGGTACTGCAATACTCACATTTCTCTATTCAGATAATTCCCCTCTGCATCCGTCATTGTGAAAAGTTTTACAAATATTGCAAGATACTGCGAGAATTCATACAATGTCCACTGATTTCATTGGGAACTGTGATACTGTGGAGTTCTCCAGATTAGACAATTCACCTAATTCAAATAGTTTGCTTCTCTTTTTTCACAATTCAGCATCCTTGTGTGGCATTTAAACTTGTGTTCTTTCTCAGTTTCTTATCAGATTTTTCCTGTATTGTTCACTCCAGCCTTCACATAATTTTCTGATTAAATAACTGAAATCACCTGAAATAGAACATGTCTTTCAGCCTGTACTCAGAGGGGCCCAAAGACTTCGAAAAGCTCAGTTAGCAAGGCCACGGCCTTGCTTACTAAGCTTTAAATTTCCCTTGTAGATGTCCACATTTCAGTTGGAAAATATTTGGGTTCCTCAAATCAAGGGAAGGTAAGAATTCACTGATTAACAAACTCTGAGTTTGTTACTGCGCACAGCTAAGACAGAGACCACTTTTTACTTCTTGTGTCCAGTATCACATCATAGCTGCACAGCTCTACATCAGCCCAGCTATATTGAAGGCATTGACTTCATTTTTGGATCCCATGATTCTTGGTGTCTAGGAGTAGTTGGCAGCTGACTTCTGGGTAAGAGGAGTGGTTTCAAAGAGCTACAGTAAAGTCATTAATAATAAGAAATGCCTGAAATGAAGCCTTAAAATAGCCTTTCTCCAAAATTAATAGGGGCATAAGTTTTACTTGCTGCAAATTAGAGCCCAGGAGGTCCACGTAAGATCTACTTTGTAAGCACTCTATTTAAGTAGAATAGATCAACACCATGAAATGACAGCGCATGTACACTTTGAGAAGGCAAATGGCGGCATTAATGTTTTACTACTTATCTCAGCCTCATGCTGCCTGAGGGATTACAGTTTTTGTATGCACTTTCCATTGCCTTGAATTGGAGCATGATCTTTTACCATGACCATAGACAGCTCTGTCATTCTCAGACTCTTTAACCCCAGTCTGTTTGATTCTGGGTCTGAAAATGACCCAGAGGACACATTCCTTGTGTTGACTGATCACGTCCCCCAGGCCACAGATAACTGTTTGTGCACAGCAGCTCTTTCGGATAGGCCAGCTATATTTATTACAGCACATTGACCACATGGCCTTCCCCTTCTTCAGTGACAGAAGCTGCAGAGCAGTGTCAAGCACCGATTCTCTGACCCCAGGGACTTCCATCCACGTCATTCCTAGCTCTGTCTCACGTTTAGAGCTTTGATGGGAAAAAAGGTTCATCACATCTGGACAGCACTGGGTATGCTCTAGGGCAGCTGAGTGACAGGCCAGTCTAACATGATTCAGGGACATAACTGGAGCTTATAAGCTTGGGGTGAGAAATAAAACTGATTTACTTAAACATAATGAAAAAGCCAGCATTTATGAGAGGTCCAATTGAAGGGGGCTGTTTTGTCACCCAGGTTCAGGGCTGGGTTGGATTTGCCAAGTGGTTTTCTCTTTATGACTGATGAGAAAACTGTGGGCTTGACATTTGATTATGGACCTCTCTACGGTGATTCATGCCTCTGCCGCCTTCCCGCACACCGTCTCCCCTTTCGAATGACTGAGAGCAGCACGACGCTTTTCAATGAATTTCTCTTTTCAATGAATTTTCCCGGGTGCCCTGTTTGAGACGTGCGCCGCTGAGTCCCCATGACTGTCATTAGCTAGCAGTTGAGTTCCAGCTCGAGTGGAAAACACCGAGCTGTAACAACCTAAATACCAGACATCTGCTGTCTCTGTGCCCCAGGCCATGTCACTTGCAATCACTTGAAGAGCTCAGTATCAGCTCAGCCGTGTGGGCTGGAGAGCAGCCGGAGCTGCAAACACTCCTGGTGGAAGGGTTGTCTCCTTTGGAATGCAATTCCCCACTTCAGCTCTAACAGCCTGGATTTCATGACCCCCAGGTCATCCTGTAGGGTCCATCTGCTTTCCCAGGGTCTGAAGGGGGAGGAGAAATTTGGGAAATTATAAGGGTACTATAGGAAATGCTTAGACGTAGCACGGCAGGAAGAGGTTCTGCCTTGAGACGTTGACTCAGTGGGTAGAAATTGTACTGATACTGAGTAAATCTGCCCAGAAAGCAGAATGGGGAACTGTTACTGAGCTGAAGAAATGCTTATTGACTCTGTGGGACAGAAGATAGAGGATTTTTATAACCTGATAAGTAAAATTGTTCTGATTAAGGTTTTAAAATCTGTAAATAAAAAAAGAGAACTAGCAGGAAACATAGATCTTACAGTCGTAAAAGGGGGGCGGCAGGGGCAGAGATAAAAAATTCCATTAGGAGATTGTTCCAAGAGCCCACTTAAAATATTTAACACTGATCCCTTTGCCTTCTAGCTCCTTAAAAGAAATCACCTCTTACATCATGCCATTCAAAATGAATTATGCTTTCCATTTTCCTTGTTTCCTGCTATATTCATATCAAACTATTACACTGTATGCAGGAAAGAATCCAGCAAAAGCAGCTCATCTTGCTGTATGCTAGGAATGGTTTTCTTCAGATGACTTTAATGCTGAAGACAAAGGTCAGCAATTTACCCCAAACAAAGCACTGGAATTTAATCTTTCCTCTGCTTGTGAGCAGCACGCTTCCAGGGCCTTCACAGTGTTCTTCAATTACATTCCTACTGGAAAGTAGGGCTTTAAAAAACCCTCTATAAAGGCTGTTCAGTTTTTTCCTGAGAGACCTGAAGCTGTGAATACTGTATTAGGGAGCTGCCAAGTTATCTGCAGAGGTCCTCTACCATTCTACCTCTTCCAGTGACGCTTGTTTAATTAATGCATTCCACAAGCTGTAGGACTCCTCGCAGCTGAGGATTTCTTCTGCTTCAACACACAACCGTGCTGGAGGATGAGGGCACGGACAGTTCATGTCAAATCTTGCAGCCCCCTGACCAGCTTTGCCTGGCATACAGACTGCGTAGCCTGGAAATGCATCTCAGAGCATTACGTGAAACCAACAAACGGTGCTTTGAAATTGGGAAGGAAGGGGAAGACAGCTGGAAATGTGCATTATTTAAAATGCTGTAGGATGAGAAACAGATGCTGGCATGGCATTTGTGGAGTTGCAAGTTACACAGCTTATGCTGGCAGTTGGCAAGTTACACAGCTTACGCTGGCAGTTGGCAAGCTAAACTGGTACCAAACCCACAGCTATGCAAAACCCACCACCACAACTGGCATCCAGGCTGGCAGAGCCAGCCAACAGCGAGCAATCATGGGCGCTGAAATATTCTCTCTCTTGCCGTTGTACCTCCACCCTGGAAGGGACCAGAGCAGAGAGAGGGAAATCAGACTGCACCTGTCTGGGAGATAAACACAACATTGCCCTTTCAAGGGCTATCTGTGCATTACCTGTCATCAGGACTTAAATTCACTTAAAGGAAGGGAAAAGAGGGAGGAAGAAAAGCAAAGGGGTGTATGTGCTCTCTAATTCAAGTCTTGATGATCCATATCTTACCGACAGAGCCTCCAAATGAACTCCCAGGGCCTTCTCTGCTCTGAGGCAGTCGAAGGAAAGGGTTTCTGATCCCTCCCCAATGCATGTTGTAAGTGGGTGAGTTGGCAGCAAGAAGAGAGTCCCTTCCTTATTGCTGCCTACCAAAAAGGGAAACCCTGGAAAAATGCCAGATCTGGGGACTCGTTAGGGAAATACTCGTTTGCTGATGGGTGGAAAAAAACAGATGAGGCAGAATTCCACATAATTCTGCCAGCTAAAACATTGTTTTGACTTGCATCAGTAGAAGGAAGCTATCAGCTAATTTACACAAAGGATAAAGGCTTTTTGGGAGACATGATTTAGCATCATCACTCCCCAGCAGCTAGTGAGAAAGAAGGCTAAAATCACTGGGGCTTAGGAAAAAAACCATAATCTCTCCTTGGGGATGGAGAAAGACAAGTTTTCAATTGGTTTCGTATCATATGAGGGAAGAGAAAATAAAGGAATATCCTACCTACGCTATGAGTTAGAGTGAGCACTTAGGGAGCTCTTTATAGATGTCACGCAGTCTATAGGTACTTACTAGTGATTGACTGTGGGTGATGGTTACTTTCCATGTCGTTCAACGGTGCTATTGAGAATAAAATCCTATCCCTTTTTTTGAACCAGGATGGCAGGTCTCCATCAGAGCTCCTTTAGGATTTGGAACAGAGGCCAGTGCCAGAAAACTTGCAAAACCCACAGGGCTACAGGGTGGATCTATGTCTTCCCTCTCTCTGTGCTGGCCCTGTTGTAATCCCGGTCTGCACTGATGCACGAAGCCCATTGCAGCACGCAGTGGGAGTAACCACAACCTTGTGTGACCTTTGCGTTGGCAGCTCCTCTGCAGTTTGAAACTTTGCATTGCCGCCTTCCACTCCTTAAGATTTTACCTAAACAAGGTGATTTTTAACTCATAAGAAAGGCTCTGGCCCCTGAGGAGACTTTGAAGTAGATTCTAAAATAGACATTAGTTCTAGTCACAGGACTAGGGGTTGTCCATGGCAAAGAAAAGGGAGAAAAAGCTGTAATTCTCCCTCGTAGCTCTGACCACTGATTCACAGTTACAGTGGCATAGACAATGCTGGCATCGACAATATTTTTAGAAGGGTTTTGGTGTTGTTTTTTTTCCATAGAAGATAATGAGGTTATGGTGCCCAGCGACACCCACAGTCTCCTGGGCAGGGATGAAAGCAGTCTCAGAAGGGAAGAGTCACTACCTTGGAGGAAGAAAGCCTCCATGGAGCTAAGGACAGTCATGAGGTCCATTCCCAACACAAGGGCTGCTCAATAGCTGCTCTTTTCATGCTGGCTTTTTTCTCCTCTCCCAAGCAGTACAAGCCTCGGGAATACTCCCACTGACTATGCAATGGGGACGTACTCTTATTTACCTACGGCTGTAACCCCCAGCCCACCCGCTCTCCTGTCTTCCATCCTCCATCCTCCTTGGGCACAGACCTGGGGCACACAGAGGCCTCCAGGAGCCCAGAGTGCTGGCCCGTGCCCACCCCAGAGACAGGTTAGCTCCCTCCCATGTGGGACCCAACCTGTCACCAGCACGGAGGTCTTTCCCAAAGATATCCCACCTAGTTGCTCATGCTCAGGCTTAGCAGGTCCAGCCAAAGAGATCTGGAAAGGATCTTGCTTGAAGTGGCATGGCTACCAGTTGGCTTTGGCTGTTGGAGAGCTGATCTGCATGAATACGTCATACTTTGCTACATTAAATCAAATATTCCATGCTATTCCCTACCATAGGTTTCTCTCTTTTGTGTTTTAGAGTCAGTGTTGTACCTTCGCAGGGTGTCCTTACTTCTAAGACCTCACTTAGGCCTCAGTGTGTTGAAGTTGCTGCTCGTGAGACAAACTATACCTATGCCAAAAGGTCAAATGCGATGAAAGAGATGCTCAGGGGCTGAATATTGTTTGTTTGGACCAATCAGAATATTTCTGAAGTGACTTACACCAAATTCTTCCTGTGCTCAAAACCATTTTCTCCGTAAGCCATGTTTACAAATGCCAAAAATATTTTGAACCAGGAGTTATGAAAGCCTGAAAGCACTTACTTATAGAGGGCTGTTTCAACACTGCAAATACTTATGCGTAGTTGAGTCAGGTCCTGCTGCTCATGAGAACAGCCTTCACCAACCCGTCAACACTGCCTTGTCCTAACTTGTCCAAGCGAGAGCTCAGAAAATCAATGTGATGTGAAGAGACCCTCAAGGTGCCACTGTGCAAATATAATGTTGGTGCAGAGCAGGAGGATGGTGAATCTGGCAGGTACAAAGAAGTTTTTAACTATTCGCAGAGATAATATTTTTGTGGGTCATTTAATACCATAGAAAATTCCCATCTTTTGGAATTAATCAATTATTTTTCTGGAAAGGTAAAAACCTTCACATTTTTCTTAATACACTAAATTTAAGTGTGACCTAAATGTATTGGTCCATCACATATTTTTTAAGGTTTGTAAGAGTTCAGACTTTTTGTTGAGCCATTTTTGCACTCAACTTTACCAATTCCAGGACAACAGGGAGTTCTTCAACAAAATCAAATACCAGTCTACCTTCCTCCCCAAACTTGGGAGATTTTTCATAGTTTGCACTATACCATCCTGCTGTGTAATTTTGTTTCCCTTCCCTACATTAGACTTTCACTCATCCTTTCCATTACTTCAGCTAAGAGACAGCAGTTTAGGGTAGAGAATATTTTATTTTTCTTGTCTTAGAATTCCCTGGCATTGGCTTAGCATGGTAAAAATGTGATTAATAAGTAAATAAAAGTACTGGCATAACCAGGAACTCTATGCAGAAATGGTCTCATAACTCCTGCTTTGACCCTGCCAAGTGGGGGTTCTCTTTTAATATCAGTATTTAGCAGAATTCATGGCCATGCCAAAATTTCTGATCTACAGAGCACAGAGAAATGGTTCCAATTATCACCTCCAAAGTGTTTTCAAAGCAGCATATAGTGATTACCTGAAAAATAAATGGAATCTCTCAATGACTTCAGGGATTCAGCCAAACCACCAAAAAATCAGGCTTTTAACATTCCCCATGTGAATTCCCCCGCACTATGTCTTAAAACCAGAATTAAAAGTTATGTGTGGGATTATCCTAAAAACTCTCAACCTCTCTTTTCCTTGAAAGCCAGAAATCAGGAGCACTAGGATAATAATGGGCCAGATTTGCACTAAGGCGCTTTATCTGGGGTCTTGCCTCAGACATGGATTTACAAGGAGTATGAATCCCAACCCTGTTAACCCATAAAATAATTTGCAGTGCCTTATATTATATTTAAAACTGAAATATTGTATTTATATTCAATTTATTGTCCATTTGCACTGTCGGGAATAGATAACTAAACCAGTGGAACTGAAGTGCACAGATCAAGGACCTTCACGACGAAGGAAGAAGTACACCTCGTGCCGCACAAGTACACTTTGTGACAAAGAGTGCTTCAGTAAAAGAGTGCTACAAAGACAGAAATAAAATTGAAAAAATAAGTACAAGATTGCTTTTATATTTTGCAGATATTCAAAATAGCATATATATATATATATATATATAAAGTGACTTTTGCTTCACTCAAAGTATTTTATGGACTTTGGGTGACTTTCATATAAATTAAGACTACCACTTATTTTCTGGTTTTAAGAATAGGATGTTCCTTTTTCTCCTGCCCCTCTTCCAAAAAGAAGTGCATGGAAGGAGGAAATAAAAGAGAAAAATGTTTGGTTTCGGAATAATAATAACTCCACTTTGCTACTACACACATTTCATTCAGAAAGCTGCTTTTTGTTACAAAATGTTTCAACCAAGGGCTGTCTCTGATGTTCACCTACACTGACCTGCAGCATTTCAGCGTGCCATACTTCTAGCATGACTGTTCCTAGCAAAGCCTAAAACGAAGCCCAGCCACAATCCTAGAGTCCTCCGTAATAACTAGCAGAAGCCAAGTCAAAATAATGCTTCCTCTACCAACTACTCCCAATGAGTTATTTTCTTCGAGAAGCATTAACTTAGGTTAATCCCATCCCTCCCTAAAAGCCTGAACGCACCCCCAAACGTGAGGATTTCAGGCTGCTCATCCCATGAGCACACTTCACAGCATCCCTATGATGTAGGTCTGGTAGATCTTTTCTCTCCCTTTTCCCTCCCCACATTCCCCTCTTTTGAGGGCTCCTGTACAATTTAATTTAAGGGAAACTTTCTCGCTGACTGCAGCAGAGCTGAACGGAGTCAACCAAACCAGAGGCTTGCTTTGCCCTGCCACCTTCTTCTCATCACTACCAGTAGCAAAGTTACAAGTGAGTTCAGCAGGGAGAAGAGTAAGTTTTTTATCACAAATGTAGCCCTACCTCTCATCCCCCATATCCAGCAAACGCTAAATTGCTTTTAAAATAAATTTCCTTAACAACCAAGTACTACTATTTAACAGGACCCGTGAGCACTTCTTTAGCATTTTACAATTCCAAATCACTGCATAAGTATTAATTAGCCTTAATGACTCATATTACCTAATAAGATAATGAAAAACCCTGCAGCTCACAATATCTACTTCTATTTTCGGTGAGAGATGAAATGGATCTTTTAAAAGGGTATATTCTCTTCTAATTCCTTTTCTGCATATCCCTGTAATAACTTCTGGAAATAATTCGAAGTGTGTCGTGGCATTTTTTTTTCTTCTTCATTTGCAAAGACTAATTTATTGCAGCAAATACAGTCTTTGCCACAAAATAAAAATACAGAGGTTTAGTGATGATATTTATTTCTTAGGAGGCTTTCTGTTGAACGAGGACTGGTGTGGACTCACTGTTTGGTAAGGAGATGTGGATGTGCTGCCTGTTCTTTATGGAGAATAGCAACATCTTTCTTGGTTTCTTTCTGGGTTGCCACTGCCAAGGTAATACTTAATGGATTAAGTCTTGTGAAATAAATTCTGTAAATAGAATGTGGGCTGAGATCATTTCAACTCATTTCCCCTGCGTCCCCTTCCCGTCCTGGAAGCTGTCAAGTACAAGCAGCCTGCAAGCAGCCTGTTCTCCCAGTGTTAGTCTTGAGTCTCACTAGATGCATAAAACAGCTTGTTTTTCACATACTTTCTGTGATGGCATTAAAAAAAATATTGCAAGAAAAAAACAACCCTTCTCAATTCCAGCTATAGCTTATAAACTGGATGCAGCTAATCTTGCAAGGGCACCAAACGTTGCTCTGTTTATCCGTCATTAGAGCACTAGAAACCTATGTTTATGATAGAATTATAGTTGAATCTGAAGGCTTTTAAAGAAAGGAGCTGAACCAACTGTGGATTTGTAAACAAACAATATGTTTTTGACGTCAGCCGTATCATTTCATGTGCTGGAACAGTTTCTATCATGTGGCCAGTTCCTGCCCCTGAAGAGTATCTGATTTAATTTAGATGTATTCACGATATGGGACAGCACGTCAAATCCATGAAACTACAGGGTACTGCTGAAGGCAAGATCTGTGCTGGAAAGATTGCATAAGCTGTACTTCGAGGGAGCAACAGAGACCTGGTGGCTCAAGAAAGAGAGGGGAAAGTTGTGCCTACTATAGAAAAAAGAAAAAAGAAAGTGAGGGGGAAGGGAAGTGTACAGAATGGGGACCGTCAAGGGGAAGGACTTTGTTTCTTCTTTAGAAATAAATCAGTTCTAGGGTTTTTTTCTGCATTAATGGTATCCAAAAAAATCTGCATAACTTTTTCCAGAGCAATAAATCCTACCCGCAGCTTTCGGCCGTTCTTCCAATTTTGCTTTCAGTCCTTCTTGGGTTCCCCTCTCTCTGTGCTCTTTCTGTACTCGCCCCGCAGACAACCACCACGGAGGACAACTCACTTGGGTGATGCAATAACACCAGCAAGATATCACTCTGCTGTTGCTGATAGTGACTGAAATATATCTTATACTGCTGTTATCTAAGGGCACTGATGTGGGAAAATTTATTTTCATACAGAGCACAATTCTGATTGCTGAACCCCCTCCCCATCTGGTGTCAACTGAATTTAAAGGGACTCCATGTGTGGATAAAAAATTATTTGTGAGCTTATGTGTTTATCAGCTTGGGCTTCAAATGATATGAATGTCTCTGGAAACATATTTCAATGAACAGTATAACAAGGATACAGTACGATGTCTTTTTTTCTTTTTTTTTTGTTACTAGATAGTATTTTCTACTCCACCAACTCCAGTTCCCCAGGTCTGCAGAAAACCTAGTGCCTCCCAGAGATGTTGTAGAGCTCCATGCTGGGTACTTAGCTCTGGCTGTATGCACACACACCCCACCAGCATCTTCCCAACACAGCTACCCATATGCTTACGCATTTGGAAAGAAAATAGGAGACAATTCCCCTTGCTGTTATTTCACGCCACAGAATCCTGACTACTTGTTGAAAAACTATTTCCAATTAAAATGTTAAGGTTTTTTCCCCAGGAAAGCTGATGCTTTCTACAAAAAAAAATAATTCTCAAAAGCTCAAACTTTAGTTTTAGCCAAAAACATGAGACCAGCCTCAGGTGTAGCATTCAGGCCAATACTATAAGACAATCACAGAAGTTAGAACCAGTTGTGCTTGGTTATTTACAGTGGAAGGCAAGCTGCGATTCTCTCCTTTGATCTATTTGTTGGCTTCAGGAATACATTTCTAAACCTTGCTTTTTAATCACTGTAAACATCAGAGCTGAAGAATTTGGTGGAGAAAAAATTGGCTACTTCTTTGCGGTTTTGATCAGACCGGGCTTTTGATGCCTTCTCTTTCCCAGTTTCAGTGCCTGAGCTTTAGGAGTGACACCACCACGTAGTCTCAGACTCTGGGATGGGCACATGCACTGTATTTCTTTGCCTACATCTCCGTCCCCCGAGCAGATACACCCCCCCAGGTCTGACGCCATCCCCAGCCGAAGCGGGACAAGGTCCCACACAGACACATTATCCCGAGATGAACTGCGATATGCCATGTTGTCACTCGATCTCTCAGAGCCAGCTTTCCCTGCGAGTAAACCTGGAAACTCACGCTTTTCTTTACAAAGAGCCCTCACCCATGTGTTTATCATCAGCACTGGCAAACCTCTGAAGCCAAGGAACCAAGAACAGCTGGTGGGAATTCATGAAGGATGCCCCAGCACCGCGGAGCCGAGGTGCCCAAGCTACCTTTAAACGAGATAACCGGGGTATAGTAGCAGTCTTTCTGCCACAGGATGGAGCTCAGTGCAGGCTGCAAAGCATTTCTAGGAAGCTGGATAAATACTCAAGCATCTCACTGTCACTGATGTCCATACCGCTGCTGCTTGATTGCTATCAGCGCCCACGCTGGCGGCTTAAAAAAAACTCGTTTAGGTAGGTCTGAATCCCATTGCAGAGCCTGCACCATTAATATGCCTCCAGGTAGAAAAATTCCAAAGTGACTGAAAAAAAAAATCATGTAGGTGAAGGTCTTGATCGTGTCTCAAAAAGTACAGTACAAAAAAAGCAGGGGGAAAAAAGAGCCAGCTTTTGTAAAAAGTGAGCATGTGAACTCTGTGGTTTCGATTTGTCCCACTTACTCTGTTCACCGTCTCTACAAAGTGTTTCTCACACAGAACTGTATTTTTAACAATGCTGAAAAGAACCTGCCAGAATTGGAAGCTCAAGCTATTTTTACCCTGGATAAATGGGACGCAAATGTCACGTAAGAGGTTAAATGGCACAGGGAGGATTTTTTTTCTCTTTTTAAACTAACCATGGCAAAACTAGTATTAACGGGGCTGATCTTTCTGACTGTGAAATCTCACTGAATATAAATATTTAACATGAGAAATCATCAGAGTTCTCCTTCTACCTCAGTACTACGCACAATCAGAAACTGCTTTACTGAAGGAGTTAATGTTTCCTGCAATAATGCAACAAATCACTCTATACAACAAACAGCAGACACATTCTGTGGCAGTTTCCCCACGAACTTCAATCTATGGGCAAAAAAAAATCTTGATTTATTATATAGCATTTGGACAGTGGCGAAAGAAAATTTGCCAAAGATCAGAATAATCAACTCTTTCACCCAAGCAGTTTTTTTACGGAAGAAAAAAGCACAGAATGGGTCTGAGCAAAATAAATAAAAATTCCACACTTTTAACCAACAGAACCTTTTGCGTCATTCAGAAATATTTACAGACATCCAGAATCTTTTATCATCAAAAAGACATTCTGGCCTTTAAAATTACAACTTTTTCTTATATTTTTGTTTACTGATGGCCTTTAAACTAGTGGGTATCCCTAACTTGTGGCATCTCTTCATGCCGTGTTCATCAAATGCAGGAATTTTTAAAGCTGCGCCTTGCTACTTTTTCCCTTCCCTTGAAACACCTCTCTTTTGCTAAGCTATCATCTGTGAATTTTAAAGATAGCAGAACACCATCGACTAGCAGCATCCACCACATGAGTCATTGTCACTAGTGTCTCAAATACCGGTTGTCATCGATTGAAATGGCCGCTAATGCCAATATTAACCTGGAAAGGGCTAGCTGTTTTAATACAATTAAATACAGCTGGGAAGAGGGCTGCAAATAGAAACATACATTAGCCATTCATAGTATACAAGTATACATATACAAGCCTCTCTCAGAGCCCAGTAAAGGTATTAGCATAGCATCCCTGTTTCACTTGCCTATTTAATTAGCACACAATGAAGGCCACTGAATTTCCCTGCAAAAGGTTTTGCGTACTTTGGACAAAAAAGAAAGGAGAAAAGAAGTTGCTTTTAAGTGCAATCCAAAAAAATAGCTCCTTGGCTAAATGGCACTTTTAATAAAGATGTTTCCAGTGTTTGTTTATTTATCAAAAAGCAGTGTTTCTCTCGGGTGTTTTGATTTTTGTTTCTGTGCACAAGAAGGAGGGGAAAAAAGGGGTTACTAAGCAAGTCTTTCAGTAAGACACCAGATGATGGATAGTCAAACACAGAGTCTCCTGTAAACACAGAGGGAACCAAAAGGTATGAACTGACTCATAATTGTGTCAACACAGGTCGCAGACCCTTGGTTTATTCCAGCCTTCCTGTTTTTCACAGATTTCTTTTCACACTACACTATTTTTTTTAAGACACAGACTCTTTTCAGTACACCTTAGTGGGGTGCAAAAGCACACACGTTTTTACACCAAAATGTGGGCATCTACACACACAGGTAGGCTGTATTGCCACAATTACAACAGCAGCATTTTCTGTCCGTGGCTTACGGCTGCATTAAACTAAGCCGTGCCTTTCGTCACAGCAGTCCATGCCCGCTCTAAATCAAAAGGTCCATCCCATCCCTGCCTCCAGCTTCTCCACAGAGGCTCTTGGGAAGCATCCAGAAAAGAGGAGTACAACAAAACCTCAACAGCTTAGTCCTCCAGTTGATGCAACCTTTTTTTTTAACATGTGGCAAAGTGGCAAGACTGTGTCTGACCAGAAGTACTGGGAGGCTGACACACAGCAAAGATGTCTGTGATGAGCAGAACCCACCAGTATTTGTCTTGATCTCTAAACACATTGAACTGAGGCTGTAGCCTTTTCCTTGTATAAAGTTGTTCTTCTCTGCTGGTTGCCTATTTCCATGGAGATTGGAGGAAAAAGCCTCTCTGGGGTCTCTATTTCATGATCAAATTTGATTAGCACTGACCGATGGGCTAAGAAGTTGTTAGGGGAGGGACTGATGGGCAGACACACCAAGTGGTTGGATCCCCTGCAAGTCATGGAGCAGTTCAGCTGATGGTTCAAGAAAGGTGTTTCAGTACATTCCCCCACAAAATCACCTGTGGAGACACCTTGTCCCCTGAAATCCTGAGATCCTTTTAAAGGACTTGCAGAAAATAGCAAATGGGAATGCGTTAAAGCCAAGGGAGTTGTTCTCCCTCGGCAGAGACGGTAAAAGAAGCGGTGTAAGGCCAGACTGCAATGACTGATAATCGTCCCTGGATGTCCATGAGCCACACAGAGCCCAGTGCAATGGATCTGCACATGCAACAGATCCATCCCGAGCACCTCAGATCAACCACACGTCTGCAAACAACTTCATGCTATAGATCCAGAGAGTCTGGCTCATCCAAGATGTGTCAGATCCCCTGTATGAGCAAGGAGAAGTTTATAAACAGCGACTGTTTGTCTGGGATGTTTCAATCTCAGCTAGATTAACAGGAAAATGGTAGAGCCAGCAAGGACAGATGACCTTACGCGGGCTGAGCAGTGCCTCATTCCTTGTGTAATCATATCCAGCTCAGCGGGAAAGCTACTCAATAAAAATCAAAGTCACAGAACAAGGATTTGGACCTTATTCCCCGTTGTGTAAAAGTCAGTTGCTAAAATTCCCAGTCAACAGGTAATCTTTGCGGTGAAGCCAAATCCACCAAGAGCATCACAAGGGCTCTTGCCCTGTTACTTCACTAATTCATTCACAAAAAAAAATGCAAAACAAATTACATTTAGGACAAAGCTGACACCAAAAAAATGCCAGAAACAGCATTTCACAAACAGAAATCATTAGCAGACTTATTTTTTTAAGGCTACTCATGTTAGGATATTACACCTTTGTAAAGAGCAAGCAATTTATCTGGTGCCATTTTCCCCTGTAGGAACCTTGGTTGACAGAACAACAGAGAGAATTCCCTATGCAAATTACAATATATTAAATCAGATTTGCTTCCAGCAGGTTCTATACCATCACAAATTGTTCCAGGGTTTGTGTATTTGTCGAGTGGCCATAAACTGCGAAAACCTACCCTCTTTTCTCCTGTCCCCCCCTCTTTTCTTTGCCTCCTTTTAGCTCTACAGCAGAAGATGAGGGAAGCAAAGTTTATTGAAGGAGACCATGAAAAGAGTTTCAAAACATTCCACATATTTTCTCTGCATAAACACGCTGTGAATTTTGAATGTGAGTAGTGCCAGGGCACTGTCACTCAGACCCCAGGAGTTCACCCAAGTTAGACAAATTATGCTGCCCCTTATCTCAGTTGTTACAGTTTCTTGCCTTTCATTCATTCACTGCCAGTGGCTGGATTTTATGGCAGTGTAGGGGAGAAAAGGAGCCTCAACTGCTGAAGTTAACCTCTTGTGGCAAGACCAGTAATATTGGGCTTTCCAATAGAGAATGCACAAGGAGATGGCTGCTAGCCTTGTTTGCCAAGGCAGCAGTCAAAAGAATGCTGAAATTTGGCAGGTATGAGCAGGAGAAATGCTGTGTTATGGAAATGGCCACTGAAAGCTCCCTTCCAAATCTGTTTGGCCCACATTGATAAAACAAAGTAATTTAAAAAAAACTTGTACATGTCCTATAAAAAACTAGATAAAGTAGTGTTGCGGTTGTGGTTTGAATAGAGGATGATAATGCTGAGCAAACGTTCCTGGCAGAGGGCAGTGGCTGTTGCTTCAAACATCATATCCAGACTATAATTAATATTAACCTCCAACGACAGCAGCAATCTCTCTGCTTTCATCAAGTCTCATTTCCTCCCTGATAAGACCTACTTATTACAAGGGAACGCAGGATGCGATGAGGGGATTCATTTCTGAAAATCCTTTTGCAGCCACGTTGGTCCTGGTAGGTACCGAGTCAAAGCACCTGTCCCATATGCCAGGTATTGTCCAACCATGAAGTCCCTTTGGCTCCTAGAGCCTGTGCTTGCAAAGCAAAGGGCCTGGCTGCTGCCAGCCCCAAACCCTGCCTTGCAAGTCCATTATGCCAGTCTCTCCTGCTGGATCCACAGTGCCTTGTTAGGAACCAGAAAATGTTGAGTTTGCACGGCAGCATCGTGGGAGATACGTGCATCGCATGCCCATCTCTAAACTGATTCCATTTAATGATGCGTACCCTGAATGCTGTTCTGCTGAACCAGTTTTGAGAGCATGTTTTATTTATGCAATACTTCCAAAGAAGGGAAAAGCTCTTACCTATTGTTCTTCGGAGATCTTCACACTGGCTAATGTGAGGGAATTTCAAGATTTCCTTCCACTTTTTGCTTTTGCCTTTGCGTTTCCCTCCACCCCCTGCAGAGAAAGAAATATCAGGATTAGATTGCTTTGGGGGCACAGCCCCATCCAGAGTTTAGCAGCCCAGTCACAGTTCTTACGGATATCATTAATAATTAAAGCTGAGACATTGTGGGTAGATGTACAGATCAAGTCTAAGCTTGTCTGGGCTGAAACAAACAGGGGAGGCAGCATCTGGCAGAAGATCAGCTCTCTAAAAGTTGGGAGTTCACTTGTGGCCCACCAGGTCCAGTTCAGACAACAGTGCTGAACTGAGCATCTCCAACATCATCTCTGCCCCAACCGACAGCCATGTCACACAAGTCAAATAATCTTGTAAAATAACAGCTCACATCTTTTCAACCTAGATCTCTCCCTTCTAGATTTGGGATAAGCCTTGATTCCATCCCAAAAGAAGTGCTGGAAACTGAAGACCAAAATTTAATTCTTGTCACCCCCCCACACACACACTACATATACTGCCAACATGGCAGTACCACTGATGTTACACACTCTGGTCACCACTGCTTCCACAGGAGAAAAACAGTGTGAGAAAATTAATATAATATCTTCATGAGGAGAAAATCTCATTTTGGTTCTTTTTAATCCTTCTCACTCTTGCCCAAGATTTCTTGAACTGGCCTGTCCTCAAGGTGAATGACCCAGCTGGCTTCCCCCAGCTCTGGCTGAACGAGGTCCAAGACTCTCAGCCTTCCATGCTGATCAATCTCCCTCCTCAATGTCCCTTCATAAATACCTCGCTGCAGGCATCCCTGGCATCTCAAGTTGCCACATCGGAGCTTGCAAGGGGGATGCCTTCTGCACTGGGCTCCGACCAGTAAAGGTAGCGTTTCCAGCACACCTCACTTTGCTCCTTGCTGGGATCACCAGACGACACACTGCCTACGGGGTTCGGCTCCCTCAGCCCAGGCAAGCCTAATGCAGGCTGACGTGCTGCGTGTGCCCTTCCCCAGTGTCTGCTAGACGGGCACTCAGATCTGAAGCAGCTCAGCCTAGGAGGACATTTTCAGATTTTTTTTTCTTGTGTCTCTCTTTTTTTTTTTTTTTTTTCTTACTGTCATTGGGCACTTTTTTACTCCAACCCTCGCCTAGGTTTCTCTTTTATGCCCCCATGTTTTTTATGCTGCCATATCAGCACCGCTGAGGTATGGTATGCAGTGTATGGTATGGTATGCGGTATATGGTATGAGGTATGATGCGGTGCTGGGGGTTTCATTCCCAGCTCGTTTGTGTGCCTGTCCTGCTCGGAGAGGCCGTGCGGCCAACGGTGAAAGAGTATCCGTCCGGACATGGAAGCCCAGATGCAGACCGAGATTCTCTGAATCGCTGTATTTACTGCAATTCAGTCCCTGCACACAAAATCTGATTCACTTGAGTCTATTTTACATGCGCTGGCACGTCGAATGACTAATTCAGAGCTGAGTTAATTCTGTAGAGGGGCTGGTAGAGTCACAATTGCAGATTGAGGGTGTGCTGGGTACTACATGATACTGCAGGCTAAATTAGGAGAGCATTGACTCAAAAGGTAGCAGACCATTACAGAGAAAACAAGAGCCTTGCAAAAAATTGTGAAGTATTGCTCTCTGTGGGGTGTTTCTGATCATACCTTTGGCACAGGAGTGCTGCTACTGCATTTCACCTTTTATTCCTTTGCTTTTGGTGACCAATGGTTTTGTCATTGCAGAGCTGGCCTTGAATTATTTTAAACGCTTTATTGACATAAATTTATTGTATGTCTACATTATGCAATGCAGTGCAGAGATATCTGCACTAGCCATGAAAGAGCTAGCTTGTTTAGACTATTAGGAGTACAGCTATGCTACCCTTTCCAGGAATTAGTCTCCGGCAAAGCACAGAGAGCTGCGACTGCCTCCACACTATGCTGTATTATGCAATGCAGATGTACCCTTTGGGTCTATAATAAACTGTTCTTCAACCTCCCCTCTTCAGTGCATCCCAAACACTGCTGCTAAAGTAATTTCCTCTCCTGTCCCTCCAGCCACAGTATCGCAGGGGCTGTCTTGATCTCTTCTTGCAGCATATGACACTTGGTCTTGCATGCTGAAGGTCTTAGGTATGCTACAAGGCGCTGAGATGTAGGCTGGGGTGGGCACTGTGATGGTCCATTCACCATCCCTCCTGCTCACCAGCGACTGCAGGGGTTGGATTCAGCAACCTGAAGGGTCCTCCACTGGCTTTCGTCTCCCTGAAAGCCCACTCCTGCAAATCTGCACAGCAGCTCCTGCTTGCCACACTGCCACTTCTTGGTGCTCCTGACCTTACACCTCGTCACACCGTACTTACACTCCTCTGCCCCCTCCCTTCACACACTCCTCTGGGGAATGATCCTGTGGGAATTCATGTTTCCTTCTCTTCACCAGTCATTCTCTTTGGCTGCATTTTCTTCCCTGAACTATTGCTTCATTTTTTTCATCACACTCATTTATCTCGTAAACTTTGAGTTCTGTGCCTTGATGTCAAACCTCCATGGGAATTAAATGAATTAAGTATATATTTATTAGCACTGGGGGAGGGATAGGAAGGAAGGGGAGTGCAAGGAGGGAGGGGAACAGCTGGGCTGGTGTCACAGCAGAATGATCCCCCTTTGAGAGCCACGGGGTTTGAATGTGGATTTCTGGATCCCTTCCTCAGGCTGCCAGCTCCCAGAGCAGCTCATCCCACCTCCACGTACAACCACGTGCCTCTCATTTCTGCCTGCTGCCTCTCCCGCTGCAGAGACCCACTCTGCTCTTACCAAGGAATAGATGGAGCGGGGTGCTGGAAGGGGGTAAGCAGGAGCTCTCTGCTTAAGGTATGAGCAGGGACTGAAGGCAGCACAAGATGTATGCAGCTGCTTGGGCAGCGGTGCCTGCTAGAACAGTATTTCCAATCATTGCTGGACACAGGAGGCAGCGGGAGTAAGCCAGCTGAAAGCATCCTTGAGGCTGCATCTGTTGAACACTGGTACATCTTCACCCATTGAAGGTCTACCCTCGAGGCCAAAGCACTGGGGATTTCAGAGCACACCTGCTTCTCCAGCCACCTTTACAGAAGTGCTCACAAAAAGGTTGTATCTTTAGCAGCATCGAGCTGTGCAAAGCATTGCAAAATAGCCCTTTCCTCTACATGACAGCTCTGAGATTTGTGCAGAGACGAAATGATTCTGCTAAGCTGGGCCAGAATGTTTTTAAAATCCATTCAATGTAAAATATATATTGATATATTTACATTGGATGATGTATTTCTGACATTAAATTTCCATCAAAACTGGAGAGGGGCTCTGCGGTCCCCTGTTTCAGCCGCGATCGATACAGCCAACGTGTTCTCTTCTCTTTTCGTGGCCATCCTCCAAAAATAAGCAGCCTTGCCTGATGAATCATTTGCTCTTAGCTGAGCGTGAAGTAGCGTTACTGTTTTGCCTGTGACGTCTTTATGTTAAAGATTCTGATCAAGTGCTTTAATCGACCTGACCTTTCCGCTCTCAGCTTTTCTTGTGGAGCCAGCAAACACTGCTGGCTCCAAACGTTAATTCTAGGGGGTTTGAAGGACATAATGCGGTGAGACAGCTGAGACAGGGTAAATTGTCTAGCAGAGTGAAAAGCTAAAAGGGGACGTTTCTCTGAATAGGTCACTAATTGTGCAGGTTGCAAAGGGAAGCTTTCCACACGTTGTCTTGATTACTGCCTTTGCACGGTCTCTCCTGGACAGGAGGATTTGCAATCTTCAAGGCGGCTTCTCAGGGCAAGACTAGACAGACGTGCCATGTTTTAGATGCGAGTTCCATCAGGTGGTGTTGGAGGGTCTGACTGCTTTAAAATCTTGGTTTGCTGATGATAACAAAAGGTGAGCTTGCAGCAACAGCACGAAATCTCAGCTCCACTTCCCTGCATGCACTTAACAAGTGAGCATTTGCAAACCAAGGATTGAAGCTAATTCTCTAACATGTCAACCAGTCCTACAGGAAACAAAAGCATTTGCTCTACATCCTACCTCGTGAAAAATACATGGCATTTTTCATATCATCTTGTGATGTCGGATGGCAAATCTAGCTCTGATCTCTGCCTGTAAGGAGAGAGACATAACCAGAGGCACACATGTAAAACACTTGCGAGCAGCAGCTACCCTTAGCCTAAGGTGCCTACTTTTTTTGCCTCCATTATTCAGGATATACTTACTCTCCTAACGCTGAGAGGAGGTAGGAAAGTACTTGCACACTGTTAAGCCAGTGAGATATTAAGTGGCTTGTCCAAAATGACATGAGAAATCAGAGACAGAGCAAGGAGCTGAAGCCAAGGCCTTGAGCCTGTTAATCCGGCTAACGACAGGATCAAGCCATGCTCCTGCTCAGCCAATTAAAGATATTTCATAACACCGAGTTAGACATAATTATGGGTAAATTCATTCCAGTGTCATGCCTGTAGCATATTCCATTCATCCCTCACGCCACCATGCAAGGTGGTTTTTAAGCATAGCTAACTTGGCTTCATACTTTTGCCCTGTTCTTGCCCAAGATCACAAGCCTGCATCACACCCCACGCTGCCAGGCCTAGCTAAGCCAAGGTGGCCAAACATTTCATTGCCTTCAACTGTATTATCTGCAATCTAGATAATCCACAATTTAGGTAAACTATCCACAGATCACTGAAGGACAACTACAGTTTGTGTCTTCCATTTCGCAACAGGAGCTAGGCTCCCATCCAAGACCTTCCCAACAAGAGTACAGAGCTCTGTACACTCTGATTGCAAGGCCTTGATTACACAGCTTGTGAAAGCAGCGAAACAAACTAAAAAAAATATTAAAAGTCCAAAAATCATGGTTAGTGTCCTATTTCCACTCAAAAGAAGTTTACAATACTTCTCCTCTTCCTCTTGCCAGCCTTCCTTTACTCACTCTCTCCCATCAAAGTGTACGCAGCTATATGGTAGATATGGAATTGCCATATTAGATTAAATGAATGGTCCGTCTAGTACAGGATGGACTGCAGGCAGCTTCAGAGGATGATCTTAGAAAGCTGTTTCTAAAGTACTTGGAAAGCAGGAACTTTCTTCTATGCCCTATTAATTAGATATGGCTAACAAAACATGAAGGTATATTGCTTCCAAAAATTTCTTCTTCTTTTTTAGAATCTATGCTACTTAAATTCAGGCTGTTCTCATGCTCCTGGTAAATGCCTTGGACTGTTGAATGCCCTTTTGCCTCACATGGGTGTGAGTCCCAGAGATTAACCATGTATTTGTGAGGGAAAGGAATACCAATTTTAAACTGCTTATTTTCCTGGAGTGTCTCTTCTCAGTGAGACAGCATAAATAAAACTTATCAACCCATCATTTACCCCTAAGAATTTTTCATATCTAACACATCTAGCCTCTAAGGCAAACAGTTCCACCCTTCTTAGACCTGCTTCACGTGGAAGGTCACCCAGGTTCATCATTCTTCTTTCATATTAGTCCCACCTACGCTCAGCTGTACTACCAAATAAAACCGGTTTGTTTTCAAAGAATGAAAGACACTGCTTGCTCTCTGCTCTTCATCCTGCCCTTCTCATCTGGGAAAGCAGAAAAAAACCCAGGAACCCTGTTTTATCCTTACAAGATCTCGGATGATACTCCCGACTAACCTGTGCTTAAAACAAGCACTTGAAAGACCATTAGGAACCTCTTTATGAATCCCCGTCTATGTCACCCCAAGGAAAAGGAGAAGAGTATGAGGGCTGGATTTTCAAAAGCAGGCAGGTGTCCACCATCCACTGGGACACAATGCCTCTGCAAACCAGTCTTTAGAGCTCTCGTTTACAAGACGCAACAGAAAGTCCACAACATGCCCTCAAAAGAGAATCACGTTACATAGCTCCTCTTATCGATGCTAATCTGTCTTTATCTCCTGCAGCCTTTTTTGATGAATGTGACTCTGAATAGTCACAGGCCATGATAACGGTTTTGTGCCCATCTTCCCTGCTGTCATGGCATGTTTGCACATAAATCATCTGCATGTTGCTACGAACACATAAGCCTCACAACCGCTGTGTAAAACATCCCATTGCTTTTTGGAAATGAACAGCAGATGTATTTCATGTTTCAGCCTTCAGAACCACAGAGATGGGAATTTCATAAGCAAAAATGCAAGCTTCTCCCCAACAGAGTCAGGCTGGCTTTGCAATCTGGTTACCAGAGGACCAGAGGGCAAAACATTTTGTATACAACTGGCATCTAAAGTGCTATTCACATTGGCTTACAGAAGTCACTGTTCATAAACAAATATTTATTGCAGGAATATCTACCTATTATTTAAATAAGAGGTCAAGTAGTACTGTAAATACTGATGAGTGGCTGAAACATTACTTTAATAACACATTTTATATGTTAATAATAATGTGTATGTTAATAATATGCTTTAATAACATCCACTGCCCTGAAGGGACAGAGGAAGCTAAGGGATTAGTCTTTGAAGACTGATCCTCAGGGCTTGACTATCATACGTCAAGGCCATTTTGGTACTACTCTAGGAATATAAAGAAGGCTTTACGTAAGCTACCTTTATGTCTAGTCAGAGCACATTGAAAGGATCTTAACTAAACTGAAAAAACACACCTTTAATTTTTTCTGTTGGTCCTGAGTGGGCATCTCAAACTGTGGCACTCTCCATACAAGTCTGCCTACATCCTCCACTGGGTATTTTTCATGCACATTTGAGATGATTTCAACAAGTAGTCTGTGGGTTTTGTGTGCCAGTTCACATATGCTGGGCGTATGTTTTGCTGCTACGCAT
Source organism: Haliaeetus leucocephalus (assembly GCF_000737465.1). Lineage (NCBI taxonomy): Eukaryota > Metazoa > Chordata > Aves > Accipitriformes > Accipitridae > Haliaeetus > Haliaeetus leucocephalus. The sequence goes on from NW_010972620.1 coordinate 1,588,680, forward strand.
GTTAACAGGGAGCTGTTCGGTGATGTGATTTCCCTAGATGCAGTTTAATTTTCCCTTGCGTAAGCATCTTTAGTTTGTTTGTTATGGCGTCTCCGTCTTTTATGTCTTGTATTTTAACTGTATTGTGTTTATCTGCAGTTGATGAATAAGCAAAAAGGGATCATTGGCTTTTATGCCACAAACAAAAATAATCCTAAAGATACAAAGTATACTGAAGATTTACAATCTATTAAAAAAATAAACAAACAATAAATCTTATAAAAATAAAACCAGCTATCTTCTAAAATAGTAAAATTAAGCACAGCCCCAAATTTTAACTTCTTATTCTTGACCTCAAAGTAAACTAGGCCACTGGCAGAAATCCAGGGAGTTTAGTCATGTTATGTGGAATGCATTACCATGTACTGGGTGGTTCAACAGGCTGTTGAGATGAACTGAGTTGATGGCTTGAAATTTAAAGGTGCCTGGATAGTATTTGACATTGTAGTTGGCAACAAGAGCAGAACAGACAATGCAACAAGTGAATCTGGAGCTACTGTGCTCCTTTGGAAGCTGTTTCTGGACCTGTAAGGTCTCTTGGAGGAACATGCAAAGGCTATGATGTCTGAACCTAGGGAGTATTAAGAGATTTTGTCCATCAGTGGTGTAGGTAACAGAAACGTTTGTCTGTAACACTTCAGTATCAATGATTACTATCGGAGACCAACCCAGAGCTGTTGAGAATCAAGGTTATCACCCTGCTACGAATGCTAAATATGTCAGTGGAGTTTTCCTCCAAACTGGAGCTGAGTCAGAATTTCAAAGTTCTAGAAAATTCTGATTTAAAGACATTAAACCATTTCATTTTGATAACATTTGAGTCATCTCAGTTCTCTAACGTCAAAACATTATCATAGAACATATCAAATAGAGTATTAAGATGTATTATATCATTGGAACAAAATGGGTATGGTAAATTGACATTCTTTACTTTGTTAAAATGATGCTTCTATATTGTCAAAAAGGAGCCAGAAAAAGCAAACCCTTTTTTAAGTAGACATTTTCCTGCAAACCCTTTCATTTTTGACAAAACTTCATTCTCAGAAAGGAAGATTCTTTTGTCAGAAATGTTCTCAACCATCACATGTTTTGAAGCACACAAGAATTAAACAAGGAATGTGGCCTCCCCATATCTGAATGTTCAAGTGAATCTAAATTCCCACATTCCTTACTGGTTCCCTTAAGTTAATTTGCACAGCTGCGATGTACATTGACTGTAGGAGACCTGCTTCCCATTCTTCCAAAGGGAGAATGCAAATCCCTGCTCCAGAAATCCTGCCTGAATAGGGCTTGATAACATCTTTCCAGGAAGGAACTCCTCTTTAAGCAAAGGCTTTTTAAACTTATGACCTGTTCTATGTATTTATTACCCTGTTTTAGTAACACGATGCAAGCTGCTAACCAATTCCTCCAAACCCAAACCTGCAAATGCAAGTCTCCACCCACATATAGTCCATGTAGATTGCCCAGGAGCACGCGTAGTGCTCCTGGATTCAGTGGTGCTCCTCGAACAACCCACATGCTCTTAGGGCTGGCCCCTAAAGCCAAAATAACCTTGAAGGGACTTGTGGGTCCTAGTCAGACACTGAGAGAAATGACTAGAAGTCTAAGAAGGCTCTGCCGATTTGCTGCTCCACGTTGTGCAGTTCTGGTGTTTAGTAACACAACGGCACGACGGGCAGCACGAGACAGGCTAAAGGAACACACAAGTGAAACCTGGCCCTGGAACAGGCAAATACACGGGGCTCGGCTCTTCTGAAAATCCTGGTGCCAGTTTGGAGTGAGAACATGCAAAAACCCAGCCCTGAGCCGGGAACGATACGGGTTCTGTCTGTCCCTGTCAAAGAGCTGTGTGGGCTTTTTCTCCTGCAAATAGTTCTGCAGTCTCTAAAAAAAGAACTTAGCCTCTGTGTTCCTGACATTTGAGTTTTATAAGGAGTATTTCTGAACTGTGGGGAGGAGATCCAGCTGGATGGGAGGTGAGAATTCAAGTGTGTTCCTATCAACAGTCTGTAGCCAAGCTCTGAGAATTATGTTCTTTTCTGGTTTTTTGCCCTCACCTAAACAAACTTACCAACAGGGCTAAAGAAAAGAATTTTAGTAGACATCATGAAAATTAATGATTTGAGACAGGCTGTTTTATTAGGCCTGACTGATTTATTAGTTCCACTTAATTGGTAGAAGCAGCAAAGCTTTGAGACGCTCTGATAAGAACCCAGAAATCCAGATGTGGTTTGCTTTCCATACATAAGTAACAGCACACTTTTTCAGTTTAGATGGTTTACGTCTGAGTCAGGAAAACAGCTACCAGAAAAGCAAGACAGAAACAGCGTAGAGTCTCCATGAAGGAAACAGAAGGGCAAGTCTCTCAAGCATCTAGATAGCCCACCTGAGTGCTCAGTCCTGCTCTCTGGCAGGCAGACTGGCAGACCCCAAATATTTAGAGATGTAACACACAGGTCTCAGCTACACAGAGCCTGATGCATAGTGACTCTGCAGCCCCTTTGGGCTGCTGATGCATGCAAATACTCTTCCGAATCGCTGCATTACCACAGTCTCTCCTCCCACGTTTAATCCCACCAGAGATACTAGCCCAGCAAAGGTGCTGATATGGACACTTGAGTAGGAGGGCACTGAGGAAGTGTTATCAGGTGCCCAGTATGTTTTTATCTTGTGGTGTTTCTGTATTTTTGCAGTGGTCTAGAGGACCATTAAATCAGCCCCATGGTGCAGAGAGATAGCCCAACAGCCATAAGAAGTGTCCTTTAATGATGCCTGGCTGGATTCACCCTTCTCTCTCAACACTTTTAGTTGATGTAAACAAGCTAAAAATTGTGAAAATTAGGCTGGGAACCTCCTGAGAACACGTGTATGTATCTATACTGCCAGAATTGTTTGAGAGGAACATCTCTTATGTGACACTTCAGCCCTTTGCTTCCAGAGTCAAGCCAGGAAGAAAAGTACAGCATTATAACATGTCTTAAATTGGGTCGCTTTCTGTTTGAGGTCAGGATCAGCCACATCTTTCTTCACCACAAAAGCAGATAATGACCCTGTCCATCTTCCCAGCTCTCCTGGGTCAAATAACACATCAGATTCTCAGCTACAGACGTATGTATAAAGCATAAATTAAACCCTAGCTATATGACAAGCCTTCACACGCTCTGTAGAGGAGATGCGGAGAGGGGGATGAAACCACCCTGAAATGCCTGGTTACAGCGAGCATTTGCCAGTTGCAGTGACTGGCTGGCAGATGGGAAAAGCTGCTGGCATACACTTTGGCTTTGGAGGAAAGAGGTACCGCGTGGATGGCAGGGCGAGGGTGGAAGGGGGTGCACAGGGCTAATGCCAATGGGCATGGTCAGCTTTAGGGGAGGCTTCCCCCTTACTCAGCTACAAAGCCTGGCTTTGGCCCCATCATCTCTTCCAGCAACAAGGTACCAACAACGCCTTTCTGCGGATCTCGCTGTCACGCCCCGCTAAATCACCCCTGAAATCATAGAAAACGTTGTCCTCAAAAATCACTGACAGCCCAAGACATGATGGTAACACAGTTGTATGCGTCAGCATTTAGGATCATTATTGTAAAAGGTTACAGAAGGGATTCAGGTTAATGGAGGTAATCTGTGATTATCTGATGTAACAGATTGCTCTGCCAGTGACTCATTCCTTCTGACACAATATATTGCGGGCTGCAGCTGCAAATAGTGAGCAGGATGGAGCTGGCTCCCAAGCTAAGACTGTCCCTGTTGTTCGGAGAAACCCCCATAAGAGAGGGTGCCAAGCCACTGCAGGCATGTGAAAGCCCGGCAGAGCTTTACCGAGGGGAGCGGGTCGTGGCGGTGTACTACAGTCACTCATTCACGGGTGTTACTATAGCTACCACTTGAAGGACTCAACAAGAAAAGCAGAAATAAAAAGAGAAAATTAGGAGGTAGAAGACAAAAAAAGAGGAAACTTGTCAGAAAGCAAAGGCAGAGGGTTCCTCTGATTAGCTAATGAAGTGCTTCAAAAGCAGCAACTGAAAAATAAGGCTTGAAGGTTGCATGGCGTAAGCGTCAGATGATGCAAGCAGCTGGTCCGCTCTTGTCTTGCCTCTCCCACCCACCCACCCCAAGAGCTGGTGGTGGTAAGGACCATCTTAATAAAAACAAAACAGCAGCTTTGTGCCAGGCATGGATTAACTATTTCCTCATTGCTCACAAACTCTTGCACTTCCACTTGCTCTCCCTGCAGCCCTGGGGCCAGAATTAAAACAAGGTATTGATTTAGGCCAACGGCACCCCAGGAGCAGCGTGGAAACAGGCCACGATGAACAATGATCCTACCACCGGGGACCCCAGGAGGGAGTAAAACCTAGGTACTGTCATAGCCTGGAAGATGAAGGAAGAAGAAGAAAACATCACCATGCAGCGACCCCACACCACCCACACCTCCCAGTGCGAAGACTCTGACTCCGGTTCAGAGCAGTGCTGGATGCCCAAGCTAGCCCAATGCACCAAAAGCAGCTGCAGCCAGGGACAGACACTTCTAATATGTACATAAATCTAAATAAATGTATAATTCCCGCTCACATGCTTTCCTGACAGCCAGCTGTTCCCTTTGCTTGCTGTTATCCTCGCTCGGAGATTAATGTCACTGTCTGGGACAGTTTGTTAGCAATTTTTATTACAAAGCATATACATTTGGCTGGTGGTGGGCAAAAGCTAAGCCTTTGAGCAAATAAAATACTAGGGCAGCTCACGGGGAATGACACAGAACAGATATCTGTGGGGTCTCTACCCTGGCTCTGAAAGCCAATAATGGCAGGAGGTCAGAGATCACGGGCTTAATTGTCCGATGAATTAATGGTGACGAACGTCTGTTTCCCCTCTTGTTAAAATTGACACCAGATATTTCAGAGAAAGCAGAAGGGCACTTGCCCACAAAGGAATGTTTTGATGGCTGAAGCTGAGATTGTTGCCAGCCCCAGCCCATCAGAGCAGTGTAGGTCAAACGAAGTCATTGTAGGAAAATGCTGCTGACTCCAGCACAAAACAGAACCTTCTGGGCCCAGCCAAGCAGCCATGGATTATCCTGCTTGCTTTGGAAAGAAAGATTGTTTTCTTATATTTAAAAAAAATAATCAGATCCAGATCTTTGAATATAACAAGTGTAAAAAAAAAAAAAATTAAATTGGAGGAGTGCAAGTTGTACCATAAAAATCAGTCTGAGTTTGTTTCTTCCTGTTTTGAAGAAAAATTGAGAGCAACAGAAAAAAAAACCACCAAAACTTATTATAAAAATCAAAATTATTCTTTACATTTTCCCTCTCCAGAAAAAGTTCCTCTTTCATTGCCTTATATAACCCTGGTTCAGCAATGCATCTTTGAGTGGAAAGTGTCATCGTGGGAGCAGTAACAAAACCGGGAAATACTAGGGGACCATTTTTATCCAGTTAGTGACATTTTGTGAAGCTGGCTAACAATTTTCTATTGAAACAACTTCTTCCGCAGTTAAGAATGAGGTCTACTTACTTATTTTCTTCTTGTTGCTCAATCTCATTTTAATTCAGATTTTCATGTGGAGTTGTAGGAACAAGGATGAAAGCTTCCCTTTGTTTTATGGTGGTTATGTTAGTTTCGAGCTGTTGTGAAACATCTTTTCCGTTCATCTGAATATATGTGAACCCCTCTGGTGTTTCATTTAAGCTATGTAAACAAGGAACAAGCACTTTCTGAATTTTAAAAAATACAGTATCAGCCTACAAGTCAGTTTCTGAGATCTGTAAAGTGACTTAAGTCGTAAATCATTCCCCTCATTATGGTACATGCCGATACCTTTAATTAACAGCAGTAATATGTAACACTGTCAATAAGGATGTGTAACATTGAATTAGGTGACTAAAGTCCAAATATTCTTTCGACACTGTATTTCCATAGAGGTCACGTCAACCAGGGAACAGACACACTGGTTTTCAAGTAAATCTATGTGCTCAGTCTCTGACTGAGCTAATTATAATGGTGCCTTTAGCATTGCTGTCTTTAAGTGTCTGCCAGCATGTCCCTAACAAACCACCAGGTTCATGTTTTTCTAGCCCAGATGGAAAAGTCTGATTATCGGGTCAGAGTCAATTCTAGCTCTGAGGCCGGTATACTTATATCCCACGTTAACCCAGCTTGCTGAGCTTCAATTAACAACAGAGAAGTTAGTGACAAGCCATCATCGAACGGTATATTTGCTTGCTTCTCGCTTCTGCCACTCATCGGTACCCGAGGGAGGAAGGCTGCTGGGTCTATAGGGCTGAAGAGTCTCCCCGAAGACTTAAACATGCTCCTGAAGGGCTGAGGGATGGTATTCTGCTTTAGGTGGTATTCTAATTTTTAAACTCACGAGAGCAAAACAGGAAGCAGAAAAATCCAAGCCTCCTTATCTCGTTCAGCTCCCCCGGTGACGCAGCGTGCTCTGCACTGTGCAAAGCAACACAGCTGCAAACACTGATCTTCGTGTCTAAGCATCCAAGCCCAAGTGGCACATGTGCTATTTTAGCACCTCGTGGGACCGCCCTGGGAGATAATATAATTAATATTATCTTGGTGACGGCTATTTACCACATCCCACTGGGAAACTGCAGTCTGTGCTTATGGAACTTGAACCCAATTAATACTTACTTCCTACCAGTTTCAGGTGTCTCCTGATTTAAAGCTACGTTTACAGACAAAACAGGTCAGTAACTCTTCCCAGTGAGCCAAACAGTATCTTAATCACTTGTGTTTAATAGGAAACAAATGACTGAGCACTGATAAAGTTTGCCATTATGCTTTTGAGGAAAAGAAAAGTGACTACAGAACAATCTGATAACAAGAGAATTTTCTTCCTGTGTAACTCGATATTTATAAACCTTCTCAGTAAGGGGGCAAAAAGGAAATAATTTCAACTGGCTGAAGTTAACATCACAAATTACATTTTAAAATGACAACAAAAACAGGACCCCGGCTGAAAACAGCGCTTATGGGAAAGACACGCAGAAACGACACGAGGGAGGAAGCCTCCATCCAGTTCGGGCTGCCCCCGGCTCCCACGGCACGGGCTCTCCTGCCGCCTGCGGACACGCGCCGCTCCGTGCACGGCACGGATCCACGCTCGGCCTCTCCCACTGCAACCGGGGACGTGGGGTGTCAGGGGGAGAAGGTGGAAGCAGGATTGTCTTGGTTGCGTTTTCCGCCTTCAATGGAATGACTGAATTTAATAGCCTCCCTCCGTCTCCAGGAAACATATAGGTGGCTCATATGCATGAAGACATGGGATTTTTTTTCAAGCTAAGGGCTACACTTTCAGCCTTACCATACTAGGAATTTCAGCTATTTTTTCCATGGTTTTGTATGTTTAATCCTCTTGAAATGCAGGCAATGATTGCCCTACAGCCTGACTAGTGTCTCAAGAGCAGAACTAGTTCTCAACCATAATAGCCTCAAGCCCAGCTATGTCAAGCACCTACAACTCCAGCCGATTTCATCGGGAGCCACGCATGCCAGCAAGCCCTTAAACAAGCCACTCGAGAGAGGGAGAGATAAGGATCCTAACTAAGGAGTTCCCTCTGCAAAAAATTATAAGTGCAGATTGTTTCTGGAGTAAGTGCTGGTTTCTAAGGCTTCCTGGTATGGAAGTTTTTCATGGGAGAATAACGTGGGAGATGTGGAAGAGTGCTTACAGTGATAGTAAAAATAAATATAAATTATTTGTATTTTATGCCTAAAAAGGCAGTGTTCTCAATTATTAAAAAAAGAAATGCTTATCTCCCAGAAGCAGAGAAGCAAAGACAGGGGAAAAAAAGTAGAGGGTGCATCTACTTTGTTTCCCATTTTCCATGCTAGTAAATGACAAAGTGGTTTGCACTTTGCTGCCTTGGCTTCAGGTATCAAGTAAAATATTTCTGAGTTGCTTTTAAAGTATATTAATAAAAATAATAAAACCAACACATCCCTTGGCTTTTCAGCAGTGCCCTCTACTTAAGGACCCAAAAGCATTTTGCAAACAAAAATAGCAAAAGCTTTTCCAGCTTAAAGATGAATTTTGCCCTCACATAAATTAACATGACTTTTACAGTCCTGTTGAGATGCTCCACATGTACAACTGGGAAAAGAAATTATCACAGACAGTTTAAATACACAGCTTTAATTAGAAAAAAACAAAATAAAACCAGACCCATTCTTCTTGAAAAGTTTTCCAGTTGATATTGTCAGAGGACCTAAGATAACTAGGACTGCTAGACGCTAGAGGGAAAAGCTTTCTTTATTTTCTATTTACTCCACTTGTGTTAAGCAGCCCAGCCTTGCAGAGAAAAAGCACAGGGTGCTGCTGCGTGCACTGTGCACGCACAGGTGTGGGTCCCTTCCACCAACTCCAAACTGTTGGTCACTTCTCAAGGGGGTTGCACAGCACCTTCCTACTGCCGGGAGGAGAACAAGCAGCTGGAGAGAGCAAAAAGACCTGCTGAGAAAAAGGCTGACACCCACCCTTTACCAGACACCAGAGAATCCAATGGCGCCGATGTTTCATTACTTCCAGCGCTCACAGGACAACTTGTTTAACATTCGCTTTTTCACAGTGCCTGGAGGCCAACAAATTCAGGACTTTTTTGTACAAGGCAACGCATGAACACAGATCCCATGCCCAGAGAGTTTCCAGCTGACAGTACCGCAGCCAAAAGCACTCCCCGTGACATCCTGAGCCCGTTGCTGTCACTGGGGATGCTGTCTTTGCTTTCAGCGAGGGCTAAGATTTCATCCCCTGTGGCTCCAGGGGGTCACAATTTTCCCACTCATCAACACAACTGCTTTCTGAGGAAGACCCGTTTTTCGAAATGGGGTGGTATTAGTGAAAAACCATAAAAAGTCTCCGGGAAAAATCAAGGACTGTAAATGTGCTGTTGTCCAGAGCTGACAACATTTCAAAGAGATTTAATAAAAACATGAAGGTGGAAAGAACATTGGAGTAAGGGCAAATCAGACCAGTTGTTTTCATTCACTTTCACCCCGTGATCTCTTGTCTTTCTGTCTTCCCCAGTTCTGTCCATTACTATCATATCAAGCATTAACTACCAATTTCTATTTTCCAGATTTGTCCTCTTTTCACCTCAAAATTCTTGCTGACTGTCAACATGCACCAGCCTTTGATGCCACCTTCTGTCTCTGACCTGTTGCAAGCTGAGCTGCTACCCCTCCACATCCTTCCAACTCTTGAAAGCAACCCTGGGAATAAGGGACTGGAGCCTGTTGCTCTTCTCTTCCCTCATTCCAGGGAAATGCCTCTAGGAGTGGACTGCAAAGTCCTGTTCCCTCTCACTTGTTCTCTCTTTCTCTGATGCATGAAGCCTAAATTCTCTTCTGCATACTTGCACATCTTCAGCAAGCAGGAGACCCTCACTACCAGCACCACCAGCCTAACCAGCCGTCTGGTGTCTAGGACATGTAGGGTCTCCCTTCAGGATGAGGAAATGTCTCATGTTTCCTGCACGCAGGGTCCAACAACTAGGATACATAAGGATGGGGGGTTTGGAAACAGCTCCTGGGCTGTATCAAACAGTCCCTGCTCCAAGTTGTGCCTAGGCCCTATATGGACCTTCTGTAGGCCAAAAGTGCGCCAAAAATGTCCTAACAATAAACAGCGGGGACAACTGCGTGCCAGCGCTCAACTCTCCTGCCACAGCTATATTTAGTTCACTAGGATGACGTCCTCTGTGATATACAGAAGAAATCCTTTGATGGTTGACTTGATCATGGCCAAAGTTTCACCATAAGCTGCCACCAGGATTTGGCTTTGGCCAGAACCTCCAGCTCACTCTGGTGAACCCAGTCATATTTGGATGTCTTTCACCCAACGCTGACACAGGCATGGATCCGTCTCAGAAGAATGAAATATAAGGGCTGCAGCCTGGCATTTGAAATCACTGGCCACAGGCCTGTTCATCCTCTTCAAGAGCTGACACATTGAGAACACTGAATAGAAGGAATTCATGGCAATTTGCTCACACAAAAAAAGCCAAGAATAAGACCTTAGTCTTGTCCTGAAATCCAAGAGAGATACAACAGCAGATGTCTTTCATCTATATGACCTTTTCCACTTAGACAAAAAGGAGACAGGATATTAAATCACAGTTTAAGATTTTTATGACTCTTGGCAAGCATTTATTTATTATGGGTTTGTTTGTTTTGGGGCTTTGTTTTTAGGCAAAGGAGTGTTATTTTTTGCACTTTTCATGGAACTTCAGCTGAAATACCATAAAGATGTTTAAGACAAATTTTTTGGGGGTGATTTGCACATTTTCAAAGTCACAAGTTGACTCCCCTTCTAACTCACATTGCTCAAAGCAGTGTGTTTAAACCAGAACAACCACGTGACATGAAGACAGCACTTAATTTTTCACAAAGTCATGGAAAACCTTGATGGCACATGCAGTTACATTAGGGGAACAGCAAATCCTTTAACGGGCAAATCTAGATCGGGAAACATACTTAAAGGCTGTAGCATGTCGGATGCAAATCCCTCACTGACTAGTGGAGAACACAGTGACAGCAGGACACACAGCACGAGGAATGTGGGAGAAAGCAGAGATTAACTGCATTTGTCTCCTTAATTTGCTTATACCCTTCGGTAAAGAAGGGCTCTCCCTAGCATGCGCAGCTTACCTTACAGATGACTAAGCAGATGGGAGGATAGGAATGCTACTAGGAAAGATGATCCAGAGGAAAGGACGTTAACCTCGGACCCAGGGAGGATTAGTTTTAAGTCCTTCCTCTAGCGCAGATTTCTCACGTGATTTTAGGCGAAGAGTTAGGCTATGTAAATACCTTGTGAAACTTAAGGGCTCCGGCTCATGATCACAGATGGACTCAGGTGAGCTGGCTGAAGCAGAGAGAGGTCTGTTCACCCAGCCCCTCTGCCAGGGGCTATTACTCTGGGAGAGCATAAGATTTAATGGGCTGCGCTCCTAATTCACAGCTGCTGAAACTCCCATTATCACGCCAGGCTATAAACTGTGACTGCAGGTACACATCCTAGCTAAAGCTGCCTATGGTCTCAAGTCAGAGCCCTTCATCTTGCCCTCAATCAGTTCCTAGCGCATGACATCAACTGAGAGTATTTCCTAAGCCTCCTTTTGACATTGAGAGGTGTAAATACACTAAAGACTGAGAAACCCTAAAACCAGAGGGAAATTTTCAGTGGAATATTCTTCCCTCAGAAAATACCAGCCGTAAGTAAATGGTTCAGAGATTTGTCAATTCTAATAATATTTTATTTTTAAAAGAAGAAAATTTAAAAGGTTTTCAATAAGGTTAAAATAGAGTGTTTTAACTTTTGATTCCAAACTATTTTTACCCCTTTTAAAATATTGCTTTATATCATACTGAACAAAATAAAATTTTTGTTATCATTTATTACCAAACAAAACATATAGGGGGAGTTCAAACATTTTTTCTCAGATTTATTTTTCACAGCAAATTAGAAATATTTGCATGTCTTTTGTCTTAGAATAGAAATATGTTTTCTTGAAATTTGTAAAGAAAAACAAACAAACAAGCAAAACCCCAAAACAGAACAGCAGCAAAACTTTTGGCCCTCAGAACCTCCCTAAGGCCCTCAGCTCTCGCAATTGCGAGGGCAGGTGAGGACAGGCTGGAACCCCACGTGTTCTTACTGAGGAGTGACTAAAACACGACATGGGCCAAATGCAACCACACGATATTTCCAAAATGAGAACACATATGGCTGAGCATTTCTGAAAAGTCAAAATCTGCTCGTGCTGAAATCAATGGGTGTTTTACTCTTGACTTCTGTGGAAGCAGGGTTAAGTCAACACTGGGTAAGACGGGAAAATCCCAATCTGAGATCAAGCACAGCGTTCCTCCTAAAGATTATTCATAAAGTGTGTGTAGACGTCACGAGAAAACAGAAGGTGCTACCGAGCTGTTATTTTTAAGCTGAGGGTGAGAAAACAAGCAGTGAAGCGTAGAGCATAACTTCTTATGTTGCTTTGTCACCATTCTTGTTAAGGAGCACAGGGAAATTATTTTAAAGAGAAAAAAATTGTAGTTATCTGTTTCTTCAGTTCAGAATAAACTTATTTTTTTATTTTATGTGAATTTTTACAGGTTTTTTAATACTTCTGAATTTTCTGAAACTATTTCTTTCTAAATACTGTTTTTCTAAGACCCATCTAATTTCCAGAACTGCCAAAACCACCCAATAATACTTCTTTAAACTATCTAGAAGACATCAGAAGATACGTTCTCCAGCCACCATCTTAGAATTTAAATCAGGTCCTAGCTGCCTGCAATGCTTTTGCAGAATTGGATACTGTGTCTACTTTCTTTTGCAAAGAGCAATCAATTTGGAAAAGCCAAGGCAGACACTGAAGCGGATCACAGAGAGCATCTGCGCACAAAGATGGAGACCAGTTCTAATCATCAGCATCGCAGGACTGTAATCCTCAAATCCAGGCATAAGCAATTATCAGTATAAGAGCATAATTTATTCCTTGTAGTCAGACACAAGATGGATATCCCATTGGGCACCAGTTAGATTGTTATACTCATTTTAGAAAGCTTAGCAAGACCACTTATCATGTATGAAACAGTACTAATAGCAGGCAGTCTGAGCCATCAGATGAGTTTAATAAAGGGCTTCACTAAAGTTAGCAATGTGCTTTCATTATGCATGGGGTCAAAAATGCTGGCATGTAAATGAAAATACAGCAGCTTCTTGGACTTCTGATACTAAAACTTTCATATGCTTCCAATCTCTCACCCAACATATATATACCCTCATGCATGCAAACTTTTAGAGTATGTCACTTAATTCACCACAGAAAAGAAAACACAAACAATAAAAATGTAGGATTTCAACACAAGGACCTTAGATTCATATTTAATCTAACTGATGGCACTCAGGAGCAGTCCTATCTCGATTATTCTTAATAATTCCCATGACTCACCTGTTGTGACAATCGACAAGGAAAAAACCCAGAAACATCTGTCTGCATCTCACACTCGGAATTATAGCCACCATTTCAATAAATGCACTAGCTTTTTACAGTTTGTGAGCGACAGAGCCTGATCCAATAGCTGGGACCTTCATTTGCTATCCGCTCGGGGTGATGCTCTCCAAGCACCATCCCATCCTTCCCTGGTGCTGCTTTTCCCATCCAGAGCTGACCAGCCTCAGCTGCCTGGTTTGTGAAGCTGGACAAAAGCAGCCACTCAGTGTGGCTTGGCCAAGATGTAACATATATGAGAAAGGAATTTGGTTTTTGCTTAGCCCAGCAGTTCCAAGCGCAACTGTGACACCCGCAATAAGGGCTTGCAGAGAACACACATCGTTACGGCTTCACCCTTGGGCATTCACCGAAAGAGAGATTTGCTTTTATAATTGGCTCAATATTTTGAGAAAGTAAATGGTGAATAATAACAGCCTCGGCAGCAACATGACACAGGATGAAAGCAATACAAACTACCCGTTTACGCTCTAGGCTTCACGGCATGAGCCACACGCCGATTGACTTCCAGCCCCAGGAGAAAATGGTCCTGCAGAAGACATCCTCCCGCGGGGAGCACCCAGGGACACCTCTTTTGGCTTTGGTCACCTCATTTGGCTTTTGGCCTCGGCAAACTAGGGTATATTTCTATACAACTACAAACCTCATTTGCAGAGCGGTAAGTTTCCCGCAGAGTTAGGAACTCACTTCCTTTATTGCAAAGAAGAAATAAACAGTTCTTTGAGAGAAATGGCAGTATTTCATTTTCATGAGCTGGATGCTATTCCAAAGTTTATGCTAGGTAAAATGGTAATTTCTGCAAAGCACTTCCTCAACAAAAGCAGCTTTATAAATGGAATTTGGTAATAACAACAAATCTAATATTTTCTTCAGAGAATCTTAAACCTGTATACTTGGTCCTCTCAAATACAAGGGAAAAAAAAAATCAAAACAGCAACATCCATCATTAGGTTAAATACAATTGGTCACATTTAACCTCTGATAATTTAACCATGCAGAGTACCTTTTACTCATAAAAGCTGCAGTAAGCATAATGCAATCTATAAATATCACCGAGGCCACCGATGGCTGAGCTGCGGAGTTTGACCTCTAGGTTTCTGATTTAAATGTCCTGGGTTATGAGCACAGCGTGCTGCAGCCATTGACTGCTGTTCGGGTTCAGCGCTGACAGATGTCCCTTTCTAGATCTGTAAGGGGGAATGAATGAAAAGCCTCCACACCATTCACGGCTGCCAAACAGCCCATTTTTAAATGCAGCTGAGAGTTGGACCCTTCCACAGCCTGCTGATACAACTCCTAATATCTCTCCTGCAAGCGGTCTACCTTTTTCTTTTTCTACGTATGCCATTGTTTCAAGTCTTTTTGCTTTTGTGCAAAAGCGTAGAGCCTTCTTGCCTCAACGCCAGGGACATAATTCTGTTTGCAGGGCGGAGTGTGACCTCAGTCTTCTGCTCTCCCCGAAAGAGTCTATCTTCCATTGACGTCAAGGGCTCTGCACACAGAGGGAGGGAGATAAGCATATTGGAGGCAAGATCTGCTCCGTGAATGAGAATGGAGAATTTTGCTGTAGGAATTTACAAGCCTCTCGCAGTCTCCTCTCTTGATTAAAGCCGGTGGGATTATTACACAAATTCAGCTGCTGAGTCCTGGCTGTCAGAGAGCTGCCTCACGCAGGGCGCTCTGCTGTTAACCCATCCCGATTGTTTGGGCAAGACAAAAACCACCATTAGCTGAAAAAAGCAGGTCAGATGTAAAAAGGGTTGTGTCGGAGGGGAGTCGCTGACAGCTTTCTGTACGGCACGTCACACCTGCGAGCTCTGAGGAGGTCTTAGAAAACCTACATCCTGCTTGTGGTGCAGATTTTAAGCAATATGGACCTGTGGGTTAAGTTAAGGGGGGTTTATACCCAGTCTTATCTGTTGCTTTACTGAAAGAAAAACCAGGGATGTCTATGGGGCTCAGCGTAGCGCTGCAGGTGGGCTCTTTCCAAGCCAGTAACCTAAGCACGTAGCGCAGCACGGGGCAGAGCAGACACACTGCGAGGGTCCCCAGGAGCCGAGCTGCACTAGCCAAGAGCCCCCGTTAATTAGCCTGGGCACAATGCCACCCTGACGTGGCACTGCCGTTTATACGTCTGCAGCAAACCTGGTCCGTGCGGGGTCAGGGATCTTTGCATCGTGCTCTGCTCCAGGCGCAGACGTGCCCCGAGTCAGCAAAGGGACGACAGCTTCGCCTGCAGCGGAGTTTCTCAGCCTCAATTTGTCTGCTCCTGGTTCCTCTGGGACCCAAGAACTGGGAGGTGACCTTGAGTTGCCCAGTTTAGATATATCCCAGCACTCTCAGAAATGCACCCAGAGAACACAGCACTCAGCACAAACACCAGCCTTTTGAGAAAAGCTGCTTATTACAAATATCATTACAGCAACAACAGACCAACGACACGATCTCATTACACTACGGTGTACATTTAATAAGGATTATCTAAAGTTAAGTTTGTCTACAAGCTTTCCTGCACTCTCACGCGCATTTGCTATTCCACACTTCTGTGCTGCTTTGCAGCCTATTCGTCGGGTATGTTTTATCTTCACTTTATCGTGTGTCACCTTTACAGGCGTTGCAACTGTGAAGTACTAATGGCTGCACATCACTAGTGAGTTTTGGTCGCAAGCAAGAGGCAACATAGGTTTGAAAAGATGCATGTGTAACAGCTAAATGCCAGTTTTCTGTAGCAAAATCTGGAGGAAAGGGAATGCTGTCAGTATGCCAGCAAGTACAGCCAGTGATTTCCATGGCTGGACTGCTATACCTGGTGGAACGTGGTACTAGAAACTTCTGTACACAAGGCCTAGGTAGGACCCCTGAAGAAAGAGATGCCGTCTGTGTAGATGCTGTATCACATTAGAGAATTTAAGAAATATTAAAGACTGTACACTTAAAGCCTGAGTCAGGAGGCATAGACAAAAGGTGAATCTTCAGTCTGACCTCTTGGACTTTCTGATGCTACGTACCAGCACAGCTAATCTTGCATATGCTGTCAAAGGCAGTAAGGACCAGGAGGAAGGCTGGTTTAGGGGCTCATGGATGACTTATATTCCACAAAGCAAAAAACCCCCTTGCTTAGAAAAAAGGTAAACACTGTAAATGAAATATGAATGGACAGAAATTTATAAAGGCCCTTAGCAGCTTAGCCTACTTCAGGGTCAAAGCTCATTCACAAATATTTTGGCATTGCAAAGGAAGGAACAAGATACTCATTTACAGCCCAGAGCCTCCTCCTTTCCTATTTTCCTCCAGCGTAGACAGACCGGGGCAGGTATGTTAGAACAATATAGTAAATGATCAGCTTTGATATACATAAGACAATGCTGATGTGGTCTTCAGATGATTCACATACCCCGCTGCAACTTATTGGTTAAGGCTTCTCAGCCTCGATCACAACATTAGTTCATTGCTTCTGCTTAATACTTCAGAAAACAGCATTTGAAAATGCCTACTGAAGTGTTTAATATGAAGCTGGGAAAGAGACAAATGATAGATCATATCCCGAAGTATAAAATCTCATTTTCATTTTCTTACTCCTCCTACACAAACCCACAAACTTTATAAATCGTAATAGTACCAAGGTTTTTCAAAATCTTCCTACAAAAATGACTCCCTGCCAAAAAGCTGCAGCAGTGAGTTCCCCGGGTTGACTGCTCTTATGTATTTTTTTTTTCAACCATTAAGTATCGCTTTGATCTTTTCAGCATATTGGAATATGTTTAGAAGGCTGAAACAACAAGGACAAATGTGATGCTAAAGCTTCAGTATGATTTTACGCATTATTTTCTCTATTCTCTAGTTACCTCTTTTTTAAAAAAAGGGCACATACAAATTTCCAAAATATCCCAATCAATTAAATTAAGGCATTTCCTCCAGTTCTCCTTTTTTTTCCCCTCCCCTTAGGATTTCACATAAATTGCTGGTTGTCTAGATGCCAGGGGAAATCAAGAATTAAAATACAGAGCCATCCAAAACATCCTCAAGACCGTAGTCTGACACTGTGGTTTCTGTCAGTGACCACACTTTCATCTTATTGGGATGCCCTTGAAAAAAACTACTGCTGTCGGAAGCAAAACCTGTGCCCAATTCATGGAATACATGAATGCAATATAAACCCTCACAGGCCAAGAAATTCCACAGACACCGCATGGATTAGCTGTGATAACATCTTTTCCCATAATATTGAATGGCGACAGAAATAAAAGATGAATGTTTTTAACATTTAAAAATCTGGGGCCAGCCCAGCCCCTGAAGTAGGGCAGTGTGTGTACTGCTGCACGGGAAGAAGCTGCCCAAAATTTGGCTTGCCTCGTAGTGGAAAAATCTACCTCAGGTACGGACATCTTAGGAGGCACAGAGCCTTCACAGCAGCACAGCATCATCTCTTTGACACTCGCTCTTCTTGCCCCTCAGCCATTAGAGACCTATGCTTCAGGCACACCTCAGCAGAGCAGCCCTTGGGCTTCTCTAATTTATTTCTCAGGACAGGACCAACATAGTGCAGATCCAGGGAGGGGAAGCTTTGAATCCACGTTGTACCCATCTCCACATTCTCCTTCTGCTTTAAAAACCCCTCAGCCATAGGTGAGATCCTGTTTCTCAAGAACATGACAGATGCAGACAGTGATAGCTGGAGGGACAGGGTGTCAAATGGGTTCCTCGTTGATTTAAAGAAATCCCGCGAGTAACTCGATTCACCAGGTTACACTTTTCATATTCCAGTTCTCTGGTCTTTGCACTGCAACTCTTGGCAGTGCAGGACATTCCTCATAGGGCTTCCTTAGCTCCTCTCCTGACACATTGGTCAGTGCCGTGAGATGTGCTCGCTGTAGAACGAAGGCCGTGTTGGAACAGCTGCTACACAGAAGATAAAGTTTCAAAGGGCAGAGCTGGCCACCCCACCCCGGTCAGGGGCTAGCAGGTACTGGATCATGAAACTCCTTTCTGTGAGTCACACAAATTTCTCAGGCCTTCAAAAGCCAAATGTTTCAATTCAGACTCATTCTCTTCTGTTGCTATAAATCAAAGAGTGAAGAGTAGCGTTATGCAGCCAAGAAATAACTGTCTCAGAAAGTGGGACTTACAGCACTTCAAGATGTACCTGTCTACAGAATCAAATATGCATGTATTGGATATTTCCAAGCATTCTTTTGACCAGGACACCCTGAGAAGCGTGACCCTTCAAATACTACCAAGAAGGTGGGACACAGCTATTGGGATGGCCTCCAAAGCAGCCCACTGCAGCATGGCTGTGAGTGTGATGGTCAAGAAGGCAAAGGGAGATAATGTATTTGAGGTGGTGACTTTGCTGGAAAGCACAGCTCAAAGCAAAAGATGGTCTATCAGTTGCTCCCTGTCCAAGGGCTTGCTTTCCAGATGGCAGTGCCCCTTCCACGTCCTTCGGGCTCGCTTCAGGGGGCAATGCCTGACGGAGCAGTGCAGAGGTGTACGTCTAAAACCCCTCAGCTGTGATACCTTTCCCTAGTCACACAAGTACGCTTCTCATAGCTTGTTTACGTGAAATCCTGCAGGGCAACACAATTGCGCTCCTGTTAATTTCCTGTTCATCATTTATTAGCGTCTTGTGTCCCGTAGAGAGCTCTTCGTATCCCGTAGGCAGGATGTTGGTCAGTGAAGTGAGGAAGCTTGCAGGCTGCCATAATCTATCTCTGGCTGAGGCTCTCCCAAATGCCCTGACGCAAACCCAAGGAGGACTATTTCAAGAACTGGTGTGGTCTTATTTGTTATTGAATGTGGAGATGACACTAGGCGTCATATTCACCTCCGGTGCCGCTCTCGCCTCGGACGAGTGACAGTCAGGGTGGATTCATCCCCAGCCTGTCCTCATCTGAGATGTGGGTACCACACCCAGACGATAGAGAAGCTGAAAGCTCTTTGGGGCTCTTTTCACGCTTTATGTTAAGCAGCGGTGTCCCATCCTCTCCCAGAA
The DNA here is from genome assembly GCF_000737465.1 of Haliaeetus leucocephalus. Classification (NCBI taxonomy): domain Eukaryota; kingdom Metazoa; phylum Chordata; class Aves; order Accipitriformes; family Accipitridae; genus Haliaeetus; species Haliaeetus leucocephalus. The sequence continues at coordinate 1,607,744 of NW_010972620.1, forward strand.
GCTCTCTGGGGTTTTCTATACTCTGTTGATCTCTTCACACCCAACCCAGCCGGGCCGGAGCAGCTCACTGCAGCCAGACGCAAGGGAGACTTCCCACAGCAAGCTCCAAGAGGAGGTGAAGAATTTATGACAGCTCCCCCCTGAGCCCAGATAAACCAGGAGGGAGAAACGACTGGCACAGCCACTGCTGGATGGCAGCAAGTTCAGACAGACACGTGATGGGCCACAGCCACAAAAGACTGGGAAGGAGAGCCATGTTTCTAGCCCCAGGTGTGAGCTCTTTCCCCAGAAAACAGATTTCACGCTCCTCAGTGGTATTTTGGCAGCCTGCGCCGAGGCCCGCTGGCGAGAACAGCGAGGTGCCTGGTCAGGAGCTGGCTCCAGGCCTGTCCCCGGCCAGGCGTGCCAAGTGGGATCTGACTGCTCGTCTCAGACAGCTCCTCGGCCACGGCACGGCCACGGCTCTTCCTCCACACGTATGCAGCAAACGTACATTGTTCCATGGAAGGATGCGTCTTCGGACCTCCCAGGCTGCGACAGATTTGGCAAGAGGTGGTTTTCAAATACAGGACTCAAAAAAACAATAAAGTCTCGGGTCTGAAATGGCAGGCAGGATGAATGCAGGTGGACCTTTCCTGGGGAGGTTTCAGGCTGGTTATGAAGAAGTGGAACACGTGGAGCAAAGAAGGACCAGCTCAACCTGCTAAAATTGCCCAGGGATTTGTCTCTTCGGGCAGGACAATGAGGTTACCCCGCAGAGGTTACAGGGGTTGTTTTGAAAGGAAACGCTGTTGGTATACGAAGGATCCCAGCCACGAGACTGAAGACGACAGGCCGTTCGGCTGTTCCTCAACAGCCGTCTTGGGGAAGGGACACCACTTCCGCCGATTTGGCAAGTCTAAGGAACAGAGCGGTGCTTCCACGTGAAAAGTTCAAGCGTGACAAGCTGCACCTAGTGCCCCAGCTCCCTCCAGGTCTGTTTTCATCCCTGGGCCTGAGGGGGAAAACGGGTTCTTTGGGCTGATGTTGAACCAGCTCAACCTCTGCCGGCAGAGTCAGCACTTCAAGGATACCATTTGGCTGCTGGTCCCCCATTTAGCTGTACAGCAGCAGGAACAGGTCCCAGACAAAGGAAACATTTTTCCTACGGTGCTGCCTTCAACACCTGCTGAGATTTCAGCATCACGTTCCTGAACCAAAGGCACACACCTTAGGAGAGTCCACGCACCATAATGAATACGCAGTCACGGGGAAAGGGCAACAAGCACTTCATTTGCCGTGACTTGCATAGTACAGTCACCGTGTGTGGTGACTTTGGCACTTTGAAGTTTAAATCTCGGTGACAAGGAGGGGATGTGGGCTCTCTGCCTATGGAGGCGCTTTGAAAATGTTGCCCAAAGCCTCAAAGATTATTCTTAAGAGGATTGGATGAGTCAGGGCCACCGGTGCTGACACACAACATCTTCCCTAGTATAAAGCCAGTTCAGACTGGCAGACCATCATTTTAACACAGAGCCTCCTGCTATTGTCTCAGTGTCATTTAGAAAACCCAGGTGCTAACTTCAGCACTCATAAAAGCTTTATTCAATGACCAAAGGTGTTATTTTGAAATAAACGGGAGACATCATGAAGATGCTACGTAGGAAACACCCGAAACAGGCTTTAAGAATAGGATTACCTATTGAAACAGGCTAGATGGTATTTGGGGTGCTCCTGGTGTGTCACTCTTGGCCCTGCTCTGGTCTTGCCAGGACCACCACTACCCTTGACGAGCCCACTCATGCAGTAGAACGGGGATGGCGGTTTTACCATTAAACTTCTAGTTAAGATTTACACAGAAGGACTGAAACAAAGAGAAAATTCACACTCACCAACTGATAAAGCACTAAAAAGCAATAAACTGTGATGTGCCAGTGGTAGGAATTAAGAGTGGCTAAAGAGAAAGAAAACATCTAAAAGGCAGGGAACAGCACTAGGGGAAGGAGACAGATCCTCTACAAAGACAGCGGCAGGCAAATTAGAGAAAGAACACAGAGGCGGATGTTAGAAAAATATAATGTTCCTGTGGGTGTATCACTTATCAGCCATTCTTGCACATAAAACACATTTTTTCAACATTTAGAAAAGAAAAAGAATGACTGATCTGTAATTAACAGAAATAAAGGCCTGGCCCAGATCCTAGGCTAGAATAACATTGTTGCAAAAGTGAATTTTGCTGAAATATCCGCATTAGACAGGGCAGGGCTGCTGCAGGAAGAGGGCAAATCCAGAATAATTGGACCAGTCTGCCCACTAAGAGCCACCCAGCTGGGGACCCCATTTAATAAGCCATTTAAATCCTATTTAACAAGCCATTTAACAACAATATGACCCCACTGAAGGGAAATCCTGGGGGAACAGTTTTGCATATTTGATACGGGCACCTTTTGCATATCCTGCTGCCAATGTTTCCCTCTACGTCCTCCTTCCTGGGGCTCGCTATGGAAGGAAATCCCACAGCATAGCCACAGACATGGTTTGGAGTTTAAACGGGAATTGCCTTGACAGTCTCCCTTGTCCTCCTCTCTCACTGGCACGAACGCACACTCCATAGGAAGAAGATATCTAACTTTATAGTTCCTCTGTCTCTCTCAGCAGCCTGCAGACTCACAGGCCTATTTGTTTTGATGGTCATCAGCTTATGTCAAGCCAAGTCTTTCCCACCGTTAATCTGCCCCCGAATCTGCTGATTCTGAACAACAAACGGCGACTCTAAGCACTCATGGCTCTAGATGACACCATCATCAGAGCAGCACCCTGTCTACAGCACGTCTTTAATTACCGTGCCAACTTTACCTCTCCTACATGGTCTTCTACCTCCTCCTGTCTCAGCCTCCTCTTTTCATCCCCAAACAGTGTCAGCCGATGGAAAGCCAGGAACGCGGGCAAAGCTACCACCCCCTTAAGTGGGTTGATTCTTCAAAGCGACTAGGACAACAAAGGGTAGCAATTTATCAAGAAAATATCAGCTGTCAAGAAAAGCAAACGCAAATCATTTCTCTGCTGACTGTTCTTTTCAGGACTGCTGTGCAATTGTCTTGTTGATTCCCACAGCTGGATGCTGAGCTTTCTCCTTGGCATATGTAATTGAAAGTGACGCTAGAACACCTTGAGTAAATTGAAATTGATTTCATCAACTGTGTATGTGTGTGTCAATGACACATGTGTCCTTTTTTCCTCCCCTCCCATTGTCCACTAGCATGTTCTCCAGCCCAGCAGCTGTTGACATTTTGTTTGATGGCACATTTTCCCACTGGGAAACGATGCTTCCATTAAACCCATGTGTTCCATGAGAAGGTACACAATTTGTCAATATTTTCACTAAAAATGATCAAAACAATTCAGACTTGACTGGTCTGGAATACTGCAATTTGATAAGGTCAAAATGCATCATCTTAGCTCCATCATTTAGATTTCTACATTATTATAAAGTCATATAACTGAACACCAGCTGATACAGGTGGAAAGCTAAATATCTCAGTCTCATCAAAGTATTTCACTGAAATACTAACCAAGGACAAAATGTGAGAGAGGAGAAACTTTTCCTAAAAAGAAATTGCACAATTTGCATCCATGGGAAGTTTCACAGCTTTCAGTATTTGTTCTAATTGGAATTTCATTTGCTTCAATACTGCCCATGGAATAGGATTTCCATGTTCCAACCAGATCACAGCAGCCTGCAGTCCCAAGCATGGGATTACTAGACAGGGACATTTGCAAAATGGATTGCTGAAGAAACTTTTCTCTTGTTGCCCTCACACATAGACACAAATCTTCATTGCTTCAAGGCAAAAGAATGGATGGACTCTATCAGAGGTTCTGGGCTTTGCTGCAACCAACTTGCCTGGTGCCTCGCTGCTGTCATCCTTCTTTTGCCTCCTCATCCATCTCCTCCTCCATCCTTCCCTTTCCTGCCCTAGAAGCCACAGTCTATACTTGATTGTTTTGCTCTTTTCCAGTTCAGAAGTGGGCTGGGGCTCTTGCAACAGGGTTTGCGGTTGTGCTGTGTTTGTCTTAACGCACGCAAGGAGAAGTATGTTGCACAGCCACGAGCTTGGCTACCCATGCCTCAGGCTCAATGAGAGCCATGCATTTAACTGCACCCTTCTTTCATCAGCTTTCACTTCTAATTTCACCTTTCTATATCCATTTTGGAAATTCTCTACATCTTCAGAGGACACTCTCTGACCCCTCCCCCCCCCGAAGATATTTGCACTTTCTCTAACAGTTTTTGCAAAAGTTTAAAGAATTTTCATTTAAAATAGATTTATAGGCACCTACCTCCTGCTCCATTAACCTTTAGTGCCTCCATTTTTTTCACCGTGTTTTGCGAGTGCATGCATTGGTCTGGGCAAATGAAAGCAAAGCATCTCTGTACCTGGGGGCTTCTCATATGGCAGTGTCAAGAGTTTAACTACCTAGGAGGGTCCTTCAAGAAATTTGTCTCTTATGAAAATTTTTCTTACAACTGATGTTTTAACATGTAATAGCTGTATTTAAAACAACAAGTAAACAAAACACCAATTGTTTTGGTGCACCTGAGCAAACAACTGAAGTTTAACCTAGACCAAAAATTTTTAATTACGGTATTAAAAAAGGCATTATCAGCTAAATACAGCAACTAGAAAAATTGCAGCTCGTGAATATGCAAATTACCTGACAAAACCTTTCTGTAAATGCTTCAGTAATTTTCAGAGATAAACCTCGAACAAGCTGCCTCTTTCATTTGCAGTTTTATTTGTTGATACATCTCCAGTGCTCTCTACCTTATTTTTAGGAAATATTTTTAATGCAGTCATCAATTTAAAAGCCCTTCTTGTAGATGAAATGCATTAAATGTATCTGAGGTTCTCCTCCTGCATTAAAGGGCAGTTTGAAGCCTGAAGTACAAGAATTTTTATTTCCTTTTAACGTTCAATATAGTAAGTGAAGACAAGTCACTTCAGTCCTCAACATCTGGCAGTCCATGATGTAGCAAAAGTCATAAAACCAAATAAAATCAAACATCAAAATTTTATGGCCATATAGGACAAAACTTGGGCAAGTAAAGACCTCAGGGAATTTTAAGAAGCTGCGCTGACGTTGCCCCACAGACTCCAGCGGCAGCTTCACCTTTCTGCTCAACTGAAAAGAGTGGGAGGACCCGAAGATGGGGAATATCCAGTGTCACAGGTCTGCTCAAACCCTTTGCTAAGGCACTTCAGATTGCCCTGAAGATGAGCATCAGGCTGCTCTCAGCAAGGAGGAATGCTTTGGAGATGTCAGATGACTGCGTACTGAAGTCAATGGGAACCTTTCAGTTGCTTTGAAAGGAGACGGGTTCCTACCTGACCTGCTCGCCCTGAGACTCCCAGCGCTGTGGTCAAGTGCCATATGTCCTATTCTGCTATCTAAGAGGATGCAGATAGTCTCCCCAAGATCAAATGTATGAGATGGCATCTCTCCTCTCTCACCCACGACTACAGTCATCTCTGCTATTGACACAAGATTCATTAGAGAAGGAATTAGAAAAAAGTGACCAATTCATATGTGTTCCGAAGAGAGCTTGCTTTGCAATCACTCGTCTTCATTTAAGAAGGTACTGAGCAGATCCCCACCTGCCCGCAGCGTGGAAACCCGGTGCTGCTGAAGGAGAACCACTTCTTTTCTCCCAGCCTGAGCCGCTTTCTTTTTAGCTGCAGGAGCCTCGGTGGGGAAGTGAGAACAGCCAGAGTCTGACTCACGGCAACAGCCGTGGAGAGCGAGCGCGGGTCCGATCTTGATTTCACAACAGGCATATTTCCGATGGCCGTGCGTGCTTCCACAGCATCGGCAGAGCTCCCTCGCCTCCTGCGTCCCACCTGCCCTTTTAACAGACTAGCCCTTGGGCTGGGCTTTGCCATGCGGGGAATATTTAATCCACCTGGTATGAAAATACAAGCGGATTGCCTAGCTCTCACCTATTAGCAGACTACACTGGGTTTTGTTCTGATCACTATAAGCACGAAAACTTTAACATATCACCTAGATCTTGCTTGGGGAAAAGGAGCTTTAGCAGAGTTAGTTTGCCTTAGCACAGGGACTTCCCTAACGCGGTCCCAGGGCCTCCTTGGAAGCCGCTCAAGAGTCTTTTGTTTTCACGCTTCCTCCACTGCACCCCGAACAGCCGTCACATACGTAATCCCAGCCTGAGACCCAACATGAGCATTCACATCCAAGGGTCCCAAGGGCAGCCAAGGCCAGGCTGAAGGGCGTGTGAATAATTTAGGTGGGATGTGTGTGATACTAGACTGGGGACCTTTATCGTCTCTGGGCTGTAAGCCTACAGCCCAAGCCTTAAACTGCAAGGTCATGTCACATGATGATTGATTATTCTGTTACACTCAAAGTCTTGTTTTATCAGTAAAGAGGAAGCGTACCATATATATATAAATGAATGTATATATATTCATATATATACAAAAGGCCAAGTATTTATTGTTAGAATAACTGAAGTCTTAAGACCCTCATCAGTATTAGCCCAGATCTATTTTTTATTTTATTTACAGAAAAAGAATTAATATTAGCATGGTGAGAACTGTTATATACACACACTTAGCTTCTACCCTGTTCCCTAGTGCTATCCTCTCCCTTTCCCAGTCTCTCTGGGTCCCAAAGCCAGAGGTTTCATTCTGGCATTTGGGGGTGAGGGGATGTCCAGTGAATCCCCCCCACCTAGAGTCCTCCCCCAGCAGGAATATGATGTTCATGTTGATGGTTTTTTTCTTCCTCACACTGGGATCCACTTGGGGTCATTTTTATATGTTTGCTAACATGCTTTTACACCTTTACTCTTTCTTCCTTGGTCTGCAGCTCTACATTACATGTGCATTTACTATATATGATGGCTTTTATGTGTGCTAGATACCATTTCTTTGTTACCCCTAAACCCAGTTTTGTCCAGCTCCAGGTCTGCCTTTCTTCAACTGACCATAGGTGAGTTGTTAAGGGCTGCGGGGTCTCCAGTGCCACCTCTGTGCCCTGCCGCTTATCACCCCCTGCCCATACTCCTCTACACCACATCCTCTGTCTCCACTTCCCAAGGCTCCTGTTATCATACCAGGCCTGTATTTCTCTATACTATGTCATTATGGCAGAGTCATAAAACAACGGTGGTATCATACAAAGATAAACACAAGTAAAACAGATTAGCCATAGGCATGTGGCCCATTAGAAAAATTGCTGTTAAAACTAAAGTAAGTAGAAGAAATCTGCGGGCAGGTCAAGAAAAGTTCAAATAGAGCAAGCCTGGCAAGCCTTCGTCCTGAGCCCTTGCAAACTCAGTGCAGAGGACGTGCATTTATTAGGCCACGCCAAGGCATTAGAGGGAACCAGAAGAGGTTAGCGAAGCATTTGAAAACATGAGTCCTGCCCCGGGGTATCAGTGGGGTAAGCAAGAGGGGAGAGAAGGACGGTTTGAGTCAGAGGACAGTGCTGGCACAGGAACAAACGGGTGTGGAGTGGCTGGGGATAAATTCAGGTTAGAAAAAGAAGAAAAGCACTTAGGATCTGGAACAATAAGAGCAGTGAAGGAAAAAATCTAAGTAGTTTTAAGATGGACTGCCATCAGGTTAGAAAGGGAGGATATTATATGGTAGCGGCAGGGACTGCACACAGTAACGCAGGGAAGGCTTCTCCAGGCTTACTGATTTGAGGATGGGGAAGAGAAGGGGAACCAAAGACAAGTTTTCACAAAACATTTACAAAATCCAAGTAATGGTCTACCCCCCTAACCTGGATGATTTTTAACACACTCTTTGGAGGTTTATACATTCTGCATAATATGAGGAGCCACAGGAACTGTAAGAACATAGAAAAGGGACAAAACCCAAGCACTTCAAAATGCAACTGAAATCCCTCTACCTAGGGACTGCTCTTCTGCAAGCAGGTATCAGGTACTAGCCACAGTTATAATGTATTTCATTTCACGAACCATATTTTTGCACAGAGGTTTTCCACCATTTCCTCTAGCATTCCCTCTCGTGGAGTCCACCTCACCCCACTCCCTCCAACAAATGCATCAGTAAAAGCATCAGTGCAGCCAGAAAATATCACCAACAACCCACACAAACCTACAGCTTTGTCAAAGAGCTGCTGGGTTACGCTGTTGTGGAGCTGAGGCACATAGGAAAGGATCCCAGGTAAATTACCCTGATTTCTGGAAACCTGTGTCTTCCTTAGGTGTATTTCTATATGCAACTATTGTGCATATCAGAAGCTTCAAACATGTTTGTCCAAGCTGCTGTTTTACAGCTTGACCGCAGCCTCGCTCTTTACAAGAGGAAGCAAAGCTTCAGAAGGTGGCAATTAGCTCTGTAGCCCCAAGACACACGTGGCTTTGGTAATTTTGCAGAAGCTCTCCATGATGTGGAAATGCCTGTAGCCTGTACTGGCAGTTCCAGCCCCTGTTTGGTGGGTAGGGAGGGAAAGGAAGAAACTCTGGTCTAAAACAAGAATGGTAAGGAAGGCTTTGGGATTTGAAAAGAAGAGAGGACAACGTCTCACCTTGCCCTGCTATGGTTTCAAGCCATTGGATGATGAGGACATTAGAAAATAAATAAAAAAAAAAAAAAAAGGAAAAATGCACTATTTACAATGCATCTGTTCCTCCTCTATGCAAACAAAGCATGCACATAATGCACAGACATACGGATGCCTGAACAGATCCCATCCCTCTCCTCTACCTGTTATTTTTTTTATTGCCTCAGACCGCAAACTATTTGGTCATAAACAGTTTATTCCTATGTTTTTCCACAGCAGCAGGGCGGCAGGGCTCCAGTTTTGTTTAGGTCTTGGAGTGACAGCTATGATGAACACACTACACAAAATAAAAACCTCCATCATTTAGTAACGTGGCGCTTATGTAGACACACACGTGAGATCCAGAGGAGACTCAGGCAGAGCCTGTGATACTCGTATCACCGGAAACCGAGAATATCCTGACTATGTGCAGTTTCTCAAGAAAAGAATGTGTGTGTAATTGTCCTGCTGCCCAGTAAACTTATTTGTTCATTTTCCACCTCTGAAGTAGGATGTGCATTTCCCACCTCACAGAGATGGAAAAAAACCCCAGTGACTTTCTTTTCCGGCTCTGACTGCCAGGCGACTGTCAGATTAAGGGATTAAGATACATTTTCCTCAAGATCCAGCCAATCTCATCTGGCTTTGCACACAGTTATTTGTAATTACTTTTCTTTTCCCTTAAAGCCAACATAGCTTTCCCCTAGAATTAGAGTCAGTTATACATCTTAACGCAGAAAGCAAATTTTTTTAACATAAAGTTCATTCTGCTCTTAAAAATAATTTTCAGCACTGAAAAGAGAACAAAGGACTTCATATCAGAGTGGTAACATAACAGAAAAGGACTACAGTGCTGAGGCAAAGGTCCTGAGCGACAAATAAAACATCAGAGTTGATTTTTTACATTCCATTTCAATATTTAGCATTTTAAGGCAGCACTTGGTACACGTCTTGAGAGGTATGCTAAACTTAGGAGGACTTAAAGATCTGGCTGTAAGTGGCACTGGCATGAAGCAGAATATCCCGAGCACTCCCTGTCTCCCAGGGAAGAGAAATGACTTTTCAGCCATCTTTCCAGTAAACCCATCCCAACCTGGCCCAGGCACGTGACTTTCTATCAGTGCAATGAGTACGAAATGCAGAGATATTGATGGGTAATTTTATGAGTGCTTCTGCCAATAGATGCTTCTACGATGCATTTGATGGAGGGAGTGCCGAGCAATGCCGACTGTCTGCAACACCCCGTCAATTTACTGGGATGAAAAAGCACTCAGGACCTCTCAGGATGTGTCCTCACTGACAAAGAGTGAAATGCCCTTTTCAGCTTGCTGGGAAGAAAAATAATAAGAGGCAAAAGCAATCTCCCCAACAGGGTAAGGTTCAGAGAATGGCTGTAAGACTGTGTAGTTAAAAGTCGTAATTAGCAGACAAGTCCTTGGCATCCACAAGCTCTGACTCCCTCTGATTGGAGACAGTGTTGTCACTTACTCGTGACTCATTTCCTAATAGGGAAAAATAAATAACACCGGAATCCCCAAATATCTATTTTCAGCCTTCCGATTAAACTGAGGATGTGGAAGAAGAAATGTCTCCTTTCTTGAAAGATGACAACAAAGGAATGAAACGCTCAAATATCTAATACAGATCAGTTCTTCCAAAAAAATATTGAAAGCTGAATATTAAACAGGTTCAGCTGGCCCTGTCCCAAGCAGTGGGGATCTGCTATGCTCCAGAACAGCCTGAAGATCTATTTCTGCAAGCAGAAGATTTTTTTTTTTTTATAGCTTTCCTAAAATCCTAAAACACTCCTGGATGGAAGGACAATGTGAGTGCAACTGATACTACTGTGCTTGCGGGGACGGAGGGGGGAAGCGTCAGCAGAAATTGGGGGTCTCTGCATGCCCAGACTCAAAGGCAAAGCGATGCACCAGCCTGTAGAAGATGTGTCCACCCCGGTGACTGCACTGTGGTTCCTTCACAGAGCAACAGATAACACCACATCAGCCATCTAACACTGATGCAGGAACTGGCAGGTCTCTCCCTATATATACGCGCTCCAGTTTTGGGGAGGAGGGGTGTTGGGAGGAGGCAGGGTGAGTTTCCTGATGTACATAGACTTAGCAAATTAAGATTATTCAAGCAAAATTTGGATTCCGATTTCGAACGCCAGATCTCAGCGCTGACCTAAATGAAAGGCATCCAAGACTTTAAATTCACCTATTGCTGGATACAACATTGCCTTCAGGTCTTTTAAAAAAAGGCCCTCCCCAAAAAGGAGGAAAGGGAAAAACCAAAAAAAAAAAAAAAAAAAAAAAAAGTCTGCAGATGTTCTAAATTACTCATTACCGACACATATAACCTTCCCCACTCAATCTGCGGGCACCATAATTTTCGTCCTCCTTCTCCCCCTCGGGTTATATAACGCTTCGCGTATTTACTTTCGTTGAAGTCTGGTAGCGATAGAATTAACCCCGGGCCAGACGACCTTTACGTAATGTGGGGCCGGTGGTGGCCAAGCCGCTTGCACCTAGCAGCTTAACTGCAGGCAGAACCACACTCTATCCGGTCCCTCGCAGCCACGCACTCGAGCACCAGGCTGCTGGGTGCTTGCACAAAGGCGTTGCCGCTAAACACCGCTTCTTCTCTCCTCCGCCCTCGCATTCTCGTTTTCCAGCGGTAACACAGAAGAAAGCACAAATAAGCATTTAATACTGTCAGTTCAGCCTCACTCTGCAGAACTTGAATATCTTCCTCCCACTCTTTTTTTTTTTTTTTTTTTTTCCCAGTAATACTGAAATGTCCCTACCAGCCAGAGCTGGAAGGGTGAATTCATGAAGCGCTACCAAGCCCTCACCCAGCGCAGCAAGGGAAGGAGCTGGGCATTTTGTTTCCAGTCTGGAGAAAGAATATGAGCCTGGATTGCGAGGCAGCTTGGTGTAAGGGAACTCTGGCTACAGAGACCTGGGCAGAGACAAACAACGGGGTGCACTCGGTTTTTATAATGTACAAATACATAAAAGCACTCCTGTAGGTACAGCCTGAATCCCACCGGCAACGGCAGCCACAGAATAAACATGACAACTAGGACTTGACATTACGCACAAGCGAATATTTCTAATGTTATAAAGCAGTATCAGAGAGCAGCCGGACTGAGCTCAATCAGCACATACCACAAAGTACATATACACACCGTGCGCTCACAGGGTACGGCACAGCTTGCACCTAAAATATGGGCCATTCAGCCGAAAGGTTTTCGAGAGGCTGTAGATAATGAGAGAAAGGAGTTTAATGTGGCAGATGCTAGTCTGGGTCCCTGAAGAGCTGTAAGTGTCAAGATACCCCCTCGGATGCCAGCGGAGATCGCGGGTATGGGAGCACAGCCTCCTGTGAAAGCTCAGGAATGGTCCCTGATAAAGCATCCCAGGACCATCGATGAGGAATGTAGAGCAGCCGAGGCACTGGTCACTGGAAAGCTGAGCTGGCAGGAAGGGGACTTCTGCAAGCAAAGGTGAGTCAACAGCTCAGGGCTTTAAAATGCCAAGCTCTCCATTACAGAAGCGGCAAGGAGGAAGGATTTATTGCAGCTGGCATTTCTAGAGGAAAATAATTTACCTTAGCCTTTTAGTGTTAAGCAATGCATACAGAGCTTGCTAAAAAAACCACCCCAAAATGACGTGAAATATCACGCTATTATCTTTAGGAGGAGATTAGCTGACTGAGCCTTTGCTGTTTTGTTCAGACCGTAAGGTCTGGATGATGCATTAGGAAGCACGCTTTTGAAATCATATTTTCCTCAGGCACGACACGTAAAGGTACGTCTAGAATGTATGCCTATGGATGTCTACCACCTCACATTATCAACACAATGCACCGAACTCCGTTTTTTTCCTTATTTTTACCTTTTTTTTTTTTTTGTTCCAGTGGCGACAACGTCAAGGAACTGGTTCAGCATTACAAGAAGCACTAACCACGGTCTCTCTGAGCTGATCTGGCTTCCTCCTGACAGGCCTCTAAAGTTAATACAGATACGAACCTCACCGAAACAAAGAACACGGAGAGCATCCTAAGCCCAAAATTGAGCTACGGATCCCCTCCAGGCTCAGGAACGTTTTGCGTTTCTTCCAGTGACCCAGGCCAGGTCTTCAGCTGCTGCAAACGAGCAGCGGCGGGGTTGCTGTGCCCGAGCTCCCGTTCCCCGTCCTCTCCCGAGGAAAAGGCACGGAGCCAGGTCCCGCCGCGGGTCAGGTCCAAGCCCACAAGCCGCCAGCTGCAGCTCCGCGGTCTCTCCTGACCACGGAGCATTTGCAAGACTCTCTGCCGAGTTCCCTGCCATCCCTGCCAAGGCGCCCGCAGAGCGGAGCCCACCGCGGGGCTGGGTGCCGTGCCAGCCCCGTCCCCGCGGCTCCGAGGAGGTGCGGCGAAGGGGACGACGCTGAAACTCGAGGTATGTGGCGGCTGGGCACGGCTTTGCCCGCAGAGAGGCCGATGAGGAGGCTCTCGGCGGGGAGAAAGGGAGAGCCACGAGCCGTGCTGCAGAGCCAGGCAGGAGAAAAGAAAATCAGCTCAACGTTTCTTTTCCTGCGCCAGCCCCGCGCGTCCCGGAGACATGTAAGCACGTTTCACCTTCCCCTTGTGCAGATCCAGTCGCTGCGGTCCTCAAAGGACTTCAACGTCAACTTCCCGGGGAGGCCTCTTTAATCTTTGTTTATAAAGGGGGTAAACAGAAAGGTTAGGAGAAATGCCTGTGAGCTGACTTTTTGGAAAGGCAGAAGTTAGCTGCTGCAGAGGAGCACTGAAAATGCTCGCGCTCTTCTCAAAAATAAACGATCGGGGAAATTAGGCTGTCATCTGTCAAGGAACAAACTAGTATCAAAACAAAAAAGTTCAACACTGGGCCCTCAAGTCCTCCTCTAGCTATCTGGTAGCATTTAACGTTTTCCTTAAACGCTGCACATACACTAGGGACTTCCCTATAACACATAGAGTCTGGCATGCAATGGGCCTTGTGTATCAAAGATTCAATAGCACACAAGTCTCCAAAGGGAAAGCATTAGGTGGACACTTAAGATGTTTAGCTTCAGATGTCAGACCAATTTAAAATTAAAACCATATCACCAGTTATTTTTTCCAAGAATGGCATATAAAAGTATGCATCTCTCTCCACAGCCCAAAACAAAACAAAAAAAGGCTTGAAGCCTATAAACAAACTTTAAGTCTGCAACTGCATTAATTCTTCGTCACACTACAGAGGTGAAAACCAAAAATCAAAGGGGAAAATATCAGCTTCTTCTGTATTAGAACTCCATGAATCTAATCCACATATATGAAAGGATCTGGGAAAAAAAAAAATCTGTAGAAAAACCTGACTTGCATTTGCAAAGTCCTAAGAAGGGTTGCAAACAATGGAGATGAAAAAAAAATGAAACTCCTTCAAAAGAAAGTAAAGCTTTTGACTCTAAAGGAGTTTTAATCCCAGGCACGTTCGGTTTCATTTCATTCAGAGCTTGAGCCAAACCACAAACTTTGGGTCTGACCATTTCCCAAAGTTCAGAGCATTTTGAATCCAAAGATTTTGGTTTGGACCCAGTGCTAATGCTGTTATTGTATGGGTCAAATATCTTATTATAAAGATAGTAAACAGCAAGAGAAAGCTCTCCAACTGGCCAGGGCTCCCTCTGCCAGTTAATCACAGAAAACATTCACAGCAGTGGAATGAAGGATGATGCTGTGGATACCAGAACTGGCCACAAACACTGGAGCACTTACGCAGCAGAGCAGTGAGGTAGTATCTGTACCCTACGTTAAGCAAATGCAAAGACTGAAGCAAAAAAAGCCTATTAACTACTGTTATCGAGGTGTCAAAAAGAGCCTTGAAAGCTATTGTTGTATTCAAACCTACTCCTGACCCCATCACTTTTGGCCACCTGCTTTCAGAAGTTTCCATTCATATGTCTATGCAGACGAAGACATCTTCCATTCACCTCCCACTGCCTTACCAATACTGAGTGGAAGGAAGCAAAGATCATGCACAATTGAATTGAATTTGAATTAAACTGCATATAAACTCTAGGGTGAATGGAATGACTGTCAAATGTGGAACGGCCCTGTTCCCTGCAAGAACATAAACAGGAGAAACAACTACAAGCAGGGACTGCTGTAAAAAGCATAAGAGAGGTACACAAAGCCGAAGAATGTACCACAGCAACAACCCAACAACCACATACAGAACATAAAAATACTTTTTATTCTTCTGCAGAAGCATAAGCTTTCCTATGAAGATCTTAAAGCACTCCTAAAATGCCTTACAATGCATCAGTCCTGGTGGGAAACTGGGTTCGTTGCCATTTTATCGACAGGGAAATAGAAGCAAAGGTGACAAGATGCCTTGCTACAGGCTCAGCAGGGCACGGATGGAGTTTGCGCATGAAACACAGCTGGACCTCTCCCCAGCCCCTTCACTGCGTACTACCACTCGCCTACATGAGACATAGCTATAATATAGGTAAACCACAAAAATGT
Organism: Haliaeetus leucocephalus; assembly: GCF_000737465.1. Lineage (NCBI taxonomy): Eukaryota > Metazoa > Chordata > Aves > Accipitriformes > Accipitridae > Haliaeetus > Haliaeetus leucocephalus. Next base: position 1,622,840 of record NW_010972620.1, read on the forward strand.
CAGTTGCCTGAAAACTTCTCTCATCACTAAGCCCAGCCCATGACTTCTAAAGCCTAATCACTTGGCTTTTAATTTAATTTTTATGCATTAGCAGGACTGCAATTTTTTAATCCTGCTTTAACTTGCGAAGCTCCCCCTGCAATAAGCTGATTCAGCGGAGGGTCTCTGCCTGCACGCAAATGAAGAGCTTGACCTGGCGAGTACAAATGAGCCCAGGCTTTGTCTGCAGGAACAAGTTGTTATGGTTCATTTTAAAACCCCGAAGGAGGCCCAGGATGTCTAAGGAAAACATACTGTAGGGCTGAATGAATGGGGCATCAATTTCATTGACAGAGATGTCCTGCCTGGCTGCTTTGCTCTTCTTGTATTTTTGATACACAGTTTGGTGCCTTCATTCTGTGATAGTGGGACCTCTGCCAGGTGTTGTTACAGACATTCACAGTGAATGGTTGCAAGTGTGAAATCAACCCAGTTCTCTCTTTTTACAGAGTAGGGAACTCTCTTTGTGATCCAAATAAACCTTGAAGAAGGCTTCAAGCCAACTTCGTCACTGTTTGTTCTTACGTAACTAGACCAGGAACACTCAGTACCCAGAAGTAACAACAATTCTTCTATATAACTAAAAAACTACATTTACTTTGAACTTATCAGCAGCAAAAGCCTGTCATCTTTGGACATCATCCACCAGAACTGCCCAAGACAACTTATCTATTATTTTTGGGTGCCAACAACAATGGACTTGATATTGTCTGCATTTATCAGAACGGATTTGTTACCCAAGATGCAGATAATAAGAAACAATTCCTTGCCTAGTGGATCCAAATATTATTCTGCTGAACTAAAGTGACTTTTTATATTATATCCACACGAAATCCGTGGCTTTAGGAATCCAAAGCAAGAATCCTCTGCATTCATTCCTCGGGGCCCACGTGAGCACAGCCAAAACCTGTCCACGGGGATCAGCTCCCACCTTTACTTATGGTTAGAGCAAACAATGCAGAAGCCACAGCCACCTCTTGTCTCCACACTGATGTTCTTTCGATGGCACCACATCCTAAATAGCTGCGTTACCCTTGGCACCAGAATCGCACCCCATTTGCAGCAGGAGCACCTGAAGATTTCAAGCTCAAGCACTACGGGACTGAGGTCCTCCCGACGGAGCTCCAGAGCGATGGATCCTGCCAACATCAGCCCCAGCCCAGACAGTGCTGCCACTGAGGGACTCCCACAGCCAAATCCCCTCCTGTGCCCGCCAAGGTCATCCCGACCGCTACAGGCTTAGCCTAAATCCTGGTTGGCATCCACTGCTAAAAAATATAGGAGAAAATAAAAAAAAAAATAAAATTGCCACCCATGTTGTGGAGTTATCACTGGAGAGTTATCTCCCCAGGGAAGGAGGGGAGCAGGGGCGGCAGGTCTCCCTGCTCCGACAGCATTGCTCCTCCACATCCAGCCAAAAGGAGGTGGGCAGAAATGGGCTCAGGCAGCTCAGGGGAGGCTTCGCACCACCCGATTGAAGCATCTGACTTTGGGGTCATTGGAAACACAGCCAGGTGAACAAGCTGTATTTCCCGTCAGGGAGTTCTCGGTACAGGAGTCCCCCGTGGGGTGGGTGCTTCCAAAGACCTCAACGGGTGCCTGGCAGAGCCTGCAGCGGACCGAGCGCCCTGCAGCGAAGCAGTCCTGATTTCAGGCAACAGAGAGCAGCTGCTTGCCAGGTATTGCAATTGCTCTTAAATCGCTGGTTTGTTTTTTTCCTTAGTGGCTTACAAAAATCTGACGAGCATCCGTAAGCAGCTGCCATCCTGAGCCAGCAAAGGCACTGCAGGGCGACCCTCGAGCACGGGCTGCTTCTGGGCAAGCTGCGAAGCCAGGCTCTCCTCCTGAAGCTGTTAACAAATTTATAACTGCTCCAGACCAGGCACAGAGGGAGAACTGTAACACGTACTCACCGCCGGGTTACGCATACACAGCCGAAACTGCTGGGTGACAGTCAAGCACAAGTCCCAGAATGTCTAACCTGCATAAAGGGCTTTAAGTTTCAAATGAAATGAAATAAAAACAGCATTTAGCTGCACATACAGCTTGCTACCACCTCTGGTGGCCAAGCCAAAAGTATTAGGTAGAGTTAACTTTGGCTGACACCACAGCATTTACTGTTTAATTTCCTGATACTTAAAAAATAATTTTTTAAAAATATCTGTATCTTGAATATATCTGTGTTACTGGGAACAGCTCCTTATTTCTTTAACAACAGCTGTGTTTTTGAATTCACATTTCACAGATATTTTTCTCCTTCTAAACTCAACTCCATACAGCAGCACCCACAGCATCTTGGCAAAAACCTCCCTCCCTTGGACAAATATGTCACCAGACATTTCTGGCAGGCTGTCCTCTCTCAGATAACTAGCATGCCGAGCTAAGAATAGGATTAGCTGCTTCTCTAGCTACTTTGTCCAGGTGCCTGCAGAAGGTCTCTTGGTGTGGCAGTTCAGCTTCTCAGAGAAAGAACGCAGGACTGGGCTGTATCTCTGGCAAATTATTAGGAAGCATGTGGAAGCACGTGTGGGTGTTTGGGTCAAACACATCAAAAATCAGTGCTAAGAGTCAGACTTCAGCTGTCCGGTGATCCCTGGCTACTGTGACAAAAAAACCTTCCCAAATATTTTATTATGGGACAGTCAAAGCATTATGCCTTCCTCTGAGCCTCCTGGCTCTAGTCGTTGTCACAAAAAAACATATCCAGATTATAAAGATCAGTAGTACAGTCCAAGACGTGACTTCTTTTTAGGCACAATCACCTACAATTGCTATGTGCCTAATACAATACACAAACAGCCCAAATTATATATATAATTAAAAAGTAAAACACTTCAGGCAAACAAGTTAAGCCTTCACTGGAGAGCCAGATGTAGTGCAGGTGTGCTCAGAAAACTCCTGAGTAGTATTTATCATAAAACATTTACAACAGGTCCTAAAGCTTTGTGGTCTTTTGTAGTATTCTGCAAAACATCACTTTTTTTTTTTTTTTAATTGTGAACATATCAAGTGGCAGGAGATAAAAGAGGTCACACTCCTTGAAGAGATGCCTGCGGGGAAATAAGGAGAGAGGGGTTTCATACAGGAATCAAGTGTTACAAAAGGCACAAAGCAAAGGAGAAGGTTATGTACATGTCAGGCTGTACTGTGAGGCAGACGAGAGGCAATGGCACTGGGAGAAGAGCTCATGGACCTTGAGCTAGAGAAGTAAGAACCGGAGTTTACCGCAGTGAGGCCAGTGGAGAGCCCTGAGAAAGGCTGCAGCGAAGGAAGAGGAATCACAGCTGGGAAAAAACTATTGGTGTCTCCCCCAGGAATTTCAAGAGGTTTCAGCCAGTCGTGCAAGGGGACTAATTCTCTGCAACTATCTGTTACATAGGTGACTGCATATTTCTCTGTGTGCGTACGTATGTATAACGCACATGTGTCATACAGAGACAGCATGGAAATACAGTTATTCAGTGATTAGCCATTTTGATTCCTTTCTGTACCTTTACTTCCTCTGACTACTTTTAGAGACCTGCAGTCTCTTTGCCAATACGCAATGGCAGCACTGGAAGAAAATAACCGCATGCAAAAAATATCCACTTTGTCAAGTGGAGGCTTCCTCTCTCTGTGTGCGTGCGAGTACGTCATTCCCCTCCCATTGTGTCCTGGGGACATCGATTGTCCACCAGAACAGCCGACTGGCCGGTCTCTGATTAGGCTCCAGCCACCTTATCAGCTTGCCAAGCACGCACAATTAAGATCTCAACACCAGCCTACGTCCTCGTCTTATCCCCGATCCAATATTTCCCTGATGGTTTTTTTCTTACGTGACTGCCTGCCGCGCTTCAGGTCCAAAGTTTTGGTGGGGACACGAGCCCGCTTTAAAGAGAGAAAACAAAGCAAAAGCTCCCTGCAGCTTGGCCCCGCTCCCAGCAAGATAAGGCTCCCCGAGCTGCGCGGGGATCGACGCACCCACGATTGCCCTCACAATATTACTATCTGCTGCGGCCAGCGAGGCTTTCCTTGCTGCTGGGCTGCACACCGTGGCTGCTCCTGACTTCACGATAAATATGTGGCCACAGCTGTTTCCACGTACACAAAGGAACCAAGGGCTACGATAAGGGACTGAAATTCTCCACGCCAAAAGGGAGATGCAGACAGAAAAGCTGGAGGGGGCACCACTTCAGATGGCCAAACACACACAGTTAAACAACTGTTTCCAACAGGTAGGAGGAAGGGATAGAAAAGTGACCTTTCCCATTAAGAATTACATGTTTGTTTTGTTTCCCTACAAGTTAATTTTTCTGGCATCGTGACACATAAAACATTTTGAACTTTCTAAGGAAACTGCTATTAAAGCACTGAACATTGCTGCGAGGGTGCATTTGAAAAACAGAACAATTAGGCATTACAAAGTTTATCTAACAGTCCCCAGTACCTTTCAGATTCATCACCGCAAAACGCAAACAGTTTGGGGGCCAGTTTAATGATTCCTGTATACGATACCCTTGCCTATAGGAAGAAGAGACCTCTCAAAAATTTATCATTGTCTACAAGCTACCCTCCACCTCCCTGCTGCAGTCTATTCGTGCACATCCTGGAAAAGGAAGGCTTTCCGAGACAAGGGCGTTTTGTTTAAGCCTCAAGAGCCCAAACCTTTAGGGACTCACTGAGAGCAGCTCTGCGGAGCTGGGGGTCCAGGAGCCCCAGGTATGCACACAGAGCCACAATGCTGGCAAAGCGACAGCAGAAACCGGGTCTCACGGGGAATGACGCAATGTTATGTTCTTTACTTTCATTATAATTCACCATTTCAGCTCAACTACTACCAAGTTCCCCAGAAAAAATTTGCAGAGCCACTGCCAACGTTTAAGGCTCTCCAAAAATTCAGCCAGACAGAAGAGGAAATTCCACGCAGCGTGCAGAAAGTCTGCAGGAGGGGTTTCTGCTAGATAACGGGAAAGATGTGGCTGAGCTTGCACTAGCACTTCCCTAACCACTTGTGTGAATTTCTCAAAGGTGTTCAAATAGGAGGTTTCCTATTGATGCCAAGGGACTGCCTGAACAGAAAGATAATTGCTAAAAAAGTACAGAAGAATTAGAAAGGAAACATGTTTCACTAAACGAGAAAATTATTGTCTTCTGAGTTGCTCCACGAGAACAGTAATGGGGAATTCCTTAGCTTGTTCCTACTGGGAGGGTATTAAAGGGTAGGATTCTGCCACATTTCAAGCAGTCTATGTAAGCCAATCCATCCTGTCTTATCTGAAGCCAGATCACCTTAACCTCTTTTAAAAGAAAATGCAGAAAGTCTATTTGAATTTTATTCAAGGTCTTGAAGAGCACAGGGCAGCACGGTGAAGATCCTGCTATGCCTGGAACGTGAGGCATCTCTGACCAGAAAGACGATGGAGGCACAGAGATAAATGCCACGACGGCATTGCATTGCTTATTAGTTTCTCAAACCAGCAAACTCGCGAGTAACCCTAGGTGACGAAAGGACAGAGGACCTGATGGCATTTTTCACAGAGAAGCAGAAGAGAAACAGAACCGACGTGACTGCCAATGGCCCAGACCTGGTGTACAGCCAGGTCTGCAAGTGGGTGCCTATTTTAGCTTGAGAAAGAGAGAGACACAGGTGCCGCGGAGGAGCGCGCGGGTGATAGCACGGTGCCGAAAGGCACTGCTCCGAGCCTGCCAAGCCTCTCGTGCAATGCTGGTTTTAGGAACTGAAGCGAGAAGCTAAAATGACGGGGGGAGATAACAGCAAAAGAAGCTGGGACCTAGCTTTGATCTTAGGGATGGAAAGTCGTGAGTCACGGACGGAGGCTCCACGGCTGCCGGGAGGAAGAGGAGCTTTGATTCCAGAACAAGGGGTGGTTGCTGGAAGCAGAGCACACCGGAGACGTGGCCCGAAACCCACGGGAGGAGAAGGAGGCTTGGCACGCCTAGGGGCTGCAGCCGCCCGTGGGAGCATCTGCACAAAGAAAGGTTCCACCTGGAGTTTTTGGGTGGAAAAAAGTCATTTTGCTCCCAGCGTACAGTACTTTCAGATAGACGATAAAATTCACGTCGTATCTGGCAGCCAGCTGAGTCCCAGCACTTCTTCGGCGTCGCTCCTCAGCAGGCAGCAGAGCTCCGCCGGGTCCAGCAGAGCTCTGCCGAAGGGCTGGCCGCGGGCTCCGTCGAGCGGCGGAGGGTTCTGCACCTCTTCGGCCAGGCCGGGGGTGGTCCAGCCCCCACGAGGAGCCAGCATTACCAGTGTAGGCTCTTTTAAGCGCCATTTGCGGGCACGGGGATGAACTACCTCCCGAAACGACCCGGAGGCAATCGATTCAACTCACAACGATTTCAGGATTTCCCTAATAACGTCAGGCAAATACCGGATCAGATGCCGCCGACGGAGGTTTGAGAAGGCTCAGGTTAGTGTTTTATGACTGTAGCTGCCTAGAAACAGGAACTTCAGTGCAAGCTTTCCAGCAAGTAATGTGGCTACAGAAATCCAGAAATGGGATCCCATCTCCCAACAGGTTTAAACAAACACATAAAACAAAAAAAACCCAAGAAACCCATGGAGATACCGCACCATGTATGGAACCACAAAGGGCTTTAGAGCGCAAAATCCAAACTGGGAACCCAAATAACGAGGATTTCCAAAGAATCCTGGTGCTTTCATTCCCATTCAATGCTAAAAGTCTTCTTCATACAGGAAAAGGATCTATTCATGTTTCATTAGTGCCAGTTTTGTATATACCAATAGACTGTGTGTATATAGGAGAGAGGGGAGTATGCTACACAGCTGTGAGCTTTCTTGGCTAATTACTTGTTTTCTCTTTCTGAGCAAAATAAATACAACAACAAAATTCAACAGGGCATAACAGCACATCTATTAAGGCTGTACATTTTCCATCAGACTCCACTAGTATTTGTCTTAGCCACACTTAGGCTGAGAAACCCAGTCTGTGGTATCATTCATAAACAGGAGGTGCAATGACCTGCACAGATTCATATAGTAAACCAAATAAAATAATACTCTGACTTGACATGAAGCAATGTAACGTAGTGATGCCAGAATGCCAGTTAAAGAGACATTAAAGTATTTAAGAAAGAATTGCCTCTTCAGCATCAGCAGCATCAAAATATTTTGTCCTAAGTCTGGAAGCCTGTTACATCCCCCCAACTTGAAAGGTTTTATAGAAAACTATAGTCTGAGCTGGGTTACGTACTTTATAAAAAAACAAAACTGTTTATTTCAGCATCAGTTTTGGTAATGAGAAATGTTCCATGTTCTGAGAATGCTTTTGGAGTTCAAAACACCTAAACCGCATTAAAACTGTGACTTTAAAACAAAACCATTGCAGCACTTAATACCCTCAAGCTTAACAACACTCTGGGCAGCAGCCGAATTACGAAGTTTTACAAGATGAAACAAAAGGAAGTTTTCAGAAATGATTTGCAAACACTAACCTTCTAAATCACAGACTGTAGCATGGTGTACTTGCACGAAGAAGTAACAGATATTTCGGGTCCCAGGCTGCCAACTGGCAAAACCTACTGGTGTTCATACACTTTGGAAACAGGTCCCAGACTAGTCCTGAAAGCAGACTGACTTGTGGATGATTGCCTCATGGAACAACGATTTAACATGAATTCCTGACGCTCTTACAGATTTTGCTTGCGAGTTACCTTTCAGAGGTTGACTCCGCAGTCACATATGTTCTACTTTGAAGCTAGATGAACCATGCGTATGTACACATTTCCCCATGCGTAAGGGTTTGGGGAACTAATTCATACTCATAGATGAAAATCAAATATCTTTAATAACCTGTCGATACACTAGTTATTTTCCTCTGCAGTAAAGAACAGTGTCCCTAAATGTTTAAATTAAGTTATAAATCAGAAAACAGAAAAGGAAATATTTTCCATATGTTTAATTTTACGCCATAATTATTTATTAACAAAGTCTACAGATACATGTTGTTACCCTTATGGGAGTTCAAACAATATTCTTACTATTTAAAATACGTTCTTCAATTTGCCGCTAACTGGAGACATTTATTAGTTCCATATTTCACTAGCAGTAATTATTGCTGGGAGCCATACATTCACAATCTATACAGATCCCAGGGAGACACCTGTGTGGATTTAAAGCTTAGCTAGCCCTAACATTACTCAACTGTCTGAAAACGTTCAATCCATTTAAAAGAGCAGGTTGCAAATAGAACTTGCTATCACCGCTTTTTTTTTTTTTTCAGTACATGCTAGTATTTGATACAGCCTCACAGAAGCCAATGGGGTAATGAACTCTAACTAGTAACAAGTTGTAGCTGTACTTAAACAGAGGGGAACCCGCTCTTTGCTCTGAGCACAGCACAGTCCACCACATACTGGGACACTATTCAATCTCCCAGACCGGGAACGGGTGGAGTTTTGAGTTTTCTCCTTTGAGAAGTCCCCAAACCTTCTCTCTTCCTTCTTTCTACTCCTTCCCCCTGACCTGGCCAATCTGACCTCCCTGGTGGACTGTGTGACCTGTCCCTAAGGGGACTTTCCTGCACAACAGAAGCTGCAGCACATGAAATACTGGGACACTAGGTTACCTTCCTCCAACCCCAGGGGACGGGACATCCTACCCAGCGCTGAACCTTCCTCCACCTTTTCCTCTCCTGGATGCCACAAAGGCCGTCACTGATCCCATCGGCCGTCCTTTGCTCCAGCACCTCGCTAGGAAGCAGGAGAGAAGCCACGGCTCCCTGGCACTGTCCGGGCTGCAGGTTGGGATGTAACGTGGGGAGAGAGAGCAGGAGGGAAGCTCAGCGCAACTGCTTTGTCCCATACATCCTACTGCAAGAGAAGGCAAAAGCCGAGCATCGTGGGTCAGGAGAGAGCCGGGCCAGATCTGGCATGTTTAGTTGGCCTCGTACCATGCTGGGAGTATATTTATTGCCTGCCACTAGGTTTTAAATGTCCCGTAAGCGCGTTACCACCGGGACAGTTATTGCTCTGTGGACCCTGGAAAACACCATAATGCCTGATGGAAGTGAAGAACTCACTGTAATACCTCGAGTCAGCTATGGCAGAGGTGATGTCGTTTGTCCAAAACCTTTCCCTCAGGACTTGCAGAGTCCTGGCTTTTTCCAGTGCCCCCTAAAACCCCTCATGAGAGAAGAGGCTGTTAATGAAGCCAACCTGTTCTTTGTTTCCCTCTGTACCTTCCGTGTCTGATGCGAGGGGTCACCACTGAACTCAGTGCAAGCATTTTGAGCAAACGGTCACATGCTGTGACCAGGAGAAATATCAGTGCGAGTGAAAAACCATGTCACAACTGTGATTCACTTCTGCATTATTAATCTTCAACTTACTAATTTTGCCACCAAGTATTTTGATTCCAATTTTTAATTGCAGCATGAGCCCAACTTAAGATGTAGAAATTTTAAACCAGCTGACAGTGAAAGCCTACATTACTATTTCCGTGTGAGACTTGTGTTGCTGGAATGCATGCACATCATCAAATTAAGTTTAGCTTTGAAACCATTTGTTTTAAACAGGGTACACATTGACTTTTTTTTTTTTTTGGCTGGAGTGGTGATATTTCAGCTGGCCTTCCTGCTTGCAACACAGTACTCATTTCTGCTACTCTTTATAAAAAGTTGAGATAACATTTTACCTGTATGTTTCCTACAGAGCCAAAATATTTAATCTTAGTTGGATGGGAGGAAGGAGCTTTATTGTTTGGAGCATAATGTCGCTGATGAATGATATACTTGGATAAATTTTAAGGTATGGATAAGAGGGGGGGAAAAAAAAAAAAAGGGTCCTGAGAAGGTGTGGGTTCCCACATAACAGTTACTTCTTCAATGCTTTCCAGAGAAGTTCTTTTGTTTTTCATGTAAATGGCTTTGTTGATGAAAACCAAGCATTTGAGTCCCACTGCTTTCATATGGGGTTGCCAACATGTTCCATCTCAATTTAGTTGTGAGCTCAATAGGTAGCTACCATAGCAGCAGCTCTTGTTTTCCCCTGTATTTTATCATATCTATATTTTGGAAAATCTCAGATCTTACTCTGCTTGGGTAAATCATCTGTAGGAAACAAGCAGCTCTCTACAACCGACATAGACTTTTTCCCTACAACATCATGTCATGGCAACTATGGCAAAACGCTTTCACAGTTGCAGAAAGACTTGCAAGAATTCAAACAAGCAGAAGTTTGCTGCATGAGAGGACAACTTTCTCTGCAGGTTGTAGCGCAGAGGTGAGGCGAAATAACATGAATTAACCTCATGGGCTGCAAATGCCCGCTACAACAGGGAGCTGAGGTCAGCGAGTGTGACACTTAGCAGGTCTCAAGGGACCTGCTGCGTTCTGCTTGCCCAGACCCCCCCTGCGACCACACGCAAGGTGCTTCTCCTCACCCTGGTACTCTGCCTACCTGGGTCTGTAGATTAATTCAGCTTTACGTTGCTCGGAGAAGAGACTGCATCATCTCTCACTGTGCTTTGCCAATACCAAGTAGCACTAAAGGATTCTGCATCGGCAGTACTACCATCATCAGGAGTAAACAATGAATATTTTTAAAGTTCATAAGGAGGACAGGAAACACTAATGGCTACTTCTGTGAAGCTACTGAGCTGTCAACGTAGCTGCTAGCAGCTAACTTTGCAAGAGACTCTTAAGTGCCTATATAAGGATTTTCATACCTATATGCTTTTAACTATTGCTGAATGCAAAATATGAGAGTTTACTGTAAGGTCATAAACTTTGCAGGAGGATACTATCAACTTTAAGGCATGCACATATTTCTTTTCACATGTAAGCACAGAGCAGCCCAAAACTTAGAAGGCAAAACAGGATTTTCAAAAGCTTTCCGAACACTTTCAAGAATTTAATTAAGCCATTCCTATAAAGAAAAAGTACAAATTTTGGTGATCAAATAAGGATACTTAAGAAAACGTGAAGTGTGCTTGCTTTCAGTTTCTTGGAAAGAACATGATATGCTACAACAAATAAAGCAGTCACCTTAAAAAAATATATGAAGAAGCAGAAAGAATTCACCTGGATTACCTAATTTTGAGAAGAAAAAAAGATCTGGACATAGTCCTGAGGTTTTCAACCAGCCAAAGTCTACGGTTACTTCGAAGGGAAATTTGCCTGGCTGTCAGCTATAGGAATGTTCCTCGATCTGCTTGGACACTAGTGTGGCATTAGTCATGATTCCTCCATAAGATAATTAATGATGACATGCATTTTTTTGCTTCATTACATGGCACAGCTAACTGAAGAACCAGGCTGAAAAATTAGTCATAACAATTAAATAGGGGATGATTCCTGAATAATTAGGGTAAGTTACTGTAGAGTACACTGATCCATGTATTACAAATTACTACAAAGCAAATAAAATACACTGATTTATACACAGAAAATAAAAACCACGTGCAGTTCTACAACAGAAGGGAACGTCATTGCATACTCTATGTTTTCCATGTAACAGAAACACCTGCATTAATACTTCCCTTATTAGATCCGTAAGTTCAGCTGCTTTACAGAATAGAGGTCTGTTGCAGAAGAGATTTTGACCTTGAAAGATTAAACAGCCGACTCAGATGCGCAAAGCTAACTGGTGGTAGAAACCATTCTCCTGTTCTCTAGCCTGGTCTGTCATGACTTACAAGATGAAAAAAATAAAGTCTTGTATGCCAGTGCTGGGGCACACAACTCAAAATGGTGCTTGGTGGTGTGCTCCCCCTCCCGTTTCAGTCTCCTGAGTCCTTTCCTCCTTCCAGGTGCAGGATTTACTCATGGTTAGAAAATTGCTCACCTTCTTACTGATCCCAGCCGCCTCTTAAACAGCTGCAGGTCCCTGCTACGTCTCCCAGGCCTGGAAGTTTCTTGTTCCAGGGGCACCAGGGGCCCTGGGCTGCGCGGGAAGGGTGCTGAGCCTTCACCGGAGGGTACCCGGCACTGCACGTTAGCGGTGATGCAGCAGAGGGAAAGCAGTTTCCACCATTCACCCTGCCCAAAGCCCAGTCACAGCATCCTCTCAGGGAGCTTTACTCAAAATTACAGCAGGCTGCAAACTTTCGAACAACTCAAGGCACTGGACAATCCCCACGCAGCTCAGTCTGCCTTGCAAGCAAAGCCAGGACGAAGAAACACAAGTTAGATCCACCAAGGACTGGATTATAACTTTAATATTCAGCTGGAGGAAGGGGCAGAGGACGACAAGCCCCGAGTCACAGCTCGGTCTTTTCTAACCCCTACAGCGGTGAGAGGAGCTCACCTGAAACTGTATTTTCTCTGCCTTGCGGAGGCAGGGTAGTAAGTTATCTGTATTTGGCTCGCTTCTCTGCAAGGGACTGCAGAGGTGACGAGTCCACAGCACTCGGGAACACCTTGTAGCCCCTGCATGGCTGCACAGCAATGTGATTAATGTTTCAATTCTGATTAAACAGTTACCAGAGAAAAGACCATTCCCAAACAATTTCTAAGCAGAGCACAGCTAGGCAGAGGAATAAGCTCTGCAATACTAGAAGATACACAATATTATGTCTTCACAAAAAACACATAGAACAGCACCACAGGCAGACGTAGATAGCTACAGGCAGGAACATTTATAAACGATAGCATGTTCACAATCACGGGTCACGTCCCATCACTTCTCACTACGTCGTAATGGTTGGTATGCGGAATACCCCTCGCCAGAAAGGGAGCTGCTTGTCAAGTAACGCTGCTTCATTTTTAAAAACCAGGTAGAGTCAGAGCACAAATTACCATCAGGTCTGTGCCAGTTGTTACAGATTTTGTCATGGAAGTCTAGGCATGTTGACCACTCTGGTCAACTAGACTGATTCTTCCCATAGGCAGGTTACTGTATAGAGACGAGTTAACAGATTCTTGTCTTTAGTCTAAAAACAGAGGTTTGAGACTCTGTAAGAATGGTAAAAACAGTAAAACAAAAAGTTGAGGAGAAAATTCAGAAATCCTACAGACTTCACACAGTTCTACTGCTCTGGTTGTATCTGCCCACTTCCCAGAGGAATACAGAAAGGTATATTTAGTGCTTTAAAGAACATCAGGTGCACAAGCCAAATAAGACAGGGCTTCAGAGAGAGCCCAGAGGCTGAGAGCGGCCAAGGCTCAAATCTGTGCCAGTGCACATCATCAGGTGCAGCCCAGGACAGAAAACTTGCAATGATCTTCACATTGTTCACGACTTCCAGCTTTCGATGAACTTTCAGGTGAGTCTTTATACCCGCTCTGACATACCACCTGCTTGCTCCAGCCTGGAAAGGTCACTGATGGAGACAGACCACAGCAAACTGTATTTGTGATCTCTCTGCTTACCCCATTGATACAAAGTGATTACTAATATTCCTGCACAAGCAGTTAAGGAGGGCCTTTGGCTTATTTGCCAAAAGTGAAAGGAGCTGGCACCCAAATGTGTTTTCTTGTGTCTTCAGCTAAAAAAAAAAAAAAAAAAAAAACACTCATGGCCAGTGGGTTCAATAGAAAATGATGGTGACTCTGCTGTGTTCCATTAAATAAAACTTAATATCATTGAACTTAAATTGAGCCTTTGGCTCCTGCCAAAATTTGAAGGCTTCCTTCTTTTGAAAGAAAACAAATATACACTTCATGCAGAAGATCAAGACAGTGGAATAAGACAGGAGCTGTTGGGAAGATAGCCACAAAGCTGTGTCGAGCCAAAGAAAGCTTCTCTCTGATACTGAAAAGAATGAATAAAAATTACAGGACCTGAGGTTATTAAAGAGAAGAGGAAAGTCATTCCCCTTCCTTCAAATCAAGAGTGAAGTACAGCATCAGACTAAGCCTTAAGCACAATCAAAACTGGGGGGGGGGGGGGCAATCACAAGAACTTTTCAGTGACTCACACCAAGGAGTACTTTCTAGACTGCAAAACCCTGAGGTAAGTAGGTAGAAAAGGAGGGGCATGTCAGCTGTGGCTCCTTTTCTAATTGTTATTACTGACTGCAGCAAATGTATCCAGCAGGGTTTGTGGTGTAGAGGATGGCTTAAAATGGAAGAGATTAATATTTTATACAGTAAAAGTATCATAAAGGTATTACAAAGGAGGGACAAAACATGCAAACAAAAACGCAACTGTGGCCACTTTTAAAATCTATTTTAAAAATCTATTTAAGAGGTGAATTTGTGCCCACTGAATAGCGCCATGGAGTGCAGTGGCATTATTCTCAGACTAAGACAAAGAGTATAAGACTCTAGTCCTAAAATTAATAGCTGTGTTTACAAGCTCTTTAAGATGCTGCCTATTTTTACTCAGTGAATCATTGCCCTTCTTTACAAAGTATATTTCATTAATCTTAGCGATGCACACAAATCTCAGTGGAGTTGCTCTGCTTACATACCAGATCTGAAGGTCTAAGTCTAAACTATTTGTCACAGTATTCAACTTTAATAAAATCTGTATTTATTGGAAGATGCCATTTCCTCATATTCTCTTAAAGCAAAACAACTGATTCCTGTCAAGCTGTTCCTCTCCCTCTGCCCCCTCCCTAGAGGAAAACAGTAAGTTTTATAAAAAGCAAAACTCACTCCTGAGCAAAATTATGCACAAATTAATTAATCCTAAAAAAAATTAATCCTAAAAATTAGCTTTATCCTCCAGCTGAACTGCATCTACTGAGATCAAATGAAACTTCATCTGCTGTGAGATATTAGAGAAGTTAATATATCACTTGTGTTTTTTAAAGCACACATTCATTACGATTTGCAATCAACCGAGATGAAAAGATCCAACACTAATAGTGCAGATCTACGTTAGTGAAGTGTCTGCACATCTCATCACGTTTTTAACAAAACAAGCAAAACCTCCTTAAAAAAATGGTCTTCCCACAATTATCTGCTGGATATAGGTGTCAGGCCCTCTAACTACTTATGCAAAATGCGACTTTCTTTATACAAGCAGGCAAGAGCCTGGGATGTAAAGCATTTACTTTCACTGATGAGCAATTGCTCAAATTGCTTCTGTCAACAAACTGTTCACCTTAGGGGACTATTCACGTCTGAAATTTCTTTACCTGCTTTCGTGTTTATAGGATGGCATCTTCAGCTTGCACCTGCACTAGCAGATTCACGCGGGCAGCACTGCAGCCTCCTCCGCTCCCTCTTTGGAAACGTGATGCTGCACCCTAACATCTGAGCGATAACCTCCAGCACGGAGATTAACCAAGGGCAGAGATCAAAGCTTCGCTGCCTGCCCTCCTCGGTATCTGGCCCTAGAAACATGCCAGACCTCTTACATTTGGCTCTTCCCTGCACAGAATACACATTTGAACGGAGCTTAATATCCAGTATTTCATTCGCAATTTTAGTTCCTTCTCAATTCATTGTATCTAAAAAGCAAAATACATATCAAAAAAAATAAAAATCACTAAGTATTTTCAAAAATTTAGGCCAGTGTCTCCGAACAAAAGCATGCTCTGTCCTCACCTTGTAAAACATTTCTGGGCTTCTAAACAAGCTTCATGCCTTCACACAGCTGGTCAATGTTTGCTTAAAAATATATTCAAACAATCCCTTTGCAACAGACTTGCAACATACAGACTTGAGCTTAATTTTGGAAGGGTCATTTACATAGCACATCCATAAGTTTTAAAAAGCTGCCTTCTATTTATTCTAAACTTTCCAATTACCAGTTTGTTTATACCAACCACCACAAGGAGGTCTTAGAGAGGTCATTCAAGAAATAACATATTTCTCTATCTGCTTTCCCAACTATGCTCACGGAGCCAGAGCTTACTTCCTTCACTTGACTCCATGAATAATCCCAGTGTCACGGTATTATTCAACCTGTAAACTCCTAATAAGCAAGAAAAAACCGTTAGCAACTTGAAATCATAGCAAGGTTAAACATTAAAGCGTTGTGCCGTCATATTATGCCATTACTTTTAGGCAATCTGTTTGCAGTACAGACTGCCATGAAAGGGCTGCAAGCAGAGCACGGCTCATACCTGTGCTACACACACTGGCAGTCGTTCGAGGCATCTAATATTTATGATATACAGAAAAAGAGATGTGTTCCCCATGAGAGCTGGAGGCAAACAGCATCGCAAAAAAAGGAAAACAATATGCTGAATCCATCAAAGTTTGTTACTTCATAGACTTTTCACAGCCAAATAAACATTTTGCAGCTGGAGGTCTGCACGAGCCAGAGCGACAAACGTCCCGAGACCTGCTAGAGATTTCAGATTAGGCTGTCTGATGAGAGACGTTGATCTTGTGCACGTATACAGGACAGAGGCGAGTATTTAGTGTACAGGTCCTGAAGAATAATGACCTGAAACCACCTTCCCCCCCCCCCCAGGATTGGCAGGGTTTGGGGGAAGGCTGGGAGATTTGGGTTGGGTTTATTTTTTTTGAAGCACATTGTGGCCAGCGGCCTACTGGCACGTATCGCACTCCTCCACGGCATTAGAAGCGATCGCTGACCTTACGACAGCTTCAGATGGTCAGAGATTTGACGGGTAAATTTGAGCAGCGCCCATTTTAACAGTGTTCACCTGGGAGGGACCTTCTCTTTCAGCCCTTGGCGCAACCCTGATTTTTTTGCCAATCCTCAGATGTCACAGGGATGGCTCCTTCGAATACTGCCATCAGCTGGCAAATTCCAACATTTCTCATTCACAGGTTTTCGCTTTTCTTCTCCATCTCTGGAACAAGTTGGCTGTGGTCAAAGCTGCTTAGGCAGATGGCTTTTGACACTTTTGAAAAGGTTTTTTTGGGCAGTGACCCCCACCAACAATTCTTAAGAAACTAATCTGTTTCTGGAGAGGAGACCCTCTTGTGAGTCAGTAGCAGCTGACAAGATAGGAAATCAGGGATAAGAATTTGACAGCGGAGTAAGGCCGCTAGTGGGGTGCTACAGATCTGCAATAGGACTTGGACTATTCAGTGTATTCATAAATGGTCTGGAAAAGAGATAAATAGCAAGATGACATTTGCTGCCAAGATGAATTTCTTCAGGACAGTTGTAACAAAAACAGCCTGCGAAGAGTTGCAGGAGTATGTTGCAGTATTGAATCACTTTAAGAGTTAGGAAGAAAAAAAAAAAAAGATTAAATTCTGTGTCAGACAGCACAGTATCACACATGAAGGAAAACAACTCTTGCTATATACACCAAACAATGGGCTCTAAATTAAACATCGCAGCTCAGGAGACAAATTTCTGAGGTTGCTGTCAGTAGGCCTAGTAATGAACACTTGTGACACTGGGGAAAAAAGCAAACAAACATCAAGTTAAGATTGTGACAATGAAAAAGTACGAAGTGGTCGGCATCACTGTGCCACTGCCCGTGGTGCGCACATACACTGTGTAGTTTTGGTCACCCATTGCAAAAAGGATACAGAATTAGAAGATGCAAAGGGACAGAGATGATAGACTTGGACCTTTCTGCCTGGAGAAAGGCTACTAAGGGGATGTGATAAAGGGTTGTAAAATCATGAATGACCTAATAGAAATTAGGGCAGAAGCAATGAAATCAACATGTTAAAAAACAAACAAACAAAACCACAATAAAACCCAGAAGTATTTGACTGATTTGCAGATAATTCCCTTTCTTTCACCTCCAAGACACTTCCACGTCTCCACAATGACTGCTTTCTGAGGTTGCCAAAACATAAGTCATACATCAACCCTCATGAAGTACACATGTGGGGAAGTTCGCATGCTTTTGTTACGGGATGGAACTCATTGCCACAGGAAGCTGCTCAGGCCAAAATTATAAGTGTGGTCAAAAAATGGATTAAATAAATTCATAAAGGATAGATCCCTCTATTAAGTACCATAGGGCAAAGCCACCTTCTGCTCAAGAAGTCCCTAGAGCAGGAGGCTGAAAAGATAGGCTTGGGGAAGGATTGTTGTATCCATGCCTTTCCATAGGCACCTGCTCCTATTCAGTGTCAGGCAATGACAGGTGGCAAGAAGGAGCTTGACTCCAAATGCCTTTTTGTTCTATTTCCAGCTCTCCAAACCAGAGAGCTAGTGGGGTTTTTTAATTCCTGAACCATTCCTATGTTTCTCATTGAGCAAACAGTGAAAGGAGATGCACACTAAACATGCAAGGCTTTCAGGAAAAGGTGGACTGTAGCCTTGAGAGAAGCTTACATCATATGTAAGTCATCCAGATAGTTCTTCTTAAAACTCGGCTGCTGGTGAAATAAACAAAGCACAAACTTTCCCAGATGTGTGCTTCATGAGGAATTCTCAGTCAATGTATGATTTATAACTTGGCATCCTCGGAAAACACAAAATCATGATTCAGCGATGAAGTGTAGATGTGGACTTGCTACGGAGGGAGATGGAAAGGGTTTATTCATATATTAGTCCAAACTCCTGTATTTGTAAGCTTTTTCACTGCTTCCAAATGTTGCACTGGACAACTGTTCTTCCTTTAATAGTGGGAAGATTAAGGCTGAGTGTTCAGATTCCCTTAATTTTCCATAACTGTTAGCTGAGTAAAATTTCCTCTGCAAACCTTGCAGGGTGAGCAATAGCATTTTTGCATCATGCTTCACAACAAAAGAGCAGAGGTAGGTTGTTCCATTAGATTTCTGCTGGAGAAAGGTGTGCCATGCAAGTAGCAAGATCAACCCTACAGAAAACAACCCTATTGATTTCTAGCATGCTTATCACTACAATCTCTCCTGCTGGACCAAGGGCAACCAACTTCATAGGGACCCAGAGCACTGGGGGGAAAAAAAAATAAATCTGTAACAACCAAAACTAAAGAAGATGGAAGAAGGCACATTGACTGAAAGGAATTCCCAATCTAACCTTCATCCCCAGATGAAGAAACAAAACCAAACCTGTGAGGGAGCAGGAAGGAAAGCAATTGGAAGATGAAATCAGCAAAAACCTAAGACAAAATTGAATGACAAGCATTGAACAGCACCCATAAGAAATATATCTATCTTCCACCAATATTTTGGCAACCTTGGCTAAATAATGGTTCTTTCCAACTCATCTGCTTTTTAAAGATGTCAGTTCCCTTACCCTGCCTACAGGAGTATTTTGACAGAAATGTCACTGGGGACTCATTGGTGTTGTTTTCACTTGGCATCATTGACATCTTTCCTTTGTTTCTGAATCTCCTCTTCTAGCTGCATTTCTCTCTTTTTTCACTTTTTTCACAAGATGAGATTCTCCATCAGTGCCTTCTGCAGATGCTGCCAAGTGAACGCAACTGGCACGTCACAGAGTTTCTCCATTCTCCTGGCAGGTAGTCCCTTTTCTGGGACACACTAGATGGCTAGACAGAATTGAGGAAGCATGCTCAGTCAGGCAGAGTCTAAAGCTTTCATTGTAAATAAAGACTTGCTATAGAATTATGGTCTCCCATAACACATGTATAGGGAAAAAAAAAAAAAAGAACAGTTTCAGTCATTTTAGATAGGAACCTTGTCACATAGACTAAACACTGACCAAAGAACAATTGAGGATAACACAAGAAAGAAAATACATAAAGCCTTAGATGTGTCCAGCAAACTGACATTTAATCCAATCTAATTAAATATGTTTTAAACAGTACATCAAAAACTTGTCAAATTCAAAGGTAGTGTCAGAAACAGAGGACAGGGAAAAATAGACCAGAAAGATTAGAAGAGCGGGAAGAATAAAATATGGGAATTTTGGTCCAGAAAAATTTAGACTACTGCAACAGAGAGAGGAAACAAAATCATCCAAATTTATTCACTGACAGAATGATGCTAGGAAAAGGGGAATGGTCCAGGAGCATTGGGAGCTAGTAAACAGCATCCCAAAAGTCACCATGCTACATGCCCACACAAGGCAGAGATTGGCTCTTTGAGTAGTTAAGCAAAAGAGGTATTGTACCAAAAATAAGGTAACTTCTAGAACTTGCAACATAACCTCAGCCTACCAGGAAAAGCCAAGCTCACAGTGAAATCATGTATTCAATGGGACCCAAGAGAATACTCAACCAATGCAAAAATAGCTGCTACTGCTTATTAACTGCCTCTTTGGCATCCTCAGGACAACAGGGAACTCCATAAGCAACCTCACTGATGGAAACTACTCTGAAATACCCTGATGTATCCTCTTTGGTGCTGCGTCTTTCCTAGGGCTCCTCCCCATTTGACCAGCTATTTCAGCTGATTTTTTTGGTGGGCCAGGGTGAGGAACAGATTCAGACTGCCCGCACGGCCAACTCCGTCCCCAGGCAAACCTCCCAGCACCCACCGCTGGGAGTGAACTTGTCCTGAGGACTGACCGCACAAACTTTGAGGTGGACCATCCAAGCTGACGTGCTCAAAGAAGGAAAGAACAAAGCCTGTTAAAGTTGGCAAGTCTATAGCTGGTGAGACACAGAAAGTGCCTGGAGAATGAAAACTGTTCAAAAGGGATTAGACGAGTAAGGAGATGAGAGTAAGGAAAATTTAATCAGAAAAACCAAGATTTCTTGGACTGCAGAGACTTTGAGAGATAGACCCCTATATGGAGTCATTTTTATACCAAAACTGTTTCAAACCTTGAAAAGAGCACAGAGAACAAGGGACAAAATGACACAGCAGGCCTTTTCCGATAGCTGCTAGTAGTTTGTTTCACTTCAGTTATATTGGTGCAGTTTTACTGACTGGAACAGCAGTGCAGCAGTGAGAACAGACTGATCCCAGAGCGCAAACAAGCTGCATGTCCAACCACCAAGCAGTTCCCCCATTGAGTCCATGGGACTACTCATGCATAGTAAACACACCTGTAGGTGCTGGAAATGATGGATATACAAATTTTTCAGCCTTCGCCGTGCCACTGAGAAGGTAGCTGTGAATAACTATTTTCATCCTAGAGCACAGACAGCCGCCCTTCCTTCATTAATATTATTTGCATTATTCACTCCCAGGTCCGAACTGAGTCTCGAGTACTTGTGTGTATGTCGTGGTTTAACCCCAGCCAGTAACTAAGCACCACGCAGCCGCTCACTCACTTCCCCCCCGCTCCTGAGAACTGGGAAAAAAAGTGAAACTCGTGGGTTGAGATAAGAACAGTTTAATAGAACAGAAAGGAAGAAACTAATAATGACAATAATAACAGTAACAAAATGACTACTAATAAAAGGATTGGAATACACAGAACAAGTGATGCACAAGGCAATTGCTCAGCACTCACTGACTGATGCCCAGCCAGTTCCCGAGCTGCGATCCCCCCCAGCCCCACTCCCCCCAGTTTATGTACTGGGCATGACGTCCCATGGTATGGAATACCCCTTTGGCCAGTTTGGGTCAGCTGCCCTGGCTGTGTCCCCTCCCAACTCCTTGTGCCCCTCCAGCCTTCTCGCTGGCTGGGTGTCAGAAGCTGAAAAACCCTTGCCTTGGTCTAAACTCTACTTAGCAACAACTGAAAACATCAGGGTGTTATCAACATTATTCTCATACTGAACCCAAAACGTAACACTATACCAGCTTCTAGAAAGAAAATTAACTCTATCCCAGCTGGAACCAGGACAGTGTATTTCTACTCCTTTTAGCCTGCCCTTCTTCCCTGAATAAATGCTTGTGACAGTTTCTTCAGCTATATCTGAAGAGACATTATATGACCTAGGAGCAGCTGAGCCGGTTCCACAGACTTCGCAGCCTCATCCATCTTCCCCCTGCGTTTTGTTCCATCCTTTCATTTTAACAGGCAACTCTATGGATTTTTTTTCCCCAAAATTGAGTAAAATACCCATCATCTTTGCAATATTTTCTTTATAATGTTTACTGTAATTTTGGTTTCCCTGCCTAATCTTTCTCACAAAGCAGTATGCATTTTTTAAATCTTCCAAGCAAAATAATTACAACGATAATCCAGCTGAGTGTAATCAAACTGCAGCGTTCTTTATTTTCCTGGCCTTTTAATTTAATTTCACATCCTGTGGTCTTAAAGAAATATTAGGATTGTATCATCTTGTTATTGTTTAGATTATGTACCTGTAAAAATAAGGAGCAATCGATTCTCTTCTTACCCGCTGCCACACAGAAAATGTATACAGCATATAGAATATTTTTTAAATAGATATCCAGGGGAAGATCTCATAGATGAGCACAAGTCAGATCCTTAGCTCTCATTTTCATTGACACACACACACACCCCAAAAAAAAAAAAAAAGGAAGGGTAGTATTTCCTATCCAGAACCCTTGTTTACTTGGTTGGATTTGACTAATATTTTATAAAGACAGTAACTGCTTTGATTAAATAAAAAAATAATTTTAAACTTTTTCAATGCACCAACATGGATCCTGATGTGATTTTGTGGATATTTTAGCCATGGAAATAATCCCATTGACTTTAGCACCACTACTTGCACTTAAATTAGAGCTTCAGTAGCTTTCTTTGGATCGATACAAACCAGAAGTCATTCACAGAGTAACACTGGCATAAGAATAGCGTAGGAGAAGAATCACCTACATGCCTAAACACATAAGGTCGGCCAAGCAATAAAAATACAAGTTCTATCTCTACACATGCAGAAGGACCCTGCCTACATCCTAGCAGTCAGCTTTGGGATTTAGGAGGATCAGAGCACATCTGTATTAGTAAGTCTGAATACCCGACTGGGGCTTCAGACCCTTCACTGCAAGCATCAAAGTCCTCAGCATGCAGATGTTCATCTTCTGAGTTGGGGAAAGAGATCATTAGCAGATCGTAGCTAGCAAAGCAGTACCTGGAAAGGGAGCTCATATTCCAAGAAGTAAGACTGAAATGATGCAGGGGTGGTTTTGAGGTTGGGTTTTTTTGTTGTTGTTGTTATTGGGTTTTGGGGTTTTTTTTTTCAGTAGTAACCCATTTTACTGTCCGCAGGTATAAAGGAAAAAGGAAGCAAGGTCAGCCACCGAACAGGTATAACATACTCCCAGGGCCTAGAAACAGCAAAGTCAGAGCTGTTGCATCCCTCTTTAGCTGTTTCTTCTTCATTGCCCTCAAAATGGGGCAGCGCACACCCATCCACCAACTCGCTGGTGACAAAGGCATGGGTGCTTGTGCTAGAGCCCATCTCAGGGCGAGACTGGGGTTGAGGCTTTCATTCTGGAGCTGTTTATCACAAAGACACACGTGTTAGTTTGGTCCAAGTGCTGCTGGCCTGGTAGCATCCCTAAAACCACCTCTTTCAGACATTTTTGCCTAAGTTATCTCAGAATATTCTTAATTAATACAAAAAGCTAGATACAGTCACAAAATTATACCTATGTCTTGCATAAATACTGAAAATTCTTTTCTGAGTGGACAATTTCAGCAACACCAAGTTAAAACCTTCTCAGAAAAGGAACATACTGATAACAAAGACAGGCAGTCTCCTCCTAGATTTATTATTTTGCACTTGAGGAAAGCAATCACAGGAGATTAATGGAGCAGATGTAAGTAGCTCTATTCAAACCTCCATAGTTAACATTTATTCTAGAAGTTTTACTAGCTAATAGCTTCTATGTGTTAATAACCTGAGAGACCATCACAGCTGAGTACTAAATATTTTTTAAACACCTACAAACCCAACAAGCTAGATAGCAATTAGGCCATAACATCACAGTTCCACAGCAATAACACACGTGAAGGGGCACAGTCCTCTCTTCAGTAACAAAGTTTTGGGTGGAAAAGGTCTTGGTTTCTCCAGCATTGGTACATCCCAAGACCTGCTGCCTGTGCCTGCAAACTGGTGTAGTTGGCCACAGAGAGAACCCCAGAAGAACAGTGCCCACCAAGGGCACAGCTACAGCAGCTCTAACTTGCTCTGCATCAGCCCTGCTACAAAAAAAAAACCAACACGGAAAGGGATTTCAAGCCAGTTCTACACACACACAGGCACACATGCTTGGTCTAAGCCAGGTATGGCTACCGAAATAAGTCCCTTCTGTAAAAGGAGATCTTGAAGTCATTCAGACTTACACATTCTTTTCACAAAGGCCTGAAGAATCCCATTTTCTGAATTTCCTTGATTAAAATAAAATGAAATGTTCTGGACTCTTCTGGCTATTTTTTTTTTTCCAGAAAGAAATGGTTACAGGCTTGAAAAGGAATATTTTTTTTTTAAACTGCTGCTTAAAAGCACCCCGTTGCATCTGAAGTAATGGCTGATTCCATTCTTGAAATATTTTTTTTAAGCTATTGCAGTGGTGAGAGCTTCTCTTGAACTCCAAAAAGAAAACCAAACTGAGTAACCGCATGCAAGCTTCCTCTGCTTACAGAGACAACATTTTCCTTACGAAGTACTTTGTTTTTATATCACGGGATACAGGACAGGACCTTAGATTCTGCATTCAAAGCACTGGTTAACAAAGTTGCTAAAGTTTAAGTTGCAATAACCATATTCTCCATGGGGGTTCGGCTGTCACTACAGTCACCTACTTTCCTTCAAAATATGCTTTTCATTGTTCTACTGCCCCTTTTCCAATTGCTCCGCAGCCAAGTTCTTGGAAAGCAATCACGCTTCTTGTTTAGGATTTATTGCTAGTCTTTTGCCAATAAGGACATGCACAATCTCCCCTGTGATCATCCTGCAAGAGCAAGCTAAAAATACAGCAATTTATGAACAGGCACATTTTGCATGTTATATGGCATCGGTGTGCGCTCATCAAAAAATTCTGAGAGATATATATAAAAGAAGGTCGCCCCTTTTGGCTAGGGTGATCAAAGGCTCTGCTTGGGTGCCATAAATAAGCTTACTTTAGAATTCCAGTCTACCTAAAAAGGAAAAAAAAAAAGCATTTGTGTTGTGTTTTAGTGGTTGGAGAGGCTTTTTTTCCTTTTACCAGGTTTACATGGTAACCTTTGCACTTTAGAAACCCGAGGTCTGAGAAAAACAATAGTTTATCTTCCAAATTGCCCGGTTTAAAACTAATAACTGTGATGACTAATTTAGCGATCACTAAAACTTTAAAGTGGCGGGAATTGTCTGTCTGTACAAATTCGTAAAGGATTTTCCGATTTCAGAGTCAAGTTGTATTTGGGTTTCGAAACGCGTTTCAGGTTGTCCGAGAAAGCTCGTGCACACAGAAGCAGCAGGTAGCGTGGGAGAAGACTGATCCTTCCTTATAGAAAGGAATGGATCATGAGGAAGAGTATCTAGGTAATCACCATGCCTTGGTCATGCTTATCTGACCATATTGTTTGTTTTTCATACAGACATCACAGTTCAATCATCAGCCTCTTTGAAAGACTTGTCTTTTATCAGCTTATTGCTTTTGACAGGCAGGGGTAGATTCATGACTCTCTGGATGTGTTTTAAAGCTTGTCTGGGTTAGGGCTGTTAAAGTTCCTCTGAAATGCCGGGAGACTCAGTCCTCCGCCAGTGGCTCCGCGGTTCTGATGATGTCCTCTGTCAAACAACCTTAAATTGGGATAATTAATTGGGATTCATTCACCAACCTGGAGCTGCTGCTAGCAGCATGGTGTATCTCCGTTACTAATGGCTAGATCATTCTGTGGTTCAGACACAAGGGCTGAGACTCAGAAACCAGAAGGCTAATGAAAAGATCTAGATAAATGTTTCACCACCTCATAATTTGGGGTTCTTACTCAACCCCAAACGACTGCAATTGTTATTATTTTGCTTCTCTTTTTATGACTCTCACCTTTCTTGTCTTCCCTTCTCTGCTTATTTTTTCCCCCAGGCAATACAAGACAGTCCCAAATACCTATTTGGTTCCTATAATTAAACCAGAAGTATTTTCTATTCAGTCCTAAAAGGGACTAGTGGTTTGTGAAATGGGATTTTGCATCCAAGAAATGAGAAATGATAATTGAGGAAACAGCATAAATTTATTCCTAATGAATTATAAATGAACTTTCAAATGCAATAAAATGCCATTTTTTACGTGTTCAGACTGGCAGACTTCTGAGTATAACAAGTAACTTATGTGTAATTTTGTGTCAAGAACTTCATATTCTGCAAAAAGATGAAGATTTCCTGAAATTTATTCTCTGCTCAAAATTATTCAGTGAGATACATTTTTGTATGTGAACTGCATTTACTCTTTTTGTTGCTCTAATAAGATTACTCATGTCTCACATGGCATCAGTTAATTCGGGGTGTGCTTCTCATTGTAATCATCAGGATTCGAGTGCAAGTATTTGTACAACAGTTATAAAACTTGCTTCCTGGTATTTCAGCTAAAAAGTTCACTTTGCATCGGGGGCTGCTTTAGTACAACTTAGTCACAAAGGAATTTACACAAGGGACCACAGAAAAAACGCTACCAAGGCCAAAGCAAATGAGTTGCAAAATTTAAACCAATATTTGCTAGAAAATGTTTGTGGTGGTCACTCAGCCCTACTTCTGAGTCCCTTACAAAAGTCCTCACCGCTGGACTTAACGTTGCAGGTCTACCTAAACCTCCCTTTGAAACTAATCTGAAATTTCCCTTTCGCTAGTGATATTGGGTTCGTGTTCCCCTTGTAATTACGGTAAAACTTCTGCTTCTGCTAGTGTTTGCAGAGCAGATCCCATCGTTTTCCTTCTTCTGACATTAAGTACCACGTTGCAGGCACCAACCACCATGCTATTGAGCTAATATAGCTTTTACTTTTGACTTAACAAGTGGAAACGCACATGCATGTAGTTGGCTTTGGCTCCACATTCACCCAACTAAATGTACTGATGGAGTCTGCAGGACCTGGAACAAGCTTATTTTTAGATACCATAATCCTCAATATATTAACTTGCTTTTGCTCTTGGGCTTCCATATGCTGTCCGTCTTCTTCATCTGCAATGACATCCACCTAAATTACTCCCTGCAAATTTTAAAAACACTTTACTCACAGCGGCCTGCAATGATAACTCGAAATCTGGAAACGTACACAATACAGGCACACTACTTGTGGCTCTGATGTCAGGTACGTAACTTGTCCTTTGTTCTTAATTTCAAAAACTTTCACGCCCCCTCCAAAAAAGCTTTAAAAATAAATAAGCACCAGGCCTCAAAAAAAAATCTTGTTGGAGCTTCATACGTGGCTAAAAGAAAAGTTGGAGTATAGTTTGGAGTAAATCTTGATAAAGTTCTGCCATTCAGATCGTAGCTAACAGCTTCTTTAATACAATTTTAACACAATAAAACAACTTTACTGTTACCGTCTTGCTGAGGATGGTAGAAAAAGACCATAAAACTGAATGGCACATTTAAAATTACTTGCAAAATATTGGCTCTCTGAAAACAGCACACAATAACTGTAATTAGTACCAGTCCTTTAAAGTATTCCTAAAGTCTGCTGAAATCTAAAGCAGTACTGTATTGCCGGTAGCAACAACTGCATCCTAAACAATATTAAAAATGACAACAGAAAATAAAAATTCTCCATCCTAAGTCAGAAAGTTGTCATTCACTGATCTGCTGAGTGGAATAACACCTTTGCCCTTATTATTTATAGAGCTTTTTTGGGAGGATCTTGGGACTTTACTCTTTAGCTAAGCCTCACAAGTTCAACAGCCCGTGAGTTATATAAACATTATTTTACAATTTGAACTATTTTCCCAGCAAAAGGATCGCTCCAGGGGAGGACCACTTGAATTATTTCTTTTACAAAACTAATATTGCTTTACTCGTGCTTCCTTAGCTTCAGAGGGACCAAAACGCAAGTCCACCCGAGCGGTCCCTGGCCTCGCTAGCAAGGTGGTTCCAGGCACTCCAGAGGACAGTAGGAAAAAAAAAAAGAAAAAGAAAAAAAAAAAAAGGCTGCAGGTTATACCGCACCTAAAAACGCCTAGCCAGTATTTTCAGGGAATAGAAGCTCGAATAAAGGCGTGGGAAAAGGTCTTATTTTAAGCAGCAAGCAAGGGAAAAAATACACGGACAACGCGGGGCTGCAGCCGGCAGCAAACGATGGCATCTTGGCAGCGATGCTGCAACCGTGAGACGTGTTGCTTGTGCGTGGCCCACGCTCATCCTCCTCCAGCCGGGGGTGGTGGTGATGGGGGGGGATGATGCTCCCGGCTGGTGGACGGGGTCTCCGCGGGGAAACCGGGACAAGCCCCGAGCCCCCCCGGCTCCGCGGCGGGCAGCGCCCGGCTCCGCGCCCGCGTTGCGGGAGGATATCCTCCCCCCCCGGGCACGCACGGAGAGAGGAAACCACGTCCCCTCCCCAAAGGAGGAAAAAAACAAAAAAAAACCAAAAAAAGCCCTCCGAGGGCGATCCGCTGGCGGCTCTCGGGGTTCGGCTTTGCGGGTCCGCGGGGGGATGTTCAGGAGAGCCCC